>NC_059429.1:88109434-88410991 GCF_021028975.2 Sphaerodactylus townsendi
GGGACACCTGGTGGCTGTGAGCCAGGTAGTTCATGACCTGTGACTCACCGGGGAGTCGGGGGGGGATGGGGAGCCGGAGTGCAGCCAGAAGGTCGTAGAAGTTGGCTGGCATGCCAAAGTAGCGCTGCCTGCCTCGTTCTGCTGGGTCAGCGGCTCATCCCTACAATTTATCGCAGTGCCAACATGGCAATTTAACCTGAATACTGAGGTTTTAGTTTATAAAAAACAGTTGGCTCCGAGGTGCACGTTACTCGGCAGTAAGCTTGGTGAAGCAACTGTGCAACACTTCGAATGGGTGAATCAAGACCCTAGGAGGGTTTACTCAGAAGCAAGCCCCAATGCCAGCAACCAAGCTTACTCCCAGATAAAGGATCGTGCCCAGGCCAGCCTAGTTGTGTGTGTGTGGGGTGTGTGTGATTTTCCGTCCCCCCATGATGAACTCTGTGCACGCGTGCCCACAGAAAGGGCTCTGAGTGCCACCTCTGGCACCCGTGCCATAGGTTCGCCACCACTGGTCTATCAGGTGTTCCAACTACCACAACCGCTGTTCTGGGCAGTTAGCATTAGCATCTCCCAGCTCTCACATAAAAAAAGAACAACAGGTGTAGAAGAAAGATTGACAGTTTAATGTATAGTAGCTGAATTAGCAATCAACAGTGCCATCTGCCCTTGCAAGAGAATTCTTCTCAGCATCTATGAACCAGAGCATATTCCCGGAAGGCAGTTCTTTTGTTTAGAAATGAGGTAGTGAGGTCATCATTGCATTCCTGATGTGGTACAAATTTTACAGAACTGAACTGCAAAGACATTTCATTAATCCACATTTCTTAAAGAACTTACCTTTAGGGTTAACATAGTCATAGTACTCTTTCAGTATTGTTCATAGCAAGCACATTCCCCATCTCCAGCGTGATACATTTTAGATAGATCCTAATTTTCTGTTATAGGGAGCATCCATGGTACACATGATTCAAGAAGAAGAGGTGCTTAGCTACTGTGTTGCCAGTTCTGATTCATATTCATAACACACGAGTTTGTCAATACATTAGTTTTTCAAGTAACTAGTCAGCTCTAACAAAACGCTGCCATCTGCCATGCTAATCAATTATTACAGTATAAAGAAGCTGATAGTAGTAATTTCCTGAGGCACTAAAACACTATTTTTTCCTTTTAACATCTCAGCTTGAAGTATGAGGTTTACTGAATTTCATTACCACACTTCTGTGAACACAAGAGACAACACTGGTTCATTGTTCAACAGTACTACAGAAATGTCATTTGTGATCACATGGAATAATTTCCATCAATATTTCTTGTTACTTCAAAGTTACAAAATAGAAGATATAGTTTTGGAGAAAGTTTCACCTAGAGAAAAAGTTCAATTATTGTTCAAAAATATCTTTGCTTAGTATGAATTAATATGGCTGTTCAGAAGATAGCTATAATAGAGGAGGTTGACTGTTTTATTCTGAGTATTTTTCAGAATACATTCTATTTTTTCTCTTTTAAACTAAGTAAGTTGTCTGAAGTGCTGACTTAATATAAAGTATTAATAATTCTCATGGCTAGCCCATGTATTCATAATGAATGATGCAAAATTGGGCCACCCACAGACAAGGAAGGGTTATCTGCCTATCCATGAGACTTCCCAAATATACAGAAAAATATAACTTGATTAGCTAACAAAACCCTTCAAAAAGCCTGATGTGGACTAAACATGCTCCAGAAAGGGGAAGTTAAGAACACAACAGTTATCAGTTGATAACAGTTAAGAACACCCATACAACAGGGGGTCAAAAAGGAAAGAAATAAGCCTTCTCAAGGCCGAAAGCTTAGAAAATCCTGGACAGGGAGATTTTGAAAAATGCTGTGGGATTTCAAAACTATTCTCCCATGTCATTCTTGAAGGCCCACAGATTATAAATAATAATGGCTGATTTCTAATACAATTCTTTAAAAGCCAGATTAAGTTCTTTCTGGTTCTTATGCCATCTCAGATAACAAGGTGAGAAATATTTATTGAGAAACACCAAATGAAACCTCCTCTTCTGAAATAATGTCAATGATGATAATGTAATACAGACGCTCAGTGGCATACTGGGACTAAATGGGGCCCAGGGGCAGGACCGGCTCCCCGCGCCCCCCTTGCCTGGTTTCATGTGCCCCCCTGTGTCCCACTTACTGGAGCCAGAAAGGAGACTCGGGAGGGCGGGGCTTGGTGGTGGCTCAGATGGCTGCTGCTGAGCCCTGCCCCTAGTCTTGCTGCAGGCCGGTTCCTGCCCTCTCCAGGACCTGTGGAGGGAAGAAGATCAACCTGCAGGGAGGCTGGGGGAACAGTGCCCAGCTGAGACACCTGCCACTGAGCCCCTAACCCTGGCCTCCCTGCAGGCCGGCTCCTTTCCTTCCCAGGGCCTGGGGAGGGCAGAAGCTGGCCTGCAGGGAGGCGGGGGGGGGGGAGGCAGGGCTTGGCAGCAGGTGGCTTGGGCAGGCGCTGTGGTGGAAGGCGGCCTGCAGCCATGGCAAAAAAATTAGCCAGTGAATAGTGTCCCGGCATGGCGGTAGATGCCAGGTACTGGCTGGGTCACTGTGCTGGGGGAGAGGCTGGGCACGGGGACCTGGCCGGTGCCCAGCACCCCTCATGTGATGAAACGGCATGCGCCCAGGGACATGGGATTCCCCATGTCCCCATTAGCAGTATGCCACTGCAGACTCTTGCTGTACTAGAATCTTGTATAAATTTAGGGTGAAAATAGCTGATACCTTGTTTTTTTTGTCTGAAGAACCACATTGACTGTAGTGAAATTACGTAGTCAAAAATTAGCTATGTGGCAGTCCCAAATTTTCTCTGTGTTATTTTTTTCTACTTGAATAGTATTGCTTGGAATTAGACAGGAGGTACAGAAGCCACACATGCATCCAGTTTCCCACACCTGGTTTCAAATGGTGTCCACTTAAATCCTAAAGCTATTTTTTAAACTCCAGAATTCAGGTGGCTGTTTTGAAATGGGGCACAAGGGTTCACAAGGGTTCATTCCAAGTCCACATGGAACTGAGCCCTTCGGGGGTAGGGCTGTTTATCAAATTGAATAAATAAAATAATAATAATAATAATATATAATATAATATTATTATTAATTATATTATTATTATTATTATTATTATTATTATTATTATTATTATTATTATTATTATTATTGAAGGAAAACAAGGTGTTCATGTGGTATTTCCCTTTTGAAATAGCTCTCATTATTCCCTAGTCACTAAATTGTTTTTTGAAGTCTGGGGAACTTAAGAGCCATTTGGGCCTTCTGGGAATAGCCAGACTTTGAAATATGTATTATAAAATATGTATGGTTTTTACAGCTGTGTCAGGTTGGGGTGGTGATTTGGTAAAAACTGAATCATCGTTTTATTTTTACTGGAAAATAGTCTGGGAGTCAATATAGCCAAACATGAGTTGGCATTATCAGCTGAGAGAGCTTCAACTGAACGCTGGAATCCAGCGACTGACAGTGGGTCTGAAAGAGCTTCAGTAGAAAGCTGGACATCAGCATTCAGTTGAAGTTCTCTTCCCCCTGAAGTTCTCAGCCCCCTGCTGCTTCTCAAGTCCACATGGAACTGAAGCAGTGGCGAGGAGAATTGGATTTTTTTGGGTTCCAATTTTAAAAGTCCAATTTTTTTTAATAAAAAGCCCAAAAAAAGCTGATGGGTTTCAACTTTATTTGGTTTTACTGAAGATTTCTATGTTTAAAAACCCAAGCCCAACATTTATCAAACACAATTGGTTGTGCTCATCCCTAGTGTCAGGTCTATGTTTATGTCAAGTAGGCACTTTAGATTATAAAGCTGACTATAGAATATACACGTAAATTTTGATGTAGAGAAATTAGATTTGCCAGAGGCAGCAAGCAAAGCATTCTATCCTGGAAAACTAGTTCAGTGCTGTCACATAAATTCTATAGAAAACAACAAAAACTTGTAGCACATTTTTTCCTGATGTTTTAATAGTTATTCACTGAAGCCAATGGAGGTAGAGACTGGGCTGTCCTGTGATTTCTACAAACACTCCCTTTGTGCTTTTGACTGTTACCACAACAAATAAATAGACCAGAAACTGACTATTAAGAGAAGTGAAAGTGACTGTTAAAATACAATGGAACTGCTGTACTGCTCATGGTAGAGAAAATTAGAGCCATTTGCCTGCCTTTTATAATTAGATGGATGCTTTAGATTCCAAAGCACAATTTAGGACCTTTCAAGCTGAACACAGCCCACAAACAATGCATGGTGCCCAATCAAAAAGCTTGATAAACTGCTTGGTTTACCTGGGACTGCAAAAACAGGGAAGTTGTAAAGCACCTAGCTAGCCACGCAGGACAAAACTAGTTAGGGTCACAAGTTATGCAGTGCCTTATATTATCACCATTACCTTTATTAGGCATAGATAAAGCAACCATCAGGCAAACACACACACGAAAAGGTTAATAGATGATCAACCGGAGTGAACTGTTGTTGATAAAACTATCGCCAAAAACTTTGCTATGTCCGGGCCTTTAAAAAAAGTACAAAAGTAACTGTTCTGTAGTGAGTTTTTGGCCTTGAAGTCAAATAGAAAAACATCCTATTTATTACAAGGCAACCCTGAATGCAAGACAACTCCCCCCCCCCACATGTTATATACAAAAAAATGTTCCTATTATAAAGTTGTAATTTGTCTATGACAACCTGTTTCTTTTTGTGGGGGAGGGCAGCATTCCTGCAAAAAAAACAACAACCAATCTTCCTTCCAGGTAGTTCAGTGCATTGCTACAATCACACCAAGTATTATAAGGGCTGGATAATATGCTAGAATAGTCACAGTTTAGGCACATTTCTTTCTTTCACAGTCTCTATCTCTTTCTTTCCCATGGGACAAGAATGTAGGTTCAGCCACAATGGGCTTTAGGCTGAAAACACCTGATCAGGTGGCAGTGAAATCAAGATGAGGGGATTTCAAAGCTGAAAACTGCATTTCATTATGCTGCTTTTAACCATTGCATTTCACTAGAATTAACATGTAAGTCAGATAAGAATGTTGGCATCCCAAAGGGTCCATCTCAACAGAAGTAACTGACAGGTGCAGCACAGAGTATCTTTAGAGGATTTCCAAGTCGAATCAGTACTGCTGAAAGAAACTAGATGCGGAGCACCTGTGTGAACTCACCTGGTGGGCGGGATGTCTGTGGAGTAGAGATCTGTCTCTGTGTCCGCCAGGAGCACAGCCTTCATACCCCGTGAACTCAGCACCTGTTGACAGAACCTGCAGCACAGCGTGGACACGCATCTGTCTGCAAAGCTGCAACTGCTAGTGGACATGGCAAGCAGCCTGGGCTGGAGGAGAGTCAGGAGAGCGAAGAGCAATTCGTATTGGCGGGGCTTCTTCCAAACCTTACTTTGTGGGTCCCGCTTTCTTATTTTATCGGCAGTTATTGCCGTTTACCCTTCTGTAGTCGTGATCAAGGATCAGTGCCTCTAGATCTTCCATAAACCTGTGAAGGGGGGGGGAGTGCATTGGTGGTGGCGGAGAGATGGCAAGCGTCTCTTTTTATCTCCTTGGGGGACAATCGCAAGGATGCAAATAGGCTAAATAAACAACCTGCGTAAAATAGAAGCCATAGACACAGCTGTATGGAATATCTCTCCAGAGGAAAAATATCCTATTTATAAGAAGCCAGCCCTGAATGCAGGACAACCCTTCCCAATGTTATATATACAAAAGTTATATACTCCAGAGGAATTTCCCTGTTTCCTTCTGCTACCCCTGCGACTATATACAGCTCTTGCTTCTGCTAATCTGATGCCGACCTTCAGGTAACGAGGTTACCTTCCCGGAACGCGAGTCCGAGGCGTGATCGAGTCGTCCACCGCTTATTATTACGTCACCCTCCGGGCAGTAATCCTGCCGCCCTTGCTCTCTACTTCCCAGCTCTGGAAGGCTCAGGAACAAGATCTACCTCAGCTCTGTCAGCAACCCCCGGGTGGACCCATTCTGCTCTCTGAGCCCCTCAGCTGCTCCAAAGCAGAAGCTAACGCTGTTTTACTATCCAGTCTGTCAGTTTGAATCTGTATCTTCGCCTCCCATTGGGGGAAACTTGACCTGCCTCCGGAGTGTGATTGGTAGAAATACTTTGTCGCTCACCCCGGGAGAAAGTGGGCTAGACTCTTCGTTCTCCCTATGTAAGGCGATGAGGACACACCCCTAGCTTCTGATAGGTCTAGCAATAACGGATATTTGCATGCCCCGCCCTCGTCTTGCTGCTGTCGGGTGGGTTGAGCCTCTGCCCTTTAGCTCATCCTGAATGGTCCATCAGCATCTGCTGGGAGGTGTTGTTGCAGAAAAGTGGCGGGACCCAGGCAATGCGGGGGAGAAGGTGGAGGATAGTGATTGGCTAGAACAGCTGCCATTCCTCAGAGCCCCGTTTTCCGAATGGTGTTTCTCCGTAGAATGGGCGGAGGAGCTGGATTGGGGTTGCGGAGGGAACGAACGGCGGGAGTAGCAGCAGCCTGAGGAAAGCGACTCATGGGAAAAAGGGCTCCATCTGTGCAGCATTGCAGGTAACAATTGCGCCTAGTGTGGAGGAATCCGAGGCTGGGTCGTCTGATGCGGATTTCAGAGCGCAGTTTCCCTATCCCATAATATTTCTTGGAGAGATCGCGGTGGATGGGAGCCGCCCCGCCTTCTCGAACTTGACTGCAGTGTATGCAATGCTAGCCTCCCGCCAGGACAGGAATCCCGCTCCGGAGTAGCACTTATTCGAGAAAAGTACAGGAACTCTGTCCGATGAGATTGCGGACCCCACGCACTAGGGAAAGCAGCACCTTCTCCGTCCCCCCGCGGCTTGCTCTTCTACTAACCCTCAACAAGCACTGGAAGTCCTGTAATGCCCATTGGGACAGGATTGATTTCCCATCCCATAATATTTCCCACTGCAGCAGATAGGGGAGCTGCATGCCATATTTTCCCTCGACAAGAACACCCCTCCACCTCGGCCTGCCCTCCCTTCGGAACTATCTAAGTCCAGGTCTTTTAAAAAGCGATTCCTTTAAAACGTTCTCAAAGCGATACTTGTAATATATCGTAGCAAGCCTGTTCAAACAGTTGATTCCCGGGAACGATAGCAGTATCTCTTCTCCGAAATCCCCTAACCTAAAATTTTGAGTTTTTTTAAAACAACAACAGCAACAACAGGACAGAGCTTTTTCAAGTCCATAATACGTCTCTTTCCTAAAGATAGCTGCAGTTCCTTATCTTCCTTTTTCTGGTATATTGTCTTTGGTCCATAATAGTCCAGGATGGGAAAAACGGCTTCTTTCTTCTGATTGTCCTCTCTCCCATTGGGCATAGAGACAAAACTTTCAACCCACCTTCACTTGCCCGTGTTTCCAGAGCACAGCTTCCAAGCCTGTGGCATTTTCTCTTCTGCATACTCTCCCTGGTAACTTTAGCAACCAGAAGGAAAGATGGGGTTTAGCTCTTGCTTTCCTGTATGTTGTGACTTCACAACTTGAATCCTATCAGCAGAATGCTACCCACTAGCAGCTCAGTAAATCTCTGGCTTCTCCTGAGGTCCTGGGACGGAAGGATTGGGATCACTGAGTATCTAACAAGCTAGGAGACATGGCTTGTTCAGTGTGTTGGCTTGGTGGGTCACGAGTTTTATAGTGTAATTTTCAAACCTCTCCAAATAAATGCCCAATAACAATAAAAAGTAAACAAAGGCATACCTTTCTCGATAGCATAGCGTTGGATTTTGGGGTTGAATAGTTGGAATCTTGTGAGAGAGACAGCAGAGGTTGCTGGTCTGGTGAGGCAGAGGGCTCATAGTGATTCTGTTGTATATTTTTGAAAGAGCTTTAAATATGTTTGCGGTGGTGCTTTACAGCTGCTGGACAGCTTGTACTAGGGTTAGCCAGATATGTGCTTCACTCCTTCAGAGCCAACCACACTTTCTCTTTGTTTGTGTTTCCAGAAAATGCTTTAGTTCTTAGTCTGTTACCCTTTCCCATTTCCTGCCTCTGCTGGCCACATTGTTCCTCTCATTGGATGTGGATCCAGGTTTCTTCTGTCTCCATCTCCCCACCCCCCACCCCATTTGCATTTTTTGCCAACAGTAGCTTGTGATTTCCCTCCTCCCCCCCTTCAAAAAAGTTCTGCCCTGAGTTCCCCCTGCTGAGAGACTTGCATCGGTCTCGCACACACTGAGTTAAATTTCCCCAGCTCCAAATAAATGTTGATGTCTACAACGGATACATTTTTCCTTTACAGCATGGTGGAATCCAAAACTCTCAAAAATTAACAATAATACACAATAAAAATACCTAAAGCTAATGTGTTGACTGGACCAAGGACTGCAGCTTTAGCTACACAGAAGGGGATTAGTCCTGTTTATACAATGGCTTGTGGATTCATTTATGGGCTCGTATAGTAAGATGAGGATTTGGGTTTTTTTTTAGCATATCATATTGCTCTGTCTCTAATAACTTTGTCTTTTGTGTTGTGTGTGTGTGTGGGGGATCCTTTGCCTCTCCTTTTCTCCATTTTCCTTAGTTGTTTCCTAATGATCCTTACCTGCTATACGAGAGAATGGATTATTTATCTTTTTTGCTGGTATTTTGCATTTTTATTACACTGTGATTTGCATAGCTTGTACTTAAAATTCTTAACTTTAAATTGTCTTTGTTTTGTATGTGTTTGTAGTTGGTTGACAGTTGAATAACTATTTCCATTTACAGGCCTTTGAAGTGAAGAAAGTGACTTCGGAGTTTGTATCTCTCTTCAACCATTTGGGATTTAATTTGCATCATCTCTGATCCTATTTAAAAAGAAAGCAGCAAGTCAAGCCCACACACAACATGTTGTTGTGCAGGAGGACTTCCACTCCCTGGCTGTGCTATTAATGTTAGCAATCAGGAAAAGCCTTTGGGGGCTGCAGATTCTCTAGTCTGATGCTTCTGCCGCTGCCAGTGCTTCTAAGGGTTTTGGTGCAGGGGATCCAAACCGCTGCCTTCTCCATCGGCTGAGGTCTTCACATCTGCATGTCTCTGCTGCTCTTACACACTCCATCTTCCACCCTCTCTCCATGGACTGATTGCTGTTAAGGAAAGCTGAGCCTAACCACGGGATTGCCTTTGAGAGAGGAACACAGATTGCATTATTTATCATATTCTGGTGGATCTGCTCAGAGGATAATCTATTTTTTCAGGGGGGTGGGAGAAAAACATGACGTCGCCAGCTAAATTCAAAAAAGATAAGGAGATCATAGCTGAATATGACACTCAAGTGAAAGGTAAGGATTTCTTGAAGCAAAATATAAATGTGCTGTGTGTGTGTGTGCTTTACAGTCTCAACTTGCAATGCAGGAGCTCATGATACATGTTTGGGTGGGGAAGAGGAAAGCATTCGCAGATTGCCAGGAATTTGCAGAGCTTTCCAATAGTGCAATGTTAGAAGGGATTGACAAAGATTGTAGCTTCATAGTGTTGGGTGTCATACTGTTTTTTAAAATATATATATTTTAAATTAACAGTTCTGTTGCTTGGTAAAACATATATATATACACATATATATGCACTTTGTGTGTTTAGTTCTATAGATATGTTTATAGTAATAAGCACCAGTATAGCAGACAATGAATCATAGTTGGAATGTCAGTGGCACACACACACCCCTTTTCAAATGTAAGTATTATCTCAGGGAGCTTTGTTGTTTGGCAGTAATGCCAATTTGGGTTTAAAGGGTTTTTTTTAAGTAGCTGAATGCATCAAAAGGCTTTCACTCTTCATAAATGCCTTCTGTATGTGTCTATCATACATCTCTGGCAGCTGACTACAACGCCCTTCAATTTGAACTGCATGTATGTACTGTTGAACTCTTTCAGTGATTCCGTGGTCTATTTGAAAGATGTCCATTAAAGGGTGTGTTAGATTTGCTGCAAACAACAGACATGCTCCCTGCTGGAATATCCTGGTGACATTAGGCAAGTGGGTTTGTTTTCACATCATCACATGCCAGGGTGACAAGAGTAAGGAGAAGGTGGCTTGCCTAACCCTTTTGTGTCTGCAGAGTTTTCAGCATTTCTTCATAGATATGTGCAAACTGAACTCTTGTTTCTGCATGTTGTTGGACACAGAAAATGTTGCTGATGGAGAGACTCTGAAGCAGTTCCTTGATTGAGAAGTGTTTGATCTGCTCCTGTGTGCAGCAGTACATGAGAAAATAGCTTTGAGGTTGTGGGAAATTAACTGAGTTCTCCTTCTGAACATGGTGTTCTCCAGGGCTTTAAGTAACTGCAGAACTGATGTGGATTTGTCGGCCTCTTGGTTGGATCTGAGGCTTGAGGCAGATTGCTATCTTTTCCATGTTCTGACTCTGTAATACATCTGGGAAGCAACATAGTCTTCTCTAAGGAGGTGGTGAAGCTGAGATCATTAATAGCTTTTTTTTAAGTGGGGAGTCTTGGGTTGGAGTCAGTAGACAGTCAAAGCATATTTGTCCTTCGCTCCTCCTTTCTTTTCGTGTCAGTGTAATCTCCTTTTGCTTGGGAGGCTAACTAGGTTTTTGGAATTCCAGTGGCCAACAGGAGGCACTGAATCAGAAAAGTATGGAGTTCACCCAGCAGTGCTTGCTGCCTGGGCTGGAACAGTAGGTGGTCTTTAAAAAGTCAGTCTTCAAACTATATGCATAGAGACTTGAATTTCCTTTGTTTCAGGATACAGAAGGGAGGGTTCCCTGCTCCAGCTTGTTGAAACAATGCAAAAGGCCTCTTGTTCTTTTCAGAAGAGCTGTTATGTTATAGCCTCCATTCCACGAGGAGGCTTGTACTTTAGGGAAAGAATTTAAAGCTATAAGGTAAGCAGGAAAAAGCAGAAAGAAAGCAGAAAATTTGTTGTAGCTGTTTGCAGACCTACTGTTGTTTTTTTCTGTCCTGATCTTATGCTAACTAGTACTTGGTATTTGGTAAGAAAGCTGGATTTAGTGGTAGTTGTTTTCTTTGGAGAGTTGCTGTTTTGCATGGTCCTAAATGTCACCTTTTCTCATGCTACAAAAATATCCAAAATATTTAAGTGAAAACAGATTTTTATACTTGGGAATAAATTTTATCTAATGTATGTATGAAATAGGATTCATCTGTGTGCACTGGACTGATAAAGGGTGGATGTAGAAGCCCTCTAATAACTGCAGGAGATGCCCAACCTCTTTCTGTTTTTTGAACCCACAAGACACTGTCCATGTGCTTTCATTATTCCACACAATCTTGAGTTGACCCATGGTGAAGATTAAATTTAAAAAATACAGCATTGACGATTAAAAATAGGATTCTTTTTTAGCAGCAAATGCTGCCATATTTTAGATAACTTGCTTGAGTGGGGATGGGAGTACAGAGATGGGCATTGCTCACCTCTGCTAATGCTATTTTTTTTGGAAAACAAATTGGTAGCAATATGATAATCATGGTTGCACAGGTTATACCTGTGCATGTGTTTGAGTAGTAACTTCTAAAAATAACATCCTATGCGAAACCAAAGGAAAGAGCTTCTTTGCTGTGCTCTGTGTGATTCATTCAGGTTCATTCCACTCCCCTCCTCTCCTTTACCACTGCTTGGGAGAATGGAAAGGCTTTCCTAGGAAGTTGTGCTGAGGGAAATGAATGCCCCCTCTGCCCATTCTAAACCAGAGAAAAAAGCCACATAATGAGTTTGCACCAACAGAGCAATAGTAAATGGCAAATATCTTCTCAATAAATTGTGGATTTACAATGAGAATAAAGGAACTCAGGATAATGCGGGGTACCTGAAGCCGGGAGTAAATCTTTTGTGGTTTGCCGTGCTGTTTCAGCTGGCATAGGTGTGTATCATACCGACTTATCAAGGGCTAGCGCCATGGCTGACGAATTTGGCTATGCCCTGCTGAGCCAGCTCTGCTTTCAGCACCGGCACCATATAGTGCTGCAATTCTGTGAGTCTGGATGCTTTTCACTCCTCCCCCCCAACCTATTGTGCCATTTCACTTGATTTGTCATATACCTCCAAAAAGTGTTCATTAGTGGCAGGTGAAATTGAAGAACTGTTCCCTGAAATTCAACCCTGTTTCTCCGAAAATAAGACCTACCCTGAAAATAAGACCTAGCATGATTTTTCAGGATTTTGGGAGGATGCTTGAAATATAAGCCCTACACCAAAAATAAGCCCTAGTTGGGATTCCACGGCATGGCCAGTCTGATCAGAATGAGGTGTAAAATCATGGGCAGAACGTGGTTTGTCCCCTGAAAATAAGCCCTAACGCATCGTTTGGAGCAAAAATTAATATAAGACTCTGTCTTATTTTTGGGGAAACACGGTAACACATTCACCTGGCCTTCACCATGCTGAGGTAACAGAACTAGGCCACATTTCAAGACGCTATATAACTGTTACTACAGAAATGCAGCTCAGAGATAGAAGTCTGGAGTCTTTGAGACCATCTCCTGTAACATGGTGTATTTAGTGGGATCATTTTCTATAGGTTTGCTTAAATTGAATTATTTCTCATATACATCAACGGCTCTGGTGAAGCTGCTTGGAAGCTGGATTCCTTTCTTGAGTTACTGTTCATTTTCTGTAGGATTTCGGATGCAAATGAAGAGACGGATATAAAGCTATACGGAAGTTAAAACACATAATCACTCGAGATCTGATTCAACCAGTCCCACCAAGTGCATACCTTTGGTGAGACAGTTTCGAGCATGTTTTCCCTTCCGTTTTAGTCAAATTGGAGAAACCATTGAGTATTGACATCCTGGCAATATGTGCTTTGTGTCATCAATTCGAATGACCCTGAATTTAATGGTAATCCAAAATGTCATCCAATTCTATAAAAATTCCTTGGTAATACTGTTGAAGCAATGATGTCACATCCAGTTTTTTGTCCGAACTTTATGTTGGCATATAGCCCAGTATCATTTCCCCCTTGTCCTACTCCTGAATATTCCAGAGATGTTAAGCTACAGCCTGGCATCTCTAGGTATAACACCTTGGTTTGGAGGAACATGATGGCTAATCTGATGGTAGGGATTCACTTTTGTTGTTAGAAAACCTTGTTGGCTAGGTACCACTGGTCCTTCTCCCTCATCTTGAGCTTCCACCTTCTTCTAACTTCTTTCTAGACTGTGTTCAGTTGAAAGTGCCAGAATTCTTCACCAATTGGAAGCCCTTCCACCAATGAGTGGTGGCTAAGTCTTACTTTATGCCAAGGGTCAACAACCTTTGCAATCAAAAGAACCATTTTTGCTTCCCCCTCCCCCTAAAAGGAAAAAAAAACTGTCTGGAGTTGCAAAACATATGTGAACCTTTTAATGAAGGTGGCAGGACCTATTAAGTCTACATTACCCTATCAATCCGTCACCTAATAAGGTCTAATTAGGAGCTTAAAATTAATGTTTTGCTTTGCCAATAGGTAGTGGACTGTTACTTCTAGTTAAATTCGGTAGCACTAACTTTGCATTTTCATTACAACAGTACCATGTTGCATTTATGAAATTATAGAACTACAATAAAGAAAAAAATATTTACATATTTGTTACCTTTATTGGGGGATTCTGTTACCAACAAAACAGAACAATTGAGAAGTGGAGAAAAAATCCATTGGCAAATAGTAACTCTTTTAAGGAGAATAATTTCCTATAAAGAACTATGCAAGACTTCACTCCTACAGATCAATTTCCTCATGTTTGTGCAAATGGATAAAGTAAAAAAGTATCCTACTTCGATAATAAATAAAATATATAGCAGCTTTGAAAGTAATAAATTGTTCCTCAGGCTCTCCAATTCCCAAGAAATTTTCTTCTTTCCCTGCTTAGCTTCTGAGATCTGATGATATCTGGCTAGCCTTGGCTATCCAAGCCATAGTTACATTGGAATATATACACCATTTACATTCAGCATGTTTATTAACATATGACATGCATCTGTATTAGACATATAAATAACAGAGTTTTTAAGGGACATCTCTCTATTTGGTGGTGGTGAAGGAAAGTGCCAAGTCTTAATCTTTTTTCAAGGCAAGAGCTGTTTAGAGGGGATTTGCCATTTGCTGCCCCTTCATAGCAACTCTAAACTTCTACTGACTCCCATCCAAATACTGAGCAGGGCTGACCTTGCCTATTTTTTGAGCTTGGGCTTGCCCGGACCATCTAGATCTGGGCCAATGAGATTTCCTTCTGAGCATGTATGCCAAGAATCACACTGCAAATGATGTACAAGCCCTCCTTGTCACTAGAAGGCTCAGAATCCACAGCATTTATTGAAAATCGTCATTTTAGAAGCCTTTCATTCTTTCATTCTTCGTTTTCTTTAAAAGAGGGACTAGACCCGGGTGTGTCAGAACTCCAGAGCCGGGTGGGTCCACACTTCTATATTCTAGTAGCAAAGTTGACTAAGGATAAATCCAGTGACTGGAGCTGTGGATGGACAAGACAATGCAGAGAAATCTGAACACAGAGGGGCAGATAAATGTAGGTTGACTGTTGGGTGGGAAGGTAAGAAGGAAGCAGGAGAATGCGGGGAGGCTATGGGAGCTTTCAGAGAAACAAAAGTGACAATAGTGAAGGAGGGGAAAATGGATGCTTTCCACAGAATCCTTGTGGGTTTCTGCTTATGACTGTTGATTTCTTCCATACGGAGTTGCAGGGAGTTTCATGTCACTTCTAGAATATAATTTGTGAGTTTGTTTTTTAAGAGACTAACCTATCAGGATTGTAAATATCAGGATTGCAAGGTTGCGGTAACTAGAAGTCTATTCTGGCCCCATTTCACCCCAGATTTGGTGGTGTTTGCTTGCCATTGATGTAGCAACACTGAATGAAGTTAGAATTATCTATCACTCATGAAATATGGTAAAATTTAAAGATGTGTTGCCAAGGGATGCACAAGTGAAAAAGGAGCTTCAAAGCAGTGCAGAAACTATGATTAAAAATGCTTGACTTATTCAAAGGAGGCAGTGTGAAGTAGCCATAGAACAGTCTTTCATCAGGCTTAGTGGGAGGATGGAATGTTGCCTTGTTACGCTGTTCTGTATGGTTTGCTTGATTAAGATTAATGGACTATCTGCAGAGGTGGAAAGGGAGACTCCCATTTGGGGATTCAAACAGCACAGAGCTGAATCAACTTTGGAGTGTCTTTTATACCCTGTAACAGAGATTCCCCAACTTTTTGAGCATACAGCCACCATTGGAATTCTGAAACAGAATGGTGAGTGCAATCACAAAATGGCTGCTGTGAGAGGTGGAGCCAACCACAGAATGTCAGGGAATCACATTAAGCATAACTCTGATGGTAACTTTTCAACATTTTAGGCAGAAGATCTGTTTAACATATTGTTTTAACTTTTTTTCTTGATTACACACAGCTTATGTTTAGTCACACAGCAAAACACTTGTGTTGTAGCAACAGCTGTTGCCAAAGCAATGTTTTTTTAACTTAACACAATCAACCAGAAGACCTACTGGGCAGAAGCTCCACATGACCCATCTTCGTTCTAAAAAACACTTGGTAGACATCAGGAAAGGTGTTTGTCGGTGCTGTATGCATGGGCACTACATTGGGGACCTGGCAGTGTGCTTTAGTTGGGTGGATTAGGCCTATGCCAGTGATGGTGAACCTTTTCGAGACTGAGTGCCCAAACTGCAACCCGAAACTCACTTATTTATCACAAAGTGCCAATGCGGCAATTTAACCTGAATACTGAGGTTTTAGTTTAGAAAATGGTTGGTTCCAAGGTTCGTGTTACTCGGGAGTAAGCTTGGTGGTAGTCGGTGGCTTTGCTTTGAAGCAACCGTGCAATGCTTCAAATGGGTGAATCACGACCCTGGGATGGTTTACTCAAAAGCAAGCCCCATTGCCAGCAACCAAGCTTACTCCCAGGTAAAGGATCGTGCTTTAGTTCTTCCCAAGAAAATCAGTGGGGTTTAACAGCACTTAACTGGGTTACCTACACTGCTTCTCCAAAACTAGTTCTGAAGTTTAATGCCAATAAGCTCCCTGAAATACACTATTATCACATTGGGGGCCTGACGGGGGAAGGGGGAGGGATGTGGGGAGAGAGGGAAGTAAAACTTTTGTTTTCTTAAACCCAATGACCCCACCACCACAAAACAGAAATAAAAAGGCAGTCAAGGAAGACAATCCTAAGCAAGAATGCTGTGCGAGGGGTGTGATAACTTCAGGAAAGCTAAATTTGTGGAGCAGCCATTTTTCCTTCACATGTCATCACAGCACTTGATTTCCCACAAAAATGCAACAGGAACAGAAAAATAAAAGGATGGATAATATTTTGAAATGGACCTCTCTGTCTCACATTTGCCTCTGTCAGAATGGCCCTAATTCTGACAGGGGGAGAATGTATGCTCAGGGCGGTAAGGGATGCTCCTCTCCCTTTCCTGCCAGTTGGTTGGGGCCTGGTTTATCGATGTGAAATGCCTTTTGTCTTTTGTACTTTTGCTTTGATCCTGTGGGAATGGGATTGGCGTAGCAAGCCTAGGGACCTTGCAAAATCTCTCCTCCCCACCCTGGGCTCCCAGGCACTAAAAGCCCCATCACTCTCTCTCCCAGGGGAGGGGGGCCCTTAACAAACAGCACTCCAATCAGGGCAAGCGCCTGAATCCCACCACTGTGCCTGCCCTGCTCTTGGCAGACACACTCCTCCCAATGGAAACCCCTCACCCGGACTGCTGCTTTTTCATCCTACCCCCAAAGTTTTGGTTTGGTCCCAAAAGTTACACGCCAAAAAAAGTGTGCCAGCCTCCAGTCTCCCAAGTTTTGTGGGGGAGGAGGGGTACTTGTGTAGCAGTAGATGGTACTTACAGCAAATCAGGTCGACTCAAGAGTACCTCTCTGAAGCTCAGCTGGCAGAGCTCCTTGTGCACGACCAGCCAGTGCAGCGTGACTCCCAACGCGTTTGCTGGCAGCCGCCTCTGCTGGGCAAGGGGGAGGGGGAGTTGATGGCATGCCTGCCCACAGAGACGGCTCTGAGTGCCACCTTGGGCACCCGTGCCATAGGTTCGCCATCACAGGCCTATGCTTTTTGGAGTATCTTAAGATCACTGCTTCATTTTGCATTTCAACGTGTTAAAACCATTGTTTCTAGACTACCTAAAGGAGAAATGTTTAAACTTTCAATTCCACCTCCCATTCCACTCTAAGGCCCCTTCCGCACACGCAAAATAATGCGTTTTCAAACCACTTTCACAACTGTTTGCAAGTGGATTTTGCTATTCCGCACAGCTTCAAAAAGCACTGAAAGCAGTTTGAAAGTGCATTATTCTGCATGTGCGGAATGAGCCTATGGGAGCATTTTATTTAATCATTGTATATAAAGTTGCAGTTAATATACTTTTGGAACTTTAAGATGTTGGTAGGTTTTACTGCAGTGATGATTGAAATTAGATTTTTCTTTGAGCTGGGGTAGAAATAATTTCCAGGAGTGGTGGGGGAGGGAAACCATTTTTCCTCTTTGAAAAAAAAAAGCAAATATCTTAGCCAAGCTAATGTGGAGAAAGGAAAATTAAACTTATCCACAACTGAGGGGAGAGAAACAAGTGTTGGAGCTGACAGGCTTGCTGACCCATTTGGTTTGCTGCAGAACTTGCTTCTCAAAACACTTATGTTAGAGATCCAATCCCAGTGCTGCACTATTGCCTAGCAATTTGGTGATCCCCCAAAGGGCTTACAGGTTTCTCCCTTCTCTTCCTTTACACAGTTGCTTCCATCTTGCCTTTCTGGTTTAGAGATAATGATACTTGGCACTATTTCTACATTGATATTAAAACTCACCATAGTTCGTTTCAGACCAGTGTGTAACCATGACTACAAGGACATTTGTAAACTGCAGTTATTTAAATGTAGTTACTGTTAAAATGTGAATGGTGTCTTGATAATATCCAGAATGGATTGATTTAAATCAAGGCAGTTTAACCCACTCATTTTATATTGTATTTTAAATCACAAAACTAATTTTAAAAAGATTTTTAAAAATGCCCATATGTTTAGACAGTTTCTGAATAGCTTGTTAACCATTAAAAATATTGATTTAAATTGGCATAGGTTGTTCATGCAACTATAAAATGTGTGTGATAAGTTCATTAAATGTTTAATTTAAAACCAGTAAAATATTTGGAAAACTATATACAACATATGCCTTATTCTTAGTTAAGTTAGTGCTCATGACGCCAGATAGAGTCTGTTTTGCAGTGTGGAGTTGTAATAGGTTATTTGTAGACAGGTAATGGTTAGAATGAACACTGGAATGGGCTGCTGGTTTCCAGTGTCCCTTTTTGCTTTAATCTGCCCCTTTCTTTATCATATAGACTTGACCCACTTGTATCAGTAAATTGCCAGTATCTGACTCTTTATATGCATCCATTATAAAATTATGGGAACTATTGGGTTGGCCCCTGCTGACAGAAGGGTTTCTATATATGGAAAAGAATATCCTTCCCTGTGCTGCTCCTGGGGAATAGGGACCCTTAGGCCCTTTCTGCATGGCAAAATTAACGCAGGGTGCAGCTGGGATACATGAGCCTGGTGCAACCCGGGGCCCTTTGCATGGCACTGGGTGGGCAGCCCCAGAGCCAACACGGCTGGGCGATGCGCCTTCGCATGGAAGCATGTCTGTTGTGGCTGGCCCTGCCCCTGACCGCTGCTTTGCAATGCAGCTGGCCACATAACGCGATTGTCGTTTAAGCCATGTTGGAACAGATAATGTGGGGCAGACCTGAAGTAGGGGTGGGAACTGTGCAAAGTGTGTTACCTCCTGGTTTAAATCTGTGAGTAACCCGCCATGTGGAAAAGACCTAAGGGACACAATGAGAATGGAATTGGAGCTTTTGCAAGATGGGGGAATTGGTAACGATCATCCTCTCCCCTTCAGTTTTCACTGGACTCAACCTGTTGGGCTAATATGTTTTCCCTGCACTTCTCCTTTTCCAATGATTTTCATGTGAGGGTCATATAGTCAGTATTATATTCAGTAATATACATATTCCGCAAGAGATTATATGTTTTATTAGTGGTTGTTTTAAACCATTTCCTGTGGGTTAGCCAGCTTAGTCTGTGGCTGCAAAAACAAGAGAAGAGTCTTATGATTCCATAAAGAAGCCTTTATGGTATTGAGCCCATTTTGACATTAAAGTCGGTTATTTCTTTTAAACAGAGAAGCTTATAAAAATCTGATTAGTTCTGGCACTAGTTTTTTCATCACCCCATTACCAGTGGATTCATTTTTAGAATAAATAAAAAACATTAGTTTGTAAATAATCAGTAAACATAGGAAAATCATTGAATTATTTCTTTCAGCTAAAGTTTCAAAACATTAAGCAGATTTGAGTATGAAAAGAGGGCTACTTCGGTGGAAGTCATATACTAAAAATACTTCTGAATTTTTTTGCACTAGAAGCTCTTCCAGGTCAGTTTTGAAAGCACCAGTATATTTCTTCCATACCTAGCAAAAGAAAAGTGTCCTACATATTTGGGGAGGGCAACTACTTTTATAAGCCTCTTGATGTCCATAGTGTATGCTGTTCTTCACATATGCTTTCCCACAAGCCCACAATTCCAAAGCAACTTTTTTCAAGTACTGGTAATCTTGCTTAAGTAATAGGATTCCTGTAGAGCAGGTGATTCTCGAGTCTGCAACAGACTCAACAAAAACTCTTTCTGGTTTCATCTCTTATGACTCCTATGGGGAAAACAGATAATGCTAGCAGCCTTCTGGTTATAAGATATAGACTGGCCGAGGTTAGGAATCTATGTTGCATTTAAAAACAAATCCCACACTCCCAAAGGGTTTAAGCTAAGTAAAATAATTTATCACAAATAGGAAGTTGTGTGTTTCATTTTTTAAATGACAAGGCATGTCACACTGAAAATCCAGCTTCTGAACTGAGTTGTATGGAAATGAATAATTCTTTGTGTTAGATGCAGTAATTTGGTGCTGTGTGGATGCCAAATAGAAGATTGAGAGGCTAAATGTAAAATGATCTTATATTTACAAGCATTACAGTGTAACCCTAAGTAAAGTTTCACCCTTCCAAGTTCATTGAAGCCAATGGGCATAGAATAGCGTGACTCTTTTTAGGATTGCACAGTTGAGATTTTGGGAAGTGAAGCTCTGGATCTGGTATAACTATGATGTTACAATACTATTATAAAGCTTGTGGTGCATCGAGATGAGAGTAATTAGTGGGCAGCTTGATAAGAAGTTACTCATTGGATGCATTGGATGCAGCTCATTACATGCTCAGAAGTCAAAATGTTACAAGGGGAAGACAAATAAAGTTTCCTTAAGTGACTACATTCGAGAGCTATTTGCTTGTCTTTGCTTGTATGCGCCTTTACAAAATATTTCTAAATTGTGTCTGATACTATATAGTCCCATTCTTGAGATAACAGCTGTTACACAGAGCTAAATTATTGGAAATAAGGGGTCTGGGCAGTGGGAAACAATCCCTTAGATGGGGTGATGTGTGGTTTCTGGGCTGTATGGCCGTGTTCTAGCAGCATTCTCTCCTGACGTTTCGCCTGCATCTGTGACTGGCATCTTCAGAGGATCTGATAGCCTTCGACAATACAATCCCTTAGATATCTGTTTTCTGTGTAAAATTTCTTTATCCTCTTCAGTTAGGTTATGGGTGAGTATAAGATATGATTAAGAATACAGATCAGTTTTTAATGGGTATGCTGATTGCATGGTGTTTTGCATGCTTGGATAATGATTGAGGACGATGCTGTGCGGAGGATGCCAAGCAATGGATAGGGTAATAGTATGGTTTGTGATAAGCATCTGCACTCCTTAAATGCGGAAATGTAGTTGAAAGGACTTGCAGGTACAGTTAGGCTGTTTGGGAAGATGTTGAAGTGTAGAACCCTCAGCGTACCTTTTCCAGAAACACTACATGTAGCATGCACAGGCAGAGCTGACGGGTTGTGTTATTGATGTTGGAAGAAAAAGTCTAAAAGACCTTGGCGTTGTGGAACTCAGCAGGACATAATGAACCTAAACAGAAAAGATGAAAGAAATGGAACAAGAGTGGTGGCTGTTAAAATTAGAAAGGTCACAGAACAGCTTTAATTTCTTGAGGGAAGACAAGAAGCCCTGAGAAACATCTATCTTTGAGTAGCTCATCCTGCGTGTGTGAACATTCTGTGCCCCCAAACTGAAAACAGAAGTTGATAATGAACATGTAGAGACTGTTTCAAATAATCAATTATTTGAAATAATCAGATCCAGTCAAATAATCAGATATACTATGACAAAATTTGCAAGAATAATGCAAGAAATAATTTTTTTTTATCAGATCAAAAGTCACTGGGTTAAGTCTGAGAACTGCCTAAGAGTTGCTGAAGCATTGTTGCAGATAAATTGGTATGCCTTTTGCAAAGGAAAATCCTGCTTCATGATCCTTATGGAGTGTTGAAAATTTCAGCAGATCTAAAGATAGTATATCCAGCAGGTCTTTGACCAAGTCCTTCTTGCTCCAGAGTAAAATTGGAGTCCTGGAGTAGGAGGAATGAGTCTTCCAATAGTTAGACAGCAGGTTAAAGAAATCCAGTGGTTGGTTCACAGTGAAGGGAAATAAACTGTGGTTTCATGAATGAACAAATGAATATTTAACACATCCTTAAAACTGTCTGAAGTAGAGAATAGTTAAACACCAAGCTCACATTCCAGTTAGAAGAAGTTGATTGAGTAGTAATTCTGATGTTCACTGATGTGTGTATGGTAGAGGCAAAGCCGGACTTAAAATGCAGTGAGCAATGCAGTGATTATATATAGCAGTGATGGCGAACCTTTTCGAGACAGAGTGCCCAAATTGCAACCCAAAACCCACTTATTTATCGCAAAGTGCCAACACGGCAATTTAACCTGAATACTGAGGTTTTCGTTTGGAAAAAACAGTTGGCTCCGAGGCGCATGTTACTCAGGAGCAACCATGCAATGCTTTGAATGGGTGAATCATGACCCTAGAAGGGCTTACTCAGAAGCAAGCCCCATTGCCAGTAACCGAGCTTACTCCCAGGTAAAGGATCATGCCCAGGCCAGCCTAGGTGTGTGTGTGTGTGGTGTAGTAGTAGTAGTAGTAGTAGTAGTAGTAGTAGTAGTAGTAGTAGTAGTAGTAGTAGTAGTTATTATTTATTCGATTTGATAGACCACTCTATTCCCGAGGGACTCAGTTGATTGTTCCATATTTTCTGATTTTTCATCTGACTGACACCATAGCGATGCTGCATTTGATTTGCCATGCTCCATTGTTGATGAAGAACCTACTGGATGAGATCCCATTTATTTTTGTGTCAAATAAATGGAATCAGACAAGAGTGAATCTACAGACTTGAGTCAACTTGCATTTTGTAATAGAAATCTTAAACAGATCTTGGTAATCCGCCTATTTAGCTAATCTTCAACCAAGAAAAGATTTTGTTCATGCAGATCAAAGCATTTGAAGTGGTAATGAAATTTAGTCAGTGCTATTAATTTTAAGACTCATATATTCATATTCAGAGGCATCAGTTCCTTTTTTATTCCAGGCATGCCATTTTCCTATCTCCAGTCTGGGCATGTATTTTCATGCAAATTATAAACAGAGAAGCCTAACAGTTTACAGATGTCTGAGCTTACAATTAAATGCTAACAATTCTAGCTTGAAAATTAGGGTTTTTGTCAGAGAACAAGATATACTAATTTTTCTTAAACTATTCTACTGTAACTGTCAGAAGAAAAGTAGTTGTGTTAATGGCACACCTGTATGTAACTGGATTATGGAACAGTTTGCCCTGAGTATGCTTTGCTTCAAATATCACTTTTATTCATTTAAGGAATTTATATATATTAAAAAAATAGAACTAACCTTGACCTGGTATCTAAATGGTATGATGGCACCATGTGATTGATGGCATGTGACAAAGAGAATTCTAAAACTGAGGCATTACTACAAAAAAGGCCATCTCTCCAGTAGCCACCCATCTTGCTTCAAGTCATCTGGCAGCTGCCAGAATTCTTGGGTAGGTTGATTCTGAGAAGTTATGTTTTGGTTCAAGATGGTGCAGGGCTTTTAGGACCAGGCTCTAGAACTAACCAATTGACCTAGGAAACAAACTGGCAGCCAGTGTGATGCTTCGACATTGAAGTGGTAATTATCACTATGCTGCATCCTCCTTAAGAAACTATTTCTGTTGAGTTCTGAAGCATTTAAAGTTTTCAAAAAAATTTCAAGGGCTGTCCATTTTACAACACATTACAGTTATCAAACTTTAGAGGCTCGGGAAGCTTTCTTTCCAGACTCCCCAGGGAGATCCTCTTGTTGGCATGCACTCCTCTTGGGAGCCTAGGGCTGAAAAGGGTCCTCTCCAGTTGCCATTAGTTGCCACCACCTCTGGCTTCGTTAATTGCCTCTTGCACTTGGTGCCACCCAGAAATATGACTCCAAAGGAAATTTGCGGTAGCACCGGTGAGCAGTCTTGGTCATGGGTAAGGAATTTGTGCAGTGATCCTTAGTTAAACAGCTTTGTTACTACAAAACACAAACTCAGTAAGTAACCAGAAGAGGATTCTAGGTGCAGCTACGTACATAAAAGAACATGGGGAAATAAGGCTTCTTAGTTAAAAAAAAGTTTTATTACTACAAGGCCCAAACTGAGTAATTACAAGACAGTTCTAGGTACATCTAAGTAACTTAAAAATGTGAATTTAGACACGTTTCTATAAATGGTTACAGATATCTAGAAATAAGTCCATGCGCAATTGTCACCTGTATGCCATTCATTCAAATATTGGTAAAGCTCTAAGGCCCTCAGTTTACCAGATGCAAGCTTTTCTCTTTCCGGTGTTTAAAGAATGAATCATATAAAACTCCTATTGAACATCAATCCCAAAGTAAAATGATTTGGTACAAATAATGCAAGAATTGCAAGACATATGCAATGATTAACTAAAAGCCTGTGGGTAGAGTTCTTTCTTGCAAGCCCTGCATAAGCTAACAAGACATGGGCACACATGTCTTCTTATAAAACATTCCACAATTTAGAAGCTTTAGGGCCATTCCAAACACATATGGTGCCATGGTGTCAAAGAAGTTAGCGGATGTATATTGATGGCAATTTATTATTCCTCACCTCTTGGCAACTAATAGTTATGTAGAGGTTGTAAACTATGTTTGCTTCAATGATCCTTTGTGCTATCTGACCATGGAAATAACTGAAACATAAATCAGTTTAAGGATTACATTTCAATCTAATAGCTATGCATGAATTGATATTATATAAAGTGCAGGACTTGTTTAAAAACATTTATTTGTGACATTGCCAGACTGCTTTTGTTCCACATGGCTTAGGTATGAGGTATTACTCAAAAGTTTTTTTAAAATTAGTCAAAAATCAAAAGGAGGGATAATTTATTTAACAATTAGATGAAAATCTTTCACCTAAATGCTACTTGGTGGTAGAAACTGCTGTCAAGTCACAGCTGACTTATGACGACCCGGTAGGGTTTTCAAGGCAAGAGATGACTGGAGGTGGTTTTCCATTGCCTGCTTCAGTGAGAGAGTTCTAAGTGAGAAGGTTCTAAGAGAACTATGATTGCTCAAGATCACCCAGCAGACTTCATGTGGAGGGATGGAGAAACTAACCTGGTTGTCCAGATTAAAGTCCGCCACTCTTAACTATCATACTACGCTGGTCCTTACAGGGCCCAGCAAGCACAAATTCTTGCTAGATGTACATACTACAAACTTACAGTGTCTCTGATGGAAATTTTGTGATACCTCCTACCCTACTCACAGAATTGTTGTTTTATGAATAAACTGGAGGAGGGAAGAATGATGTTAGCTGTTTTAGGTTCTTGTTGGAAAAGAAGTCTGGCATAAATATCCAAATGCATGAGTAGTTTTGATTATCTAAGGCTAAACCTTGTATATTAAATCAGTATGTGTAGCCAGATTATAATCCTTAAACATAGCTGGAAGGGATCTAAGGGCATGTTAGTTCTGTATATCTTGTCAAAAAATGAGTGACAGAAGATGACCACTTTGATCTTAAATTCATATTTAGTTATTTGCTTTCTCCTCCACCTGTCTTGTTTAGTTTCCATGTATTCTGCCTCTCTGCATTTTCTCTTTTATCAGTGATATACAATTATGCTATTATTCGCTTGAACGACATAATGAATAAGATGGCATAATCTTTTCATTCAGTTGTAAGATCTATTCTCTGTTCGTTCTGTCTTATTTTTCTAGTTCGTGTGTTCAGAAAACTGATCAGTGGCATATTGCTATCATTGTTAATTCCTGTTGAGATTTCAGTTCTCCATACCCTATTTTTTGTGAGTTCAGTATTTTTTTTTTAAAAAAAAACCTCTTAAAAGGATTTGGAAATAGTGATGTTTGTTTCTCTTCCATTTTCAGTTCTAATAAGATGTTCACTTTTGGGGGGCAATCATTATTTATTCTAAAATTGGCAAAATGGGAGCAGCTTCCCCAATCAGCCTTCAAAGTCAACATGCTTCCTGTAATTTTTTTGTCTGCTTTTGTGCAATCAGCCGGCTATTATTCATGTGATATCTCAATAGGACTGACTCCAGAGGGCTACAGGAAGTAGCTGAAATATGAACAAAAGAGGGTTGTTGTTTTTTTAAAAAGACCCAAATACTGTACATCTGGAGTGGGAGGGGGAAGCTCTTTGACTGTATAGAGGAAAGGACAATTACAGCATTACAAAGGCCACAGGATATAGGAGTGTTGTTTGGATGGAAACTTAATTCTACTATGAATGAAAATGTGTGCTCATATTTCCCGATGGAGTTCAGTTTCTAAGGGCAATGAATACTTGTTTTCTTTCATACTGTGGGCTCTATCCTTCTGACTCTTCCACTGAACTTCCTGTAGCTGTGAAATGGAGGATATGTGCCAAATGTGTAAATTAATACCATGAAATCTTTAGCTTGGGCCAAGTACATATTGAAAATGTGATGGCAAGATGTGATGTTGTACAGTAAACTTCCCAAAGTGGGAGTGGCAGGACTAGTTTTTGTTAGGGGAGGAAATTATGAGTGCTAGGTACGCTGATGTTGTCTTCCTTGAGAGAGACACTACTGGCATGTAAAGATCAGAGGCATTAATGTAATCTTTGCATAGTTGTGATGTGGCTGTCCTTGCTACCAGCAGGAAGGCTTCTGGACTGAATCTGTTTGTGATGGCTGTAGCAGTCTCTAATGCTGTTGAACTCCTGTGGATTTGTCAGGAATACTTTGGGGATTGGCATCATGGGAGCCATGGGAATTGCAGTTTGCAGGCATCTAGGGAGAGTTTTCAGGTTATGCCCTACACATAAGTGAAAGTGCCCCCTCTGTTCTCCTGTTTTAAGGGTCCCTTAACATCATTGGGACCCACCGTTCCCCCCTCCTCCTCGGGAGGGTTTTAAGCAAGGGTTTTTCGCGGGATGCCAATTTAGTGTAGTAATCGCTGTTTTAACGGAAATTAGTATTTTATAGTTGATGGAGCTTGAGTTATTAATTTGTATGTGTTTTATTTATCGGTCAGTTATTTATTCACCCCTCTTCTTGTGACTGTATTTTATGGTGATTTGTGTTGTACACCGCCCAGAGCCCTTCAGGGATGGGTCGGTATATAAAACCAAATAAATCAATAAAAAATCATAAATTTGTTCCACTGTGGACTCTTGGATGAAGAGAAGCAAGTTAAACCAGACAGGCACATGAGAAATAAGCCTGAGAGAAGAGAGTTGGATGGCTGGGAATAGGAATATCATCGAAGGCAATAGGAGTATCCTCAATCCTTATTTAAACAGTAATGGCAGCAGAACGTATTCACATTGCTGTGTAACCATAAAAGTTCATTTTCTACAACGTTCCTCATCAAGAACTTCATTTTTGCTTCTCAGTTGCGCTCTTCTAGGATGACATCAGTGAGTTTGGGTGCAGACTTTGAATCCAGATATCCTTGTTTGCACTGCATGATTGAGTAATCTGGGTAATCTCCAGGATATGACAGCGAAACTGTAGAGATATGACCCTTATCTGTACAAACTATTCTGAATTGGACTCCTGTGTGTTGGGTGAGCACAGAATTCCCAGCGCACGTGTCATCCAAAATTCTTTGATGGCCACAATGACTTTGACATGTGCAAATGCTGAGTCAGACTATGAATCTGTCCAGTCCAATACAGTCTAGTTTGTGTCATACTCTGAAAAATTGTTGAAATAGGGGTATTTCTGTGCACTACTTCCAGATACTTTCAATTTTGGAAATGGTTCTCTCCATGCAAAGTGTCCACTCAAAAATTTTATGGTTTTCAGTGTCTGTCAGAGACTTAGGGCAGGGTGTAAATTCAATAAATAAATAAATAAATCAGCAGTGGCTGAGCAGGCCTTTTTGAAATTTACTTAATTCCACATTTTCATTAAAAAACAGACAGACAAAACAGTCCACTATGCCTAGCTAAAATGAAATTCAGAAACCTGTCTTAATGATTTGCGTTCGCACCACATTTATTCATAGTTCTTCTCTATTACAAACTTCCTTTTGCTTATAGATTTAGGATTCTCCGGTAGACGTAGGAAGTCTGCGATGGGTTCTCCTGTTGTCTGCTACCAGGAGGCAGGATCTTCTTAAAAGAATTGCTTCCCGTTGACCCCTCGTCCGGGTTAAGATCCCCAGTTGACTTCCTGCCTCTACAGGAGAGCAAGGCTTTTATTAGAGCTCCTCAGGTTTCTTCAAGGACTCTAGGTTTTTAGCTTCCCTTATCTTTAATTCCTATTGTGTGTTCGTTTCCCCCCCTCCCTCCCTTCCTCAGCCGTAATTAATCTGCAAGAGGGACTCCCGGGCTGTCGGAGCGCTAACGCTCCCCCCCTCCCTCCGTCGAGGGCTGAAACGAGCGCCTCTTCAAAGCGCCGCCCCGCATTTTCTGGCGCGAAAACAGGCGGCGTGCCGACGATCCGGCTGGCCGTTTTTTGGCGCGATCGCTGACGGGCGCCATTTTAAACGCCGCTTTTCACTCGCTGCGCACCGCGCGCTCCCCCAGAGCTTGTTTCGAGGCTTTCTTTTAGCCTAGCGGGCGGCAACGATGGCGGACGGTCGGTTCTCCCCTGAAAGGGAGACCTTTACCCGCACAGCGGCGGAGTCCACCCGGGCTTCGGCAGCCAGAGCTTCCTCCACTCTGCCTGAGACAGGCAGGAACGCTCCTTCTAATGGCGCAGCCGCGAAGTCCAGCCGTCTGCAGTCCAAATCCGGGCGCTCTAAATCGGCGGACCAGCAACCCCAAACGCACGAGGGCACAGTCCCAAAACGCGTGGGGCCCCCTGATACCTCCCAGGGGCGTAAGGCGACAAAGAAGCGCAAGCACATCGAGACTGAAGTGCGACAAACTCCTGAACCACGGCAAGTAAATGTGCCCCAGGGGAGTGTTGATGTTGGGCAACCAAACTCCGGTTCCCTTCAGGAGGGAGGCCAGGTCAACCTTTCAGACAACCCAAACGCATGGAACTCCATTTCTCCCCTGCAATTTGCTAACTTACTTATCCAACAACTCCAACATCAGGGCACTCCAGTACATGCACCTAACTGCCCGGCTGGGTCAGTTCAGCCCACTCTAACACATGAATCAGAGAGCGAAGCAGGCATTAGTGAGGGGGAGTGTATAGAAGAAGAGGAAAAGTTCTCTGACACGGAAGATAGCCAGATCGAACCCAGTGAGCAAACCCCCAGGTTTTTCAAGTTAGAAGACCTTCCATTCCTGATTTCTAGAACCATCTCTGCCCTGGACCTCCAAGATTCTGCAGAAGCAGAAGAGGTCCCCAATCCTCAACAACTCAAACTTATCAAAGGCAGACCCAAGGGAAATCAGGATTACTTCCATCAGGATGGAACGGACAAGTCATGCTTTCCCATCCCAGAAGCTTTTGAAAAGAGAATTAGGAAAGAGTGGCAAAATCCCACATCCAGCAAAAAAAACCCTCCCTTAGCTAAGAAACTCTACGCTCTCCCTACCTACGTTCACAAATCCCTGCAGGTCCCCCTGGTAGATGCACCCGTCGCGTCCATTCAATCAGGTAGCCTAGTTCCCAGAGATGGAGACGGCTCCATCAAAGATCCTCAAGACAGAAAGGCAGATGTGCACCTCAAAAGGGCACACGAGTGCTTAGCCATATCCATGAAGGCACTTCTCCCATCCGCTACAGTGGCCAGAGCACTCCTGGCCTGGCTCAAAAGAATCTCAGAACTCCTTCCACCAGAGCACAGAGCCATTAAAGAAGGGATCGACAGGGTTAGAATAGGAGCCTCCTTCCTAGCGGACTCCACCCTGGATGCCCTGGCGATGGCGGCCAGATCAATGGCCCATTCCGTCGCAACCAGACGCACCATCTGGCTGCGCTCCTGGAAAGCGGATGCCCTTTCTAAGGCAGCCGTCACCGGCTACCACTTCCAGGGAGAGAAACTCTTTGGCCAAGAACTTGACCAAATCCTAGTTAAAGACAAAGAGGACAGAAAATTACTCCCACGCTTCGTCAGACAGGACAACTCTTCCAACAGGGGTTCCTTCAGTTCCTTTAGATCCTTTCGCTCCTTTCGTTCCTTCCCTCGGAACGGAGACAGGAATAGATCCAACTGGCAACAGCAATATCACTCAAGTGGGCCTTCTAGAAGGGGATCCTTTCGGCCTTTTAAGAGAGGCGACCGATTCACCAAGTCGGATAAGACCAACAGACAATGACTGCGCTCACATTCCAGTGGGGGGGAGGCTGTCCCATTTCAGCCAACAATGGGACCGGTCACCTGCAGATGCTTGGGCCAGAGAAGTAATTCACTTAGGCTACACAATAGAGTTCTTACACTTCCCAAAACACCGATTCTTCCCATCCCCACTGAGCCCCATTTCAGAAAAGAGACACAGAACTTTGGACGCAATACACCACCTACTCTCCATACAAGCCATCGAACATGTACCTGCACAACACAAACACACAGGAGTGTACTCCCACTTTTTCACCGTCCCGAAAAAATCAGGGGACTGGAGGGCAATCCTCAACCTCCAATATGTAAACCAACACATAAGGATTGCAAAATTCAAAATGGAGACACTGCGCACCATCACGGCATCCATCAGGGAAGGAGAATTCCTGACCTCACTCGACCTCACGGAGGCATACCTCCACGTCCCCATCCACCCAAGACACAGAAAATTCCTCCGCTTCGCGGTGGAGCAGGAACACTTTCAATTCAAGGCTTTACCGTTCGGGCTTGCATCTGCACCCCGAGTTTTCTCCAAAATCCTATTGCCCCCCATAATCCACTTACGACAACAGGGAATACACGTCCACCCTTACTTGGACGACATTCTAATTCGATCCAAAACCAAATCCACTGCATCCGCAGACGTCCAATTAGTAACCCAAACACTTCAACAATTCGGTTTTCTAATAAACAAGTCCAAAAGTTCACTCAGACCCACATGCAGGATGGAGCACCTAGGTGTAATTGTGGACACAAGGTTAAATTCCCTTTTCCTCCCAAAAACCAAAGTTCTGAAAATCCAGAAAGAAGTTTCTCGGCTCATCTCCAGCAAACAAATGTCCCTAATGCACCTATCGAGCATCCTAGGTCAGATGATAGCGGCCATCGATGCGGTCCAATGGGCAAGAATGCATGCGAGACCACTGCAAGCCTTTCTCCGCCAGTATCAATGGGACATCACCCACAAACGGGATCAACAAATAATCATCCCACTCTCATTGAAAACCAATCTCAGATGGTGGACCAAATCTCACAATCTTTCCCAGGGGAAGGTCTACCTGGTCCGGGAACGGATCCAGATATTCACAGATGCCAGCCTGACCGGCTGGGGGGCCACCCTGGGGTCCCAGATGGTCCAAGGACACTGGTCACAGTCTCAGAAAGCCCTTCACATCAACCTGCTAGAGACACGCATGATTCTATTAGCTCTCATCCATTTCAAGGACCAAATAGTGCACCAGCACGTATTAATCAAAACGGACAATATAGCTGCGAGGGCCTACATAAATCACCAGGGAGGGTCCAGATCGCGACTCCTACAGAAGGAGGCCGACAAGATCATGAACTGGGCCGAGTCCAATCTCTCATCCATACAAGCAGAACACATCAAGGGTCAATTGAACATCACGGCCGATTGGCTCAGCCGACAGACCCTGGACAATGCAGAGTGGACTCTTCTCCCGGAGGTCTTCCAGCAACTAATGAGCCATTTTCCCAGTCCAAAGATAGACCTCTTTGCATCTCAGAACAACGCCCAACTACGCCAGTTCATGTCTCGCTTCTTCTGCAAGACAGCCCTAGCAACCAACGCACTCTGGCCTCCAGAGACACTCTATGCATTCCCACCCATTCCCCTCATCCCAAAACTACTCAGGCGTCTGTTCCAGGAACAGGCAACGTTGATCCTAATAGCCCCATATTGGCCACGCAGGCCCTGGTTCTCCACAATACTAGAACTAGCAGTGGGGGAACCAATTCCCTTACTGTCCAGGCCGGACCTTCTCATTCAGGGACCGGTATGGCACCCGGACCCAGACAGACTACACCTAACCGCCTGGCTATTGAGAGGGCAGGGTTAGAGAAGAAAGGCTACTCGGCTCAGGTCATACAAACTATACTAAACTCTAGACGTAGATCCACTTCCAGAATTTATGATTACACATGGAAAGTGTTCGTACGATGGGCCTCCAATAGACAATTGAATCCCCAAAAACCGGAATTGGCACACATCCTAGAATTCCTTCAGGGTGGGGTGACAGAGGGTCTCAGAGCCTCAACCCTTCGTAGACAATTGGCAGCCCTCTCAACGGTCTGGCCCAAAATCCAGGGTCACCGCGTTTCAGTTCACCCAGACATCCTAAGGTTCCTAAAAAGGGGTTTCCCAAACACAATCTCCCAAAATTCACAGGTTTCCCTCTTGGAATCTACACACAGTGTTATTGGCTCTCACTAGATCGCCCTTTGAACCAATCCGCTCAATTCACCTCCGTTGGTTGAGGATGAAACTCTTATTCCTTGTGGCCTTAACATCGGCCAGGAGAGTCTCAGAACTCAGATCTCTCAATATCTCCCCTGACTGCTGCACAATTCATCCGGACAGGGTCACCCTCAGATCAGATCCTTCCTTCCGGCCCAAAGCTGCATCCATCTTTCATTTAAAACAGGAAATAGTGCTCCCGGTTTTCTACCCCAAACCTACCAATGACAGGGAGAAATTGTGGCACAAATTAGACGTGCGCAGGGCCCTTAAAACGTTCCTGGTCCGCACAGAGGACATCAGAAAGTCCAACAGCTTATTTATCAATGTTGCCCATCCTAGGCTGGGCGAACAGATGTCGGGTGCTGCTATAAGCAACGCCATCCGCACCTGCATCTCGGAAGCTTACGCCTCCACCAAATTGTCAGTACCAACTGGAATTACAGCCCATTCTGTCCGCTGCGCTGCTACCAACGCAGCTGTTAGGCAACAAATCCCAGTTGAGGATATATGTAGGGCGGCCATCTGGTCATCCTCATCCACATTCCTCAAACATTATAGGTTGGATTCTTGGTCTGCAGTCCAGACTGCTTTCGGCACCAAGATCCTGGATCTGGTTAAGGAAAACTGAACTTCCCACCCAGGGAGCAGGGACACGGCGTTGTAGGTCCCATCGCAGACTTCCTACGTCTACCGGAGAATCGGCTATTGGTTCACTCACCGTGAAGAGCCTTTCTCCGGTTAGGCGTAGGAAGTCTCGGCCCTCCCTCGGAACAGTTTTCCATCCAAATTCTTAATTATCCGTCCAGTTACCCCTCAATGTTAGTGGGATAGTTACCCCCAATGTTAGTGGGTTAGTTCAAATGTTAAGACTGTTCTTTCTTGAGTGTTGTTTGTTTAAGACTACGTGGTCAGTTCGCAACTGGGGATCTTAACCCGGACGAGGGGTCAACGGGAAGCAATTCTTTTAAGAAGATCCTGCCTCCTGGTAGCAGACAACAGGAGAACCCATCGCAGACTTCCTACGCCTAACCGGAGAAAGGCTCTTCACGGTGAGTGAACCAATAGCCGATTTTCTTTCTGTCAGATTGAAGTAGTATGTGTGTGTCTGTGAGATCTTTCTTTAAAGTAAATGTTTCCTAAGTGATCTTTCATTATGCAGAAGGTGTTTGGTATATAAAATGGAAAGAATCCATCAGGAGATATTACATATGCCTGGAGGAAGACATAGCTGATCTCTTAACTGTTTGGCATTTAACCAACTTGACCGAAGTTGTTTCTTGTGAGAAGGTTAAATGGTGCTTTCAGAATGACTTGGACTCTGTGACAACAGTGGTAAAAATAAATCCATCTCTCTGTGAATAGACAAAGGGCTCTGTGGTGTATGAGGAAGCTGTCTTTTCTTTCCCTCTTGCTTTTACTTGGTGGGGTGGCCTGTCTTTATTTAAGCAGTTTGATTTATGTAGAAACCCCAACACAAACTCTTATAACAAGAAAGAGCTATACTAGACAGCAATTTATGTCTCATTTTCTCTAACAAACAAATGTTTTTATTACAATCCATGAGGACAATTTTATTAACTCATGCTAGCATCAAACTTTTTTAAAAAAAACTTTAAATAATAGATTTTTAAATGGCCTCTGTTTTCTGGATATTATATAGTCCTGTTTCACTCAAGAGTATGGAACTGTACCTAGCTTGATTGCTCTCGGATACATTAAAAATGCTTGGGGGCATACACGTGACCTCCCTTCTTCAGAGATAGTGGTAAGGGCAAATTGTTCCTGCACCCAATGAGCCTAAAATCCAATGTTTTCTTATCTGAAAGGTTTATGGTAGAAGCTAATTGTATTTAATGGGGACAGGAGACTACAAACTGAATGGCTTCAATTCTTTTGTTTATTTGTTTGTGTATTTATTTATTACTTAGATTTTTATCAGGCTCTGAGTGGCTTCCAACACTGTACAATTCATTATGATCCCTTAACATGTACAATTCATTATGATCCCTTAAAAATCCAACTGAGGGTAGTTAAAGAAGGGTAGCAGAAGGAAGGCGGCGGTTAGCCAAGATGGATCAAACCCTGTTGTTGCCCTCAACTATGGACCTGGTAGAGCAGCTGTCTGTTACAGGCCCTGCACAAGTGAGATAGATCTCACAAGACCCTAGTCTCATTAGACAGAGCTTTCACCAGGCTGGGGCCAGAGCTGAGAGGGCTCTGGCTCTAGTTGAGGGCAACCAGACATTTTCATGCCATGGATCACCAGTAGATCGTTACTGGCATATCATAATGCTCTTTGGGAGTCATACTGAGAGAGATGATCTTGCAAGTATAATGGTTCCAGACTGTTTTGGATTTTAAATGTCAACACTATACCCTGTTCAGGAGAAAGATGACAGGATATTTTTTAATTCATCCACCATTTTCTGGACTGTCTTTGTTCTAGAAAGCTCTGCTTGGGTCCTAGTGCCTTGGGGACAGAACTTGGTAGGCACTAGGACCCAAGTGGAGCATTCAAGAGCAACAACGGTATAGGAAATAGCGGATGAATTCACAAATCTCCTTTCATCTTTATCCTGAACATGGTATAGAGTCCTGGTACTCTACCAGGAACCAATACAGCTGATAGAGCACTGGTCATAAGGACCTGTGCAGCTGTATTTTGTACCAGCTGGAGCTTTCAGTTCAGATTCAAGGGTAGCCCTGCACTGAATGATTTACAGTAATCCAATCTGGAGAGGACCGTTGGTTGGATCACTGTGGCTGAGTTAGAGTGAGGCAGGTAGGTCACCAGTTGCTTGACCTGGCGCAGATGGGAAAATGCCAGTCTGGTCACATTTGTGACCTGACCTGAACCTCCAGAAAAAGGGAGGCATCCAGGATCACACCCAGGCTCTTGACTGATGGTATAGATGTCAGCTGTACACTGTCAAGGGCTGGGAGCTGAAATCCCATTCCGAAATCCCCCTGGCCCAGCCACAGTTTTTTAGATGCTGGATGTAGAACCAAGAGTGCCATCCTAAGCACAGTTATGCCATTCTAAGCACAATTGACTTAGAAGGATGTAACTCTGCTTAGGATGGCACTGACAGACATGAAAAGAACATGCATATCCATTGCATCATTTAATCTTTTGCTTTTCTCTATCTTATTGAATCGTAAAGTTGGAAGGGGTCATGTAGGCTATCTAAACACACTGCTCAATGAAGAATCAGCCTAAAACAGCGGTTCTCAACCTGTGAGTTGCGACCCCTTTGGGGGTCAAACGACCCTTTCACAGGGGTCACCTAAGACTCTCTGCATCAGTGTTCTTCATCTGTAAAATGGATAAATGTTAGGGTTGGGGGTCACCACAACATGAGGAACTGTATTGAAGGGTCACAGCATTAGGAAGGTTGAGAACAACTGGCCTAGAACATTCTAGACAAGTGCTTGTCCTGCCTCTGTTAAGGACTGCCAGTAAGGAGGAGGTCACCATCTCCCCAGGCAGCTGATTCCAGTGTTGCACAACACTTACTGTAATATTTTCCCTAATATCCAGTCAGAACTTTTCTCTCCGTAATTTATATCCATTATTGCGAGTACTATCCTCTGCTGCCAATAGGAACATCTCCCTGCCTTCCTCAAAGTAACAGCCCTTCAAATGCCTAGAGAGAGCAATCATGTTTGTATTCAAAACAGAGTGATAAACATGTCTATATTTCATAACTTTGTGGTATGTTTTTATTATCCCAATTAACATGTATGATTAGAGTGTTTTAGATCCATTTAAAATTGGTCCATTTAAAATTAGTTCCCCTGGAGGTGGAGGCCATCTTGAGTGGGTGTTTTCATATCCTTCTGTTAGGAAAGCAGGAACTAAATTCTTCAACTTCCTGTCCTGGCCTCCATCTCCATTTTATCCCCAGTAATTTTCCTGCCTCTCAAAGGAAAGCAGACTTTAGCGTGGGCTCCACTAAGGTTTTGTTTTTAGTTATTTTGTCTATAGTTTTTTGGGGTGACTGTAAGTAGTTTCTCCCCCCCCCCCTTCCATTCAGATCCCCTAAAGTGATAGAATGCAGGAGAATAGAGGAGAGAGAGGTTGCTGTTACAGCTACGCTCCTTTTCCCCCGGTCTCTTTTCACCCTCAAGATGGTGGACGGCTCTTTCCCTCCCCATCAATAATTTTTGAAGCCCTCTACTGAGGGCCCTAGAGTAGCTATGGGCAGAGACTCCATTCTTCCCCAGGGGATGCCAGAAGGCTCCAATTTTTGCCTGGCAGCCCAACTGACAGCTCCAGGATTGGGGAGACAGGCGCAGAGAAAACAGAGGTGCATTGCAGACTCCAGATCAGCCGCCCTATTGCTGTGCCATTTTACTGCTTGTAAAAATATCAGGGAAGTATTTAAAAATGTAATCTTCTACCTGCTGCATGAAGTGGAACCAGTCTATTTGATCACTTTGGAAGTCCACCACCTCATTTCACTTCCATTCTATTACAAATATAGACCCAGGTCTCAATTATCAGAAGGGAACAAAGGGTGATGTGCGAAATATCTCGTGATTGTTTGAATGTGCATTGATTTGTACTGAACTGAAATGGGAGGTGCTTTGCATAAATACTTCATCCACTCTATTGATTTTTGTTTTGCAGACCTTTGCATAAAAATGTGAAACTTTTGGCAAGGTAAAGGCTTTCCCAGGCATGCAGAACAGTATCCTCTCTTTGTTCTATTCTGGCCTTCTGTATGGCCCAATTCAGAAGTAGATGTAACGATCATTCATCCGTGTATGATGATACACAATTGAAGGGTTTGTCATTTTCAATGTAATATGCTGCTAGTCCCAAAATGAATGTATGATTATGTTTCTGTCCAGATAATGCACTTTTATTTCACTACAAAATTTGCATTTTCTATTTTTAACTTCTATTTTTCCTAAGTCATATGGCAAAAACTCAGATACATTCATTAAAGGTGCAGTAGTTTGTGTACATTGATAGTTTTACTTGTAGAAAACAAAGTCAATTGTAATTATTGTAACTTTGTTTACTTAATTTATATATAAACTTTTAATGTGGTCCTCTAGCTGTCCCTTGAATATCAGCTTCATTAGCAAACAGTTATCAGGTGATGTTATTTAACTTCATGTCATGCAAAGTTTCAGCAGGTCATTTTGGTCACTTAAACCTTTGTCAGCATGGTATAGTGGTTAAGAGTGGTGGACACTAATTCAGAGTACTGGATTTGATTCCCCAATCCTCCTCATGAAGCCTACTGGGTAACCTTGAGCTGGTCACAATTCTCTCAAAACTATCTCTCAGTACCACCTACTTTACAAGGTGTCTGTTGTGGGGGAAGGAAACGAAGGAGTTTGTAAGCTGCTTTGAGACTCCTTACAGTTGAGAGAAGCAGGGTATCGATCCAAATACTTCTTCTCTTCTTAAAGAGGCAAGACATAGTTTTCTGCGTAATTGGCAACTTTATTTACATCCCACTTGTCTTTGACCCTAATGGCCCAGACTAGCCTGATTCTGTCCGATTGTGGCACCTAAGCAGTGTCAGTCCTGGTTTCTTCTTGGATGGGAGACCATCAAGGAAGTCTGGGTTGCTATGCAGTGGCAAAACACTTCATCTCTTGCCTTGAAGATCTTCTGGGGTTGTCATAAATTGGCTGCAACTTCAGCACTTTCCACCACCATATATCCCATTTTCCTTTTCATGGGGAACCAGAATGGTTTATGTTGTTCTTTTGTCCTCCATTTTATCCTCACAACTACACTGCCAGGTTGGCTAGGCTTACAATGTGTGACTGGCCCAAGGTCACTTAGCGAACTTCCGTGGCAGAATGGGGATTTGAACCTGGGTCTCCCAGATCCTAGCCCCACACTTTAGCCTCTACACTCCTCTTAAAGCAGTTCAGTAGGTTTATGGTAAACATGACAGTCAGCACTATGTAAGATCTATTTGCCCCCAAAATTCTGTCTCCTCCCTCAAACCAGGGGGAAAAACCCATACTTTTTGTTTTGTGGTTGAACATTTCTGGAAATTTAACATCTCTGTCTGGCATCAGCCCAAGCCATTTTTTTTACTATGGAGTTATGGGTATGAAGCCTTTTTTTTTTTACTATGGTCAAAAATTTATCTGGAATATTAGCAGCTGCATTATGCAAGCAGTGGAGAGTTGTTTTTTCATTGGCATGGCATTTTGAAATGTGTATTAGCTCATACTGAACTAAAACTGGAGATGTTTTTCATGAACATCCCGTTCCTCTTTCAAATTGAACAGGAAGAAGAAGAGTTGTATTAAACTGGGCTAAGTGCTGTAAGATAAAGTTATATAAAATCCTTTGAATAAATTATATCTTGTTCAAACTTGGTTTGTGTTCAAACACTTAAAACTAATCCAGATTCTTGTTTCGCTGTTGGCAAGTCTGTCTCCCCCCCCTCCCCCAGGCATGCGGGTACTGGCAAGACTATTATCTGATACTTTATGACAGGTTAAGCACCCATCCTTTTACAACTGGTTTTTATGTTGACTGACTTGATTTTGTCAGTAATTCACCCAGCACAGTGATATGCAGATATTGTATAGCTTTTCCATAGCCAAGACTTTACTGACACTGCCATCTTAATCAGTTACACCCTTATTCTGAACCCAAGATGTGGAAGAATGTAACTCTGTTTAGGACGGTGCTCAGTTGTGCTGTATGGTAAAACAAATTTCAAAACAGAAGTTCTGTGAATTCAGTGAAACTATACATTTTGAAATAAAAGTATACTCCACCTCCAGTTTATTCTTTGACAGTAAAATAAGACCATAATAGAAAATGAGGGGGTTCTTTTCCTGTTCTATGTACAAGGAGAACTCTTCAACCCTGGCCCCACATAAGGTTAACCTCTGAGACAACTGGGAACATCAGTGGATTTGCATCCTCTTAGTTGTACATCATTTTTCCAGCATGAATCATGGTTCGTATTATAACTGCATAGATGTTGATGCCATTGTGGTTAGTGTTAAGCCAGAGTTGGAATGTCCGCATGAAGTCTTAATTGTTGAGGATTTGTTGTGTGTGTATGTTTTGATGCATTTAGTTTTATAGATAGGCATTTGGACTCTTGCAACATGGGGCTACACCATAGATACATTATGGCAATGATGGCGAATCTTTTTGAGACCGAGTGCCCAAATTGCAACCCAAAACCCACTTATTTATCACAAAGTGCCAATGCGGCAATTTAACCTGAATACTGAGGTTTTCGTTTAGAAAAAATGGTTGGCTCCTAGATATGCGTTACTCGGGAGTAAGCTTGGTGGTAGTCGGTGGCTTTGATTTGAAGCAACTGTGGAACTCTTCCAATAGGTGAATCATGATCCTAGGGGGGTTTACTCAGAAGCAAGCCCCATTGCCAGCAAACGAGCTTACTCCCAAGTAAAGGATTGCGCTTTAGTTCATCGCATGAAAATCAGTGGGGCTTAACAGGGTTCCCTACACTGCTTCCCCGAAACTAGGTTTAATGCTAATAATCAAGCCCACCGGCCCAGGCCAGCCTAGATTTGGGGGGGGGGGGACACTCTGTGTGTGCCCACAGAGAGGGCTCTGAGTGCCACCTCTGGCACCCGTGCCATAGGTTCGCCACCACTGCATTATGGCTTCTCTTACCATGGCTAATACAGCATTTTATTTCTTGGAAAAGAAGGGTGATAAACCCTGAGAGGAGCCTTCTCTATACATCCCATTGAGATCAGCATATGGGAAGTCCATAGAATGCCAAATAAAGGAGTGGACTGTGGTCAACATTCTTGCTTCCAAGTTATGGGTGATCCTTCTTGTCCAAGACACAGGACCTTTGTGTATTATGCTGGGACCAATGTATTTGCAGGAGCATGTTCTTAGGATTGTGCTGTAAGCCTAGGGGAATTAAAAGGGGCAGTATGCATCTGTGGGCTGTTGCCGCTTCTTCCAGCCAGGATGATACTGGTGAGCTTATCAACATCCTGTTGGACTGTGATGTGCGTGTGTTAAGTGCCATCAAGTCTCTTCCAAATCATGGCGACCCTATGAATCGGTGTCCTCCCAAAAGTCCTATTGTTAACATCTTTGTTTGGGTCTTACAAACAGGGGGTTGTTGCTTCCTTTGTAAAGTCAATCCACCTCATCTTGGGCTTCCTGCAGGGTGGAGAAAATACATCCGTACAAGAAATCTTGCCGCAGCAGACATTTGCCTCCACCACTCAGAAAACACCTTGTGTCTAATTGAGCATGGACGTATCACTACTTGGTAGGGTTTAGATTTGAAGAGATACAGAGGTGGGGGGGGGATCAATTAAGATTATTCACCCCTGTAGTCTGATGGATCTGACTGGGTTTCAGATGACATTAGGGGATTTTCCTGCTGATATGGTCATGTCCTGGCTGACATGTGAAATGAGGAAATTATCCCAGGCAATTGACTTGATTGCTCCTAGGCACTCTCTGTCCAGTCTAAGAATTCAGGCAGCCCTTTTGTTTACTATGGGGCTGCAGATGATGACATGATGAGGGAAATGTCTAGAGCAGTGGTGGCGAACCTATGGCACGGGTGCCAGAGGTGGCACTCAACGCCCTCTCTGTGGGCACGTGCAAAGAAAGTCCTCCCCCCCCACATCTAGTCTGTTCTGGGCCACTGGGGTCGATTATTAGCATTAAACCTAAGCCCTAGTTTTGGGGAAGCAGTGTAGGTGACCCTGACAAGCGCTGTTAAACCCCACTGATTTTCGTTCAAAGAACTAGAGCAGGATCCTTTACCTGGGAGCAAGCTCGGTTGCTGGCAATGGGGCTTGCTTCTGAGTAAACCCTCCTAGGGTTGTGATTCACCAGTTGAAAGAGTTGCATGGTTGCTTCAAAGCAGAGCCACCGACTACCACGAAGCTTACTCCTGAGTAACGCACACCTCGGAGCCAACCGTTTTTTCTAAACTAAAACCTCAGTATTCAGGTTAAATTGCTGTGTTGGCACTTTGCGATAAGTAAGTGGATTTTGGGTTGCAATTTGGGCGCTCAGTCTCGAAAAGGTTCGCCATCTCTGGTCTAGAGTAAGGCTTCCAATGAATCTGACATGGTACAGGGTAGAGTTTATTTTAAAGTACGTTCTGTGGCATTGATAGCGGCAAAGAAACAATATTTCTCTGCCACACTTCATCCATACAGTGTAAACCTGCAGAATTTTCCTGGGGTGATGGTGGTCAGGAACCTATTGTTTTTTGGTTTACAGGAAAAGGTAGACTGGTCCTATAGCCTGATGTGATTATTTTGCTCAGCACTTTGAGGATAAAATCTTTTGTATCCTCCAGCTTGGACTCTACATTGACAATGACAGGATTGAATGGTCTCAGGGTGCTGATTTGTCCACTTGTGTAGAATACCTTTTATCTTAATCAGTCTGAGCATATGGATAGGATTATTGGATGTTGGAGACTTACCAATAGCTTGTATGATCCTTTCCCCTCTTGGCTATCTTGTCAATTCAACTTTTCAGTATCTATGTAAAGGAAAGGTCATCAGGAGATCTAGTCAGTTCACCCACTGAGCAGAGGACATCTTGTGGGTTTCTCACCATCCAATCAGGGAGACATGAAATGAACTTTTTTCTCCTTCCTGGTTGTCATGAGACTGCCCATCTTTCCTCAGTTCTTTTCCTGCCTAGCCAAGGGACAGCAGCTTTTAGGTTGCCTTCACTACTCTAATTATATTCTATAGTATAGTTTCTCTGTGGTTTTTCTCTAGAGTCTATTTGCTCTGTTATTTGCATCTTTATTGTCATATTACTGATCTCAATTCTTGTGATCTCTATCAGACTTCTGCTTTCTATTTCTATTCTCACCGATTCCCTTCTTCCTCCCCTCCCCTTTGGGTAAGAAGAGTGGGAGTCAAGCATTCTTTATTTAATTGACTTGTAAGATGCTCTGAGTGGGTATCTGAGCATGCAGGGCTCCGAAGATAATGTGTTTCTTTCTGAAGATGACTTGCAGCCCTCTATAATGGCCAAGCCTTCTCTTCCCCCCTTCGGGCAAGAAGAGTGGGAGTCAAGTGCTTCTTATTTAATCAGCTCATAAGGTGCTTTGAGTGGGCGTCAGAGCATCCAGAGTTATGGAGATGTTGAGGTTTGCAAGCCAAACCAGTGGCCAAACAAGTGGCCAAACCAGACTCTGACCTGAGGAACCTATCCTCCTGGGCTGTTACCAGCACGGTCAAATTCAAGGGTGGCAGAACTCTTCAGGCGGTAGAGTTGGCAGAAAAACAGGCGAAAACCTTGCGCACAGACAAAGTGGTTGCTGCTAAACACCAAATCAAGTCTGAAGCCACCGTGGGGCCCAGCAGCAACAGGGTGAGTGCATCTCTCCCCGGAGTGTTGAAGCACAGCCCTATGATCTCCTCAGGAGTAATCCCTAACAAACAACAAGAGGTAATGTAACTGCACCCACTCTGCCACCAGATCTTTACTTCTTTGAAAGAGATTCCTTAGAGGAGCAGGTCTTGCCCTTGGTGCAACAAGGCATTCTGGGTCTGTATTCTAAATATCGGTGTTGGACCTCCTCTCCTATGGTCACAAAGGAATCAGATCCCAGGGAAGGGGTGAGTAAAATCATGGCCAACCAAAGCAGACCGAAAGAGAAGCCTCTTAGGTAGTTATAGACAGGCGTCTAGAAGCTCAGATAGCAACTCAGTTTTCAGAGGAAGGTAAATTCCTTTCTGAGGAGGAGAAGGATGGCAGGGAGGTGCAGGTCCCAGAATGGGCTATATGATTCCTTAAGTGAAGGACTATCAGTACTCTTTACTAAGACCTTAGGGGCCATGGAGTAAAGAGCTCCCAGTGGGTGTGGGAACAAACCCATACCAGACACAAGGTCCATTTGTGTAGGGCACAAAGAATTTTCCCAGCCCTGAGTCAGCGAAGGAAGTCTCCCTCTACAATATCTACAAATTTTGAAGCTAATCATGATTTCCATGTCCAAGTATAAACTGTAATTTTATTCATAGTCCACACATACCAGAATGATTGAACTGTTGCCTTAGAGATGGAGTAGATGGCTGTTTTTGGTTCTGAGGCATATGCCTCCTGGCTGCAATAACCAATTGTTGTAACAAGTGTTCAAGTATTTTATATGTACTCTTAGATGCTGTTTTCATGTCTTAAATGTTTTACTGTTGAAATGTTTTGATGTTTATCACGTTGAAGACCCTGTTTGGAGGACAAGTGGCATAGGAAGGTTTTTAATGAAATATATACATTAACTATAAGAAACATGGCTGCAAGTGCAGCATACTCTGCTGGACAGAAATCCAAAGCCCTTTTGCACCATTAATTACGTTGGAACCACAGCCAAACTAAGTGAATGCTGTGATAAGGGACACAGTTTAGAGAAACAAGACATTAGTCTGAAGTCTCTATTTGACTTTTGAGCACAGACTAAACTGCTCCAGACAGATTCAAATATACTTTATCAAATTATTGTGCCTAAGTCCCCAAATGTAGTATTTATCTAATAATAAATATTTTATTTTGCATGTCAGCATTTAAAATATTTATCCTGTGTAGACTATGCTTTTGCACCTATGAGATCAAAGCTTTTTTTCTCCCTTGAAAGGTAATTTTTAGAAGATAAATGTTTTAAGTGAGTTCTAATGCTGGCAAAAGATGACTGGTTGAAAAACCCAGGCACTGTATCACTGACTTTAAAAAAAGAGGTTAAAATCACACTTTGACAAGAAAAACGTATCTACTGAAACTATAAAATATAGGTCATATCAGTTTTTCTAGGTTTTATTTATTTATTTGATAAAGTTTAATCCAATAATGGAAAATGTGAAGCAAGGAAAATTAAGTAGTATCCTTTCATCAGTTAATATGTGTGCAAAAAATTGCCTATTTATGCAAAACTTTATATATCCAAAGTTCTTTAAAAATATGAAAAGGACTTTATTAATTCTATTTCTACTTTTCAGAACTCAAGGTAGCTTACTATATAAATAGAACAAAGCATAAAAGTCATAAAAATTAGAATTACAACTGCCACTAAATAGTAAAAAAAATCTATCAATATATGATTCTTAACCCCCCTGGTTTAAAATAAAAGATGTGTGAAGCTTGATGAATCATGGCTAATTTAGATTAAAGATGTGGATGTGACATGAATAGCACTGTGAATGGAGATGCTTACTTTTGTTGTCATTTTGAAGTTTAGCTAGAATAGATGTGATAAAAAGGAGAGTGATGGCATCTTAAGGTTTGATTGCAGAAGCTTTTCTAGGCTACCTCACACTTTGCCATACACATGAAACCTGCAGTATCAGTAGGACGAGTGAATGAATGAACGAACAAGTAGGGGGATCTCTTTCTCCTCCTAGCATCTCCAATACCTTCTCCCATTTCCCTGATTCTTTCTGTCTTTCTTACTCATCAACCTACCGCTCTTTTACCTGCTCTACCATCTTCAACCAGAGCAGTTTACATCATTCTCCTCTCCTCCATTTTATTCTCATACCCACCATGTACAATAGGTTAGGCTGAGATGTGTGCCTGGCCAAAGATCATCTAGCTTAATTGGGTTGTTTGCAGTGTGGATTTTTTATTTTTGTTTTACTTGTTCTGGGTAATAATCCAATCAGCTTGCATTTCAATTCCAGTTTGTAGCATTACTGTCCACAAACCCTATGAAATGTGGACAAATGGCGTGAAGAGAGCAAGTTATCCCTTGAATAAAGAAGTTTGTCTTCGGACTTGCTGGAGAGGCAAGAGCCATATCTGTAGTTTTCCACCTGACTTAGCAAAATAAAGGTTTTACAGAATTCAGACTTCTTGCTAGTGGCAGAATATAAATGTCAGCTAGGGCAAAGTACTTCAGGACTTGTGTTGGGCCCTTATAATATTTTTTAGGTTTCTTTGACTTGTTTGAGTGCACTTGTTAAACCAGATTCATTTGTTTGCTCTAGACATCTTTCTAGATAAGATGGTTGCCAGAACAAACAGAAGTGTGATCCCTGTGTAACCCCTTTTGTTATATTTTACATCTTTCTTTCCCCCTATACCTTTATGCCACAAGTTTTTATTTGAAAGCTGTTGATCCAGAAGCCTGCTTATTGAATTTACTCAAGCACTAAAAGCAATCTGCTAATCCAGAAAAGAACTTTAATGCTGCCATTGAGGACAGCAAATGGTCCAATGCGAAGTTCACATTCTCTGATAGGGAACTGAGTGGGGGCAAAGAGGAGAACCAGAGAACTAAAAGGAATGAATTTAGCATTAAAGTTAATTATTTGGCTTGGTATCTTGTTATTTTATAGCCTTTCATTTTCTGGATGTCTTAATTTGGTTTGAGACTAGATTGTTCTTACTGAGATGTAAGCAAACAGGCTATGGCTTGTAACCTTTGTGGTTGACAAAATCTAAATACTCGGATTATTTTTAGATTTTACGTGTAACTTGAGCTTTGCAAAGCTGAGATGATGGGTGGTGGCTCAGGTCCTTCAGTTCAGTTTTGTGACTCTTTGTGACAACCTCCATCTCAGTGTTTTGTGCTAATGTAAGTGTTAGACTTAATGTTGTCACTTGACTTTTTAAAGCATGCAAATTGCAGATCTGAAGGAGAACTACATACCTCATTAGGGCAGCACTCATCAGCACAGAACATTTTGATTACTCAGTGAGATTTCTATGCTGGCCGGCTGGGATCTACATTTATCTACTTGGGATGTTTTCTTGTTCTATATTCACAATTCGGAATAGTTATCGGAATAGATAAAATTCAGAAATATATTCACAATTCGGAATAGATAAAAGTTCAGTGAGCTTCTAAATTTGTATAATAGAATGGGAACAAACCCCATTTGTCAGAAACATTTAGTTTAATTATCTTCTGTAGATTCCAGGCACAGCTAAGAATTGTGCTGAATATCTTGGCTATTTCTGAGAATTTATTAGCTATCATCAAATTGTTCTACTTAACAGTTTTACTGCCTCTTCACAAGTAATCCCTAATCTTTTTTATCATTTATTGAATAGTAGGCAGGGTTTCCTGTGATCAAGGTTAAGGGTCCTTCCAGTAATTCTGTCAAAAAAGTAGTCTAATTGACCTATTGACCAGAAGAGGGACTAGTTGCTCTATGATGTTATTAAGTGTTCTTCAAGATTCTTGCTCTTGTGATCTGCCAGAACTGCTAGATCAGGGGTAACACTCAAAGAGCCATTTAGACCCGTTTTCCACGGGAAAAGAAAACGCTTGGAGCCGCAAATAATTTTTGACATTTAAAATAAAGATAACCCTATATATATAGGGGTTTTTTTTTACCTTTTACTCCGCTCATTCTGAGAAGCGCATGGATGTGCCCGCCCTGCTACGTGCAGGGTGGGCAAGGATGAAGCCGGCGGCTTGGCCTCGCTGGCTACCGGGAAAGCGCCCGCCCCGCTCCAACAGGGCGGGCGAGAGGGGAAGCCCACGGCACGGCCCAGCCGACTGTGGGCAGTTGGTGCACCCGCCCTGCTGCCTGCAGGGCGGGCAAGGATGGGGCCAGCGGCTAGGCTCGTGGAGCCACAGTGCAAGGGCAGAAGAGCCGCATGCGGCTCTCGAGCCACAGGTTCCCTACCCCTGTGCTAGATGAAGTAGTAGCTGGAAAAGTAGAATTCTAGGACTTTGCTTGGTGTCTGGAAGTAATGGTTACTTGCCACAAATAATCAATTGAATGTCTAATCACAAGGCAGAAGGCATTCATAATTTTCTGACTCTCAGTTTGATTCTCGGTATTCCAGAATTTGGAACAAGAGAGTCTTCTAATAGGAAAGGGATGGCTCTTGTGCAAATAGGAATATCTCTACAGTGGGACCAGACATTAGTGCAATTTAAGATTCTCTAAATCTGAGGAGATTCCCAGATTTGTAGACAAGTTATCTTAATTTGAAAAAATAGATTTTAAAATAATCCCTCTCCCAATGTTTAAGAGCTGTTATGTTCCAGTGTAATTTTGTGTTGCTGTACCACTGTGACATTGTAGTGTTGTCTACCATTGGAAGGAGAAGGAGAGTGGGACAGATAACTGTGTGTTTGGCCCTTTCCGCATGGGCGTTAAATGGCGGCCTGGGGACAGCAAAAACTCCATCCCCAGGGAGCCATTAGCACATGGGGCGCAGCCGCGCTGCCCTCGCGCCGCCCAACCGGCACGAAGCCGGCATTTCCCAACCTCGCTTGGGGAGCGAGGTTGTTAGGAAATGCCGGCTTGGAGCCGCTGCCATGTGAACGACAGTGGCTCCAAGGCACCCTCCCCCCCCCACTCCCACCCTTGACTTACCTGGTCCCTGGCCCTCCAGCGCGTCTCCGAGGCCTGGGGACACGCCCCCCTGCTCTGCAACGCTGAAGCAGGTGCGCAGGGCCAGGGGGGCTTGTCTCCAGGCCTCGGCGACGTGCCGGAGGGCCAGGGACAAGCCGGGTCGGCCGGGCGACGACGCTCCGCGGTGCCGTTGTCCCAGCCGGTTCTGGGACCATCCATGCTGACGGTCCCAGCGTCGTGGGGTCGGTGTGGTTTACGCCGACCCAACCTCTTCCGCCTCCGTGCGGAAGGGGCCTTTGAGTGAAGGGAGAAGCACTTTAGTTAGTTAAACTATAAAACAAAGAAGAAGAATTGTCTAAGTGTCCAGATGCAACATTATGTAAAACTAGTGGGCAGTGCTCTTCACAATGCAGGACCAGTGTGGCCAGCCTTTTGGCTCTTTCTATATCACTATTCTCTGCATGAATACCCCTGATGATCAGTTCCCATCCCACTGTGGCAGAGTAAGCTACCTAGTCTTCGGTATTCTAATACCTTTCTGAGTAGATCTCTAGGCTTTGGGCAAGCTTTGGGAAAGAAAGTCTCTTCTGTTATACTTGTAGCCTCCTTGCCCTCTAATAACAGTGGGGTGTGTGTGATGTATTATGAAGATTGAAGACACTCAGAAAAAGTTTGGTCCTCTTCTTCTCCAGAAGTCTTGAAACAACAGAACAGAGCATGTAAATATATTGAAGCTAGCCTCTCTACCTCTTTTGTTGGGATTCCAATTGGTATTACCTCTGGAATTTTTAGAAAGTCACTGTGGTGGAGTGGTTAGAGTGTTGGACTAGGACAAATTTCCTTTTGGCCATGAATCTCATAGGCGACTTTAGGCTAGGTTCTCCCAGCCTAACCTGTCTCCAGGATTATTGATGGTAGAATGTAGGAGGAGACAGCTACATATGTCACAAATGTTTCGATGAAAGTTGGGATAAAATTTTGGTCAATTTTCTATATGCTTCATTGTTGATGCACAGCATCTTATCTTTTTATTCTCGCCTTTTCCATCAGCAGAACAGAACTTTTCTACCTTCCCACTTCCATCTAACTCCATGAACTTCTATTCTTGAGGGATAGGGGACCCTTGGGAGTTTCATGAGAGGGTCTGCAGTAGATTGCTGTGGTCTACCGATACTTGAGAAACCTCCTAAATGGGTAAAGATGATTAGGAATGGGGGAGTCGGTGGAAATTGCAAATTTACTCTGGATTCAGCCTATGGTCTTCTGCAAATTTATGGAGAAACCATTCTTCTGGAGTTCAGAAAGGATTACTTCCTAATGAACAAGCATATTCTTGAGGTGTTAATTATGTATTCTAGGAGCTGGAATTGGTTTGGTGTCTTGCTGATGAGAGAAGCTTTCCAGAACATGTTGGACTAGTTTTAGTCTACTAGTTGCTTTTCAAAGAATATATTAGCAGCTTAACATAAGCAGCTTCCATCAATTTAACCCCCCCCCCAAAAAAAACCACCTTAGAATTACAGAATCTACCTTGTTAGATTAGGCTCAAAACAAATGCCTCAGCAGAGTCACCTTCACATCTGATTTCCTATTTGATGCTTGTGGGAAGTGATAACACAACTTGTAGTGATTACTGACATTTATCAGATCTTCCATGCTACTCCATTTGGCAGTTGTGATTGGCCAGTTTGTTCAAGTGATGTCAAAATATGTTGTTACGTAAAGAGAAACTGAAAACTGAATGACAGGATGGGCCTAACTGAAATAGATGTAAAAACTATGGAGGCTGCCTTTTGAGAATGGAAGTGAAGACTTGATGGACTTTAGTGAAGCTTCAGTGTTGGGACTAAACTTCGCAGTATAAATTTGAGTAAGACTTTTAGCAAAAAGGAGGTATTTGTCAAAGTAAGTATACATGAAATGCAATTCAGTTCTCTATATTGATGGAATTATCTCCTGAGGTGAATTTGATCCATGTAAAAATAAACCAGTGAGCTATGATAGACTTTTATGTCAATAAACAATTGCTATATCTGATACTGCTATATTTGATTCCAAAATGTTAGCTTCTGAATCTGGGCAGCTGTGCAGTTGGGCAGGATATGTTACTTGTTTCTGATGGAACCCTTGGTACTCAAAAGTGTTATTTTAGGCATCCCTTAACTTCAAAATTAGTACAAAATAATCTCCCCAAAAGTGTTTCTGAAGGCTTGGGCTCACTGCAGACCAATAAGTGTACAAAAAACTGTTGAAATATCTCCTGGAATCTTGTGAAAGTTTGGGTGCCATTTTGAGTTTCTTGGCTATTTGGCCAGCAGCCAACCCAAGATTATTGGCTCCTGTAATACCCTCAACCAAGAATTGAGCATCAGATTGAATGACTGATGCTTGACCAGCTGTACAGTATTGCACAGACAGGTTCTGGGGAACAGTGGGAGCTGGAAGCCTTGTTATGTGTTGAGATTTTATGGTAATCCAAAATGGCCCCATGAGGTCATCTTGTGAGACATCTGGAGCCATTATGGGGTTGCTGTGGTACTCCAACACATGCAAAACACCCTAATTGGGTGAGGATGATTGAGGGAGGGACAGATGGGAAGAGGATCCTCAGCCCTGTGAATCCTTACACTGTCTTTTATTATGTTGCAAATAGTTTGGTGTCAACAGTTTAATAAGTAGCCAAGTAAGAGCTACTTTGCTTGTAAGAATAAAGCAAAAACAATGTTTTTGCTATTGAAAGCACAGATGATTTGGTGCTTGTTTGTTCTAATACCATAGTCTTCAAGCCATAGGTGGATCATGAAGTCCTACCTGCTGGACTGCAGCCCCTGTAGAGAGAGCACTATTTGTTTTGCTTTTTCAGTGTTCTAGTAGCCAGGGTGTCAGGGAATGGATGACCTTGTTCTATATGATTCATAACTCATAGCTAACCACAGTAGAATTAACTTGATGACTAAGCAAAAATATGTAGATAACACAAGCCTCAAGTCTTGTGTTGCTCTGTGAACATTATCTGGGTTACCTGTCCTGGAGTTCTTATGGTACTGTCCTTAGCCATTTCTGAAAATATTGCATGTGGTAGAAAAGGTGTATAGAGTCAGCTATTTTAATAAATAGTGCAATCCACTGCCAGTGGACATCGGCCATGATCACTGATGGCTTTGAGTGGATTAGAGAGGTTCATGGAAGAGACATCCATCAATGGCTGCTAGCCATAGTGACTAAAGAGAAACTTCCAGAGCCAATAACATGTGAATTCTAGGAGTCAGCACTGGTGTCTTTTTTGTGTTTCAGGACACCTAATTGGCTATTGTAAGAAATGGGATGCTGGACTAGATGGAAGAACGGATGGTTCCCTTGGGTTCTTGTGCATGCGCAAGGAATTTGGTGCTAGATAACATGGTCGTTCGGTATCTTTATGCTAGACCTTGGAGAAGCAGAATAAGCAAGAGGGAATTTTGCAGCTTCTGCCTTGTTTAAAGCGCAGTTTGTAGGGAGTAAGTGACCTAGCTATTGACTTCTTGCTGGGCTTCAGAAAACAGGAAGTAACTTGCTGCTTTTCACTTGACCAAGCACTCCCTTCCTCCAAGTACTTTCTCTGTGTATGAGTGCACATCAGCTTGGAGAAGATAGGGGGGCAGTGATAGTTGCCTGTAATTTTTAAAGATATCAGAAGTGATTTTGAGTGACGTTTCTGTGACAAGAGTGGTCAACAGAAACTTCATCTGCCATTTCCTCCTGAACCCCCCCCCCCCACATGTGCTCCACACTACGCACTTGTCGCAACTTGGTCTAGACTAGACGATGAGTGGAGGGTATGGAGCATGGAGGGCAGGGAGGAAAAAATGGCTGATGAAGTTTCAATCTTACTTGGGTCTTTCTTTATGTGGAACAGGATATAGGTCAGTGATGACATGCCTATGAGATGCATGTCAAAATGATGCTCCACAATGTTTTAGGTGACATGCCAGCATTCGGCAACACCTGGGAACAGCTATTCTCCCTGTTTCAGTCGTTTTTGAAATTATTTGACATCTCTTTGTATAATACACATGACTGATAAAATAAATGAATATGTAAAAAACTGTTTCTGTTTGTTGGGTGTGTGTGTGAAACACCAGCAGAGTTAAGTTAGGCATTTTATGCATTTTTGACATGCTGAGCCTGAAAGGTTTGCCATCATTGCTCTAGGTTATTGTATATTCCAGCTTTGCAGGGATTGTGCAGCTCAGCATTTTTAATGATGTATGTGTGAAAATAGGGAGTATGCTGTAGGCATTTGCAAAAAAGCAAGGGCAAAGAAAAATAGGATTAAAATTCAAATGCTCTTATTATAATGAAGTGCTAGACTGAAAACAACATAAACGTTACAAACTGTAGCAAAAGATTAAAACGACAACAATAAAAACAGATTGTAAATGTTGGCAAATAGCTTTTGTCTCTATGAGTAGAAATTGGTGAGGTGCCATTTCAACTAAAATTAACTTAACTAACTTTAGTACTGTTTTTAGAAAATCGAAGTGGTTGCTTGCTAGAGTTGGAGGAATATGTGGAACTGGAGAAAAGTCCCTTAATTTCTACAACTCATCTACTCTAGGAAATGTTTAAGTAACAGTGTGTTCTCACCTTAATTTTAATTTTATTATTGCTGTTATTTAAATCTAACTATTCTCCCTAATGGGGACCCAAAGTATTTTGATATATTATTCTGCCCTCCTCTACTTCATCCTTATAGCAGCAGACCTCTGAGATAGGTTCAGCTGAGAGATTGTAGTGGGCACCCTGACCGTGGGCCATCCAGCTAGCTGAGAGATTGTAGTGGGCCCCCTGACAAAAATTCCAGTTGCCCCCCTCATGTCCCTGATACAAACTAAATATCATAACAATTCAAATAACTTAGTGTGGTGTTACCATGAATCTATAGTACACACACAAGCCTTTATTGGCATATAAAACAGGACAAAGTTTTAAAACAAAACAAGGTTAAGAAATACAGTTAAAATTGCTAAAATTACTAATTTCCAGAATAAAATTTGCAACAGTTTCACAAAAGAGCACATCAGAGCTGTTCAGGAGATTGGGTATCTTATAACACTCATGCCACTGAGAACATTTCAAGAAAATGGAATTCATGTATTTCATGCGTATCTTATTGTATTTAGGGCATAGAAACAAAGAATGGTCAAGTGTTTCAACCGTAGTCCTATCACATGAACAAACTCTTTTAGAACGTTCCATATTCTTAAATCTTCCCTCCAGCAGAGCTGATGGCAGCACATTACATCTTGCAGTAGCCAAGGCTCTCCTCTGGGTGGGATTTATCAGCAGACAAAGATATGCTGCCATAATTCCACGCTCGCATGGGATTAATAATGTAGTCGGAGAACAGGTTGTCTTGGCAGCACGAGTCAAATTATGAAAATCAAGATCCAAGAGCCTATTCTTAACTAGTCTGAAGGCTTCCACCTTTGTGAGCATAAGGAGTGATTCAGAATCTATAGTAAAAGAATCGATCTATTTGCCCTTCTGTCCCTTTATGACAGGTGTAACTCAACAGAGAATAAAGCTAGGAGACTTAAAATTGGCCACCAGGTTCAGGACAATTATAGGAGCCAAAATTGAAAAGCATGGGAGTGTCCTGACTCAGGTTGAGTTTCCCCACTATCACCGGTGATATTTGCAATAGTAGAGTTCACTGCAGCAGTCCAGTCTAAATGTAACTAAGGCATGGGTCACTTTGGTGAGATCTGACTAACCCACAGTGGTGTACAAGATGCCCTGCCGGTCAGACTCCCCCACACTGCACCCCCCCAGCAAAAAACTTGAAACATAGAAAGTAATTTTTTTAAAAAATTGCATTCATGTTCTATACATTCAGCATAGGCAGAATGAATCTAGTTCTGCGGTGATTTCGGCAGACCCCACCCGTCAGAATTTCTAACTAGGACTTGGATTGGAGCCTTAACCATCACTGGAAATTTTAAACATCATGAATAAAATCTAGGGGGAAACTTCAGCAGGGTGTCTCTAAGCAAATCTCTTCAGTTAACAATCCTGCCTTTTACCAAATGGACAATTTGGTTCTCGATTACCTGGAACCCATCCAATACAGTGGGACTCACTCCTGAGTAGACACACATAGAATTGCAGGCTGTCAGCAGCCTGATCATGTGTGCCTTGACCCTGAACTCAGTCAGTCCGGACTCAATCCCATGTGATCCTGATTTCAGAAAGCGTGGGATTGGGCTCTGCCTCTCTGACTAAATGGAAGGGTGAAGGATGAGATGAATGTTCCCCAGGATCCAATCTGTTCTGAAAACTCAGGGCAATAAATGAGAGGGGTGGTGGTGGTTCTGTGTCAAGAACATGGCCCTGGGGCCAAACCAGATGCAGTTCCCTATATGGAGGTCCCCACAATGGGGGGGGGGGGATCCAGAATTCTCAGGTACTCCGAGTGAATGTTAAAAGCCACTGGGAACTGTGAAGGTCCAACTCCAGGGAGCTATAGTGACTGCCTTGCAAAGCTCGTAGCCGGAGCTGGCCCTGCTTCACTGGCCCCCAGAACTGCCACTTGCAGCCTGCTGAGCGGGTGTGGGCCTATGTGTGTGTGTGGGGGGGTCCGAGTGTGGGGCTGAGCATGGGGGAATGAGGGAGGGGCAGGGCACCCCTCATGTGACCCAGGAGAATGGCACCTGGGTCATTTGCCCCCTCTGGCTCCCCCAGATATGCCATTACCAAGCTAGGTATGGATGCAGTTGGCACACCAGTTGAAGTTGGGTAAAAATACTCCGAACCACCTCAGCCATCTGGTTATCGCAGGTGACCTCTGTGTCAAGTAGCACTCTCAAACTGTGAACCTGCCTTGTCATGGGGAGTATAACTCCATCAAAGACAGGAGAGCTGTCAAGTCTCCCATCCACTAACCCAGAGAGCCTCTATCTTGACAGAACGTTTCAGTTTGTTCACCCTCATCCAACTCAGTCTCTTTGGAGAGTAGACTGTATTACATTATATCTCACCAAGGGCCCTCCACTCCACCCCCACATCTCTGGGAATTTTCCAACGCAGACCTGGTAACCGGAATTTTGTGTGAGAAAAATATTGTCTTAAAGAACATTTCACTCATTACAACAGAGAAAATAGTTCACAGGAAAAGATTTTTTTTTCCAGTGCTCCTCCCGACGCCCTACTTTTTCTATTAGGAAAAAATTGGGGCAAAGCCTGTATTTTTCCATTTTTTTCCTCTGGGCTTTCACATGTTTAATTGTGCTGCACCTTGATGGCAAGTTTAAGCATGAAACTTTAACGCAACAAAATAATAACTGGGTGGTATACGGTTAGCCCAATTCTTTCAAATAATTCGTTTAGTGATAGCATGGACCCATGATGATGTGTACCCAGACCTGTCTTTAATGTCTAATTGCTTTGTGTATAGTTGTTCCTTCCACATTGCTGGAGTTAGGGGTGTGGCACCCCCTACGATCTGGAAAACTGCACAAAAATTTAATGGTGTTTCTTTGTGTAGCAGTGTTCATTTGCATAGCGGAGCAGCATGGATCAAAGAGCATCTGCTGCCTTTTTTCACTGTGCAGCATCGGCATGACTGCTGACAAGGTGGCTGCCTGCAGGTGGAAGCAAGTGGCATGTGGGGTGGGGGTGGGGGAGGGGGAGGTCTGGAGCCAGCCTGCAATAAGCCGAAATTGCCATGTGTAAAGTTGCGATGTGGAAGGGACAACTGTATTTTCTCTTTCTAGGAAGCGATGTCTTTTTATTGAAAAGTTCTGGCATCAGAGGCTTGGAGTTTGAAACCATATTTTCTACAGTGTGCCATGATTGCAGCTGTACAGAATTTTCATTCTGGTTGTAGAACCTCTTTTTATGGGCTGTGACTAATGTGTAATTACAAAGCACATGGTACTCATGAGTTTGTGATGAGCTAAATTTAAATACTTCCTTTTCTTTTCTTGCCAGTTAGTTGGTGCCACTGAACTTTTACATCTCAACTTGCAATAATTTTAAATGTTGGATGTTTAAAGGGATGGAGCATTTTTTGGTCTGTTTCAAAATTGGCAGAACCTCTCTGAAATGTAGCCGAAACAGACGCTGGAGGACAAACTTGCTGGTCTCGCACTTTAAATAGCCCTCAGATGGCAATGCGGATAGTGAAAAAACACAATGCTGCAGAGACTGCCTGATTATGTTGGCTCTGCAGTTCTATTATTAGATCACAATGACCGGAATGAAAAGCAGTATCTACTCTGTCACACACTGGAGCTATTGAATTAGTATGTTGTATTTGATTTTGCTACTTGGAGGCCTTGCAGGCTTCTACTCTATACTACCAGTTGTTTGGAATCTAGTCTTGTTTTTCTTCACCAAAGGTCAGCAAAAGTTCTGAAGGGCCAGAGCTGCAAAGTGGCCATTGTTCTAAAGCAGCCTTGAACAAAACCTAGCTTTTGAAACAGGAATTTTAAAAAATGTCATGGACACAGTACATGTGATACTTGGGCTTGTATGATTTGGGTATGTTTTTGTGAGGATTCTAAGAGTCACCTCAAAACTGAAACGCTCAGATTTCAGCTCTCATTTTATTTCTAGCCTGATTGATGAGGGTTCTGGAAGCAATAAAGCACACACGTCCTTTTGTGGTTAACTCCAGAAATGTAATGAAACTACATTTGATGCCTGTGTCTTGGTCGCATCCATTTGAAAAGAGCTATGTCCCAGAGCTGAAACTGCTAGCTGAAGGTTGGAGCCAGTGTACCTGCACTTGTGTGGGTATGAAACCTTGGACGTTCTGAGTTATCAAAAGCAAATGGGGTTAGGCAGGATTGGTACTGAGGCCAATTCCATGTCCCTGTGAAGTAGAGCTAGACAAACGCTAGCATTGTAGGCATATTTGTTTATTACCTGTACTTGTAGTCCACTTGCTCACTGAGACTCAAAGTTTACAAAGTTAGGAAAACAATGAAATAAGGAAACCAGTGTAAGACATAATTAATGCAGCAACTCAGCTACAAAAATGTGAAAAAATCAATATAGACAAGAGAATACGTACAATAAACGTCAACTGAATTCCCTTTATGAAAGCACTCTTATGATCGCTTCCCTTTTGCCCAACCCTGTTCCCTTTGTAGCAGCTTCCCTCACATCAGCTTAACCCCCTGGCCTGATGTATGCATTCCCGCCAATTCCACTTCTCTCCAAGGTCCTGAGGAAGATTGCCTTAGAGAAAGCTTCAGTCATTCTCATCGCCCCCAGATGGCCCAGAAGACCATGGTACTCGACCGTACTAGAGATTAAGGTTTTCCAACCCGATCACATTACTGATCACACTAGACCCTCTCTCCCAGGGACCTCTATGGCAACCAGATCCTGAATGGCTCAAGCTGACTGCCTGGCGCTTGAAAGGAACAGGCTGAGACGGAAGGGGTACTCAGAGAAGGTCACCTCGACCATTCTTTCATCACAAAGATGATCCACGAGAAATATATATAATTCATCTTGGAAAGCATTTGTGTGATGGAGCAGACGAAGCAAAACTGACCCCGAACATCCGTCCATGAATCATATCTTAGAATTCCTATAGAATGGGTCTGAATTGGGACTAAGAAGTGCTACCCTTCATCATCAGGTAATCACACTGGCTACAGTGTGCCCACATATTAAAGGAATATCCATCTCCAAACATTCGAATATCGCTAGCTCCCTGAAAGGCATATGCCTATCCCAACCTCCGGTGGTTCATCGATTCCCCTCCTGGAGGGTACACCTGGTTCTGTCTGCACAAACCAAATCCCCCTTCAAACCAGTGCAGACGATTGCACTCAGATGGCTCAGAATGAAAGTGCTCTTCCTTGTGGCAATCACCTCACCAGGCGGGTATCAGAGTTAAGATCGCTCTCAGTAAATTCAAAACTCGGCATTTTCCACAAGGACCAGATCATACTGAGGACAGACCCGACCTTTCTGCCAAAAGTAAACTCTACCTTTCATCTCAAGCAAGAGATTGTAGTACCAAACTTTTGCCCAAACCCGTCACGCCCCAAAGAACAGTTGTGGCAGAACCTTGACATGAGACGGGCTCTGAAAGCTTACATAATCAGAACAGAGGACATAAGGAAAACTGAGAGTCTCTTCATAAATGTGACTCAGCCTAGAATAGGGACCCAAATGTCTAAAGCGGCTGTTAGTGCTACCATAAAAAACCACATAGTAGAAACATACAAGGCATCCACGATGTCAATACTGGATGGACTAACTGCCCATTCCATTCTTAGTGCTGCCACCAATGCAGCATTTAGAAATGAAGCATCTCTAGAGGAAATATGCAAGGCCGCCACCTGGACATCACTTTCCTCTCTTGTACGCCACTATAAAATACACTCCTTTGCTTCTGCCCAGACTACCTTCGACAGAAGAGTCCTCATACATATCATCGAAAACTAATGAGAACCCACCCGTATTCGGGACACTGCTTGGGGAGGTCCCAGACAAGATGTCCTCCACCTCCATGAGAATGGTCCATTGGACACTTACCATGAAGGGCCCTTCCATGGTAGGCCAAAAGGACTTCTTGGCCCTCCCTGGTTCTGTATTAGCCCTGATCATAATTCTAAAGTTACTAGTTATCTGTACAGTTCTGTTGTGAACCTATACGTTTAATGTTACTTTGTTACTTCCTGTTCATGTTTCTGCTAGCTCCTTGTTTATTGTTGGAGTATCCTACTGTTACTGGGGAGAAAATGGCTCCTCAGGCTACTACAGGAAATGACACAAAAGCTTTTCCTGCCTCCCTACAAATGGTGAAGGAGAACACCCAGACAAGATGTCCTCCTGACCTACCATGAGAAGGGCCCTTCATTGTAAGTGTCCAATGGACTGTTCCTTTTCAGTGTGTTTTTTTAATAGTCTCTGCAGAAATGTGATTGAGAGCCAAAGGAGATTCCAGGCAGCTGTAAATTCTGATGTTTCCTCTTAGAAAGCTTCTTACTCATTGCAACACTGAAATAGATTTCTAAATAAGCCTCAGAAGACATCAAATCAATTTCTGAATGAAAAAGCTAGTATAGAACAAGCCTGAATTTTGTTAGCTTGGACTTTGATTACTCAGGTATTGGCCTGAATTGGTTTTCCAGCAGATTTGCCTTGCTGTGTACTGGAATCTTGCCCTAAAAGTTTTTATTGCCTCTTTTATTGCCATGTGTTACTTTCCTGATTAAATTTAAGACTTAACTGTGTATTACATTTCCCTCTGGCCCCTTCCGCACATGCAGAATAATGCACTTTCAATCCACTTTCAATGCAGTTTGCAGCTGTGCAGAATAGCAAAATCCACTTGCAAACAATTGTGAAAAGTGGATTGAAAGTGCATTGTTCTTTATGTGCAGAAGGGGCCTCTGAATTGGACATGCAGAACTTCAGAACATGTCTCAGTACTTTATTCAAGGACATTTCCAAGGAAAGAATAGCATGTAGTTGGATTTATTAACCAGGTTCCCAACTCTGAGATATCTGGTAAACTCTGATCCTCTTTTCTGAACTGGCCTGTATTCCAGTTTCTTTGTTCCCTCTCATATTGTTATTGCCTAGCATTAACTACACTAACTTCAGATAACTCTAGCATTTCAAACCTAGGTCCTGAAACCAAGATCTTGCAGCCCTGCCAATATGGTATACATTTTTAAAACTCATTTGCTGTGCTAATATAAGTGCAAATTACGTTAAGTGGAGCACAGTGGTCTACCTTGTCCATTCAGAAGGATTACTCTCCTGCTGCCATATATTTATCAGCGTGAGCAAAAGGTTGGAATCTGTGCATCAAAGACATCTGTAAACTAGATGGATTTAATAAATGTTCAAGTAAGCTAGGGTGATTCAAAGTAATGTGGGTAGTGTTGGCTGAAAATGTCTGGGTTTTTTTGTGGGTTTCAGGTAGAATCACATAGTTCATATTTAAAAATGTACTCAGCCCTCTAACTACTTCATAAACCAAACAGGCAGCTGATGTTGATACTTTAGCTGACAAGCTGTTTTCTCTAATTGAGGAGCTAGCTCCTCCTTTGCGTAGGTTTTATCTTTACTTCGTATTCCTATGGTTTTAGGTAAACAGTATGAAATAATCCATATATATTAGCCTTTGCTATGTGGATGGAAATTAGCATTTCATTATTTCTGATGATTTCATTTGCTGATAGTGTTAGTTGTAATAGCAAAGACAAGCCTTAACGATCCCAGGCACCAGATTGCTATTGCAAGTTGAAGTTTGCTCATGGCACCTAAAGCTCCAGTGGCCCTCAGTTTAGAGAATTTAAAAGCAAGAGGAGAGAAAGGGGAGTCAGCTCTTAAGAGGCATGCCCTGCAGAACTGCTAACACAGAGCAAATTTGTTGCTAGGAGACAAACACAGCTGCAATCAGAGTTCAACTGCTCTTGGCTCTCCTTTGCTTTTGTGGGGAATGTCTGCTGCCACTCAAGGAAGGGCAGGCAGGTGGCTGTGCTTGGTGGGTGGCCAAAGAGGCTTTTCTCCCAAGAGGGGGGCACACAGAAATCCTGGCCTGGAGAGGAAACATGAAGTCTTTTAGGCTTCAGGCCAGCATTCAGTGGTATTGGGATCATAGAGTTGGAAGAGACCACAAGGACCGTTGAGTCCAACCCCTTGCCACGCAGGAATACACAATCAAAGCACTCCTGACAGATGGCCATCCAGCCTCAGTATAAAAACCTTCAAAAGAGACTTCACCACCCTCTCAGGCAGTGTATTCCACTGTTTACCAGCCCTTACCATCAGGTTCACCCCACTTTACCCCTTAACCGTCTCTTCTCTAGACTAAACATACCTAATTCCCTAAGTAACTCCTCATAGGGCATGTAATCCAGACCTTTTGCTGTTTTGGTCGCCCTCCTCTGGACCCGGTCCAGCTTGTCATTATCCTTCTAGAATTGCGGCGCCTAGAATTGGACGCAGTATTCCAGGCGAGATCTGACCAATGCAAAATAGAGTGGTACTTCTACAGCCCTTGATGTAGACACTATACTCCTATTGATGCAGCCTGGAATTGCATTGGTTTTCTTGGCTGCCGTATCACACTGCTGATTCATATTCAGTTTGTGGTCTACTAAGACACCCAGATCCTTTTCACATGTACTGTTGTCAAGCCAGGTGTCACCCATTCTATATTTGTGCATTTCATTTTTTTCTGCCTAAGTGTAGTATCTTACATTTATCTCTGTTGAAATTCATTTTATTAGCTTTGGTGAAGCTCTCTAATCTATCCAGGTCATTTTGAATTCTGACCCTGTCCTCTGGGGCATTAGCTACCCCTCCTAATTTGGTGTCATCTGCAAATTTGATTAGCGTGCTCTCTATTCCATCATCCAAATCATTGATCATTCAGATCAAGTAATCGATCACTCGGATCATTCAGAGTACAAATAATAGATTGTGGGTAGTTTGTATAGTCAGGTTCAGTGTGCTAAGTATATACACAAAATTACAATCTGGATTTACTGAATCAGTAAAATAGGGGCTCGTGCTAGAAATCTGTTCACCTCTTTCCACAAAGGAAAAGAGAATAATTATTGGGTGGTTTTTTTTTCATTTTTCCCATGCTAGATGTATAGCAGTTTAATAATAGTAGTTGGTCAGCCTGACAGCTTAAAAAACACCCTTAAGTCTGCAAAAGCTTGTGATCTAATGCATGGATTTTAGGGGCCTGATAGTTCTTGGTTTTGTTGACATAAACTTGATATGGCTATCCCAGTGCAACCCTTTTAGTTTGTTTGCATTGTTTATATTCAGCTGAATCAAATCATTTGTTTTTTTTATTACAGAACAAGCCAGCTCTATAACTTAGAGATAACATTAAACTTGCTTAATATGTCGAGTTGGCTCCTTGATCCAAAGAAACTTTGTCAAGGCCTGAGTAAAGAAACTAGCTGTTAGTACAATCCTTCATCCGTACTGTATGCCACTTTCTGATATTCAGGAACAGAAAATACCTTTTTTTAAAAAAAAAAAATTCTTCATATGCCTTAAGCAGGAAAACAGATAATATGAATATAGTATGGGAACTGTGTTGTTGGGAAGCCCTTGTGTGCAGGCTGAAGTGCTTAAGTAAGGCACAAACTATTATAGGTTGTAGTTAGAGTTATGTGCATCTTATGCATTCTGAGGGTATGACTCGTGGGTGGTTATAGAATTTTCGCATTCCCTCATTTGCCTTTAATACAAAGGATGCATTCAAATGGATGCATGAGATCATATCGTGGGAGGTTTTCTGTAAAGTAAAATGACCAGGCATCAAATAGACAACTTGTCCCTGTTATCTCTGCTTCAGATCATAGACAAAAGACAATTTTGTGATGTAGGAGATGCAATTACATGATCCCTCTATAGATGTTAATTATTGTTCTGTACATATGGAATGGGAGACTCCCACCCATGCATATCAGGAGCAGTTCATCTGATTTCATGGTTCTTGAATTGTGGGAAGAAGGCAACATGTGGATGTGCCATGCAGGTACAGCTTCTATTGATGTGACCCAGCTGTACCCACATGGAAAATTCTTGCATTGCCCTCCTTATGTTACGCAGCAATCAAGCGAATCACATTCCAGAAACCTCTGGTTGGTATCCTCCCCTTTGCATGAACATATGATATTTACAGAGAACTAAACTGATTGGATGCTATAGTTCAAAATCTAATAAAAAAAATTATATCTAACAGAACGGCCAGTTACGTTTACTGTTACCCTCGGCTGAACTGTTTGAAAACTTTATGTAAAAATGTTTTATCTTAATATTTAGAATTATTGTAAGTGAGGTTAATGTAGAGACGTAAAATTTGGGAAAATACTGAAGCCATGGGGGATTTCAAAAATGAAAATTTGGGAGGGAATTGTAATATATGCAGTGCTTGCTTAAATGTCAACTCCGAACTTTTTACTAACGGACTAATTTTTAACAGCAAATACAAGTGTATTACTTGGGATATTTTTGAAATTTAAAACCATACATGCTAGTTTTCAACAAGCAAATATACCCAAATACTATAAATGACGGAGAACTGGAAACTACCACACTTTACGCCCGCTCCATTTATGCCCGTTCTTCGTATTTACCAGCTGAGAGGTGTGCTGCCCTATCTATTCTATGAAATCTGGTTGTAGACATGGTACATGTGCATACTGAACACCCCTTCTCTTCCTCTTCACTCTAGTTTGCTGATGGGGAGCGGGATATGAAGTCTGGCTTTATTCTAGGCTAGGCTTTGTTCACATGGTCTCTGCTATTAATGAAAGGAAAATGCAGTTGTCCTGTACTTCCTTATTAAAGAGTAGGGACAGAAGTGAGGAGGAGCCGTCATTCTAACAGTTGATAGTGTGTAAGGAAAAAAAGCTACAATGGTAGCATCAAATAAGAGTGGCAAATGAATTTTTAAGTTAAAGCTGGGGAGTACAAGGCTATTCATAGCACATGGATATTTATCAAGAAACCATAATTGTTGCTGTGTATGGACTGATTTCAAAGAGCAATACCTATGTACCTAATGCTATGTCACTGGGACAAAGTGGGTGAACCACTGAGCTGAAATGGTTAGAATGTCTACAATGACTTGAGTATAGAAATTGCTTCTGGAGACAACTGGATGTTCACTTACTGGCTTCTATGATACAGGAGACTGGAAAGAGAATACTGGTTGTAGGGCTTGGCACGGTCTATTAAATTCCCTTTCAGAGCATGGGCAAGAGCAAGCCTGTCCAGACTTTGTGTGTAACCCTAGTCACATAAAATTAGATGAATAACTTAAAATTATATACAGCTGCTTGTAATGTGGGAAGATGACTAATTTTAACAGCCATAAATCTACTTGCAAGTAGTTTTTTGGGAAGTCTGTAGAATATAACTCGTTACATTTTGAGCAAGCAACTATCTGTGGTGCATAGACATGAAACTGAATCAGGTTGTACTCTCTCCCCCCTTTAAGCTGCATGCATCTATATGAGCTGTCATCTTGACCTTTTTACTTACTAGTTCAGCCTGAGAGATGAATGCCATATGTGTTTTCCCTCAGGGCCAGAGGACGTCTTCTGGGATGATTCCCGCTAACTTTCTACTTCTACATGGGAGCCCTTTCCATGAATGCTTCCTTGTGCATATTTTATAATGATAAGGTGGTCCTGAGAGCTGATCCAGCATTCCGACAAAAACTAGACTGAATTCCACTGATACCAGAAGATTTTCATTCCATCCTTTTACCCAGATCCAAAGCACCCAGAAAAATGGTTGTGGCACACCCTGGACAGAAGGAGCTCAAGATGTATATAATTCGGACTCTGTTCATTTCAATTTCTCCTTCCAACCTACATTGTACAATATTAGCATCCACTATTGACCGATGCCACAAGAGCTGTATTGGTGAGGCCTACAGAGTGTAGCATATTTTGGTTCCTGGGGCATCATGGCCCAGTCCTTCAGAAGGTCAGTCACAAATGCAGCCTTTGTGAAGAATGTTTATGTTGAGGAAATTTGTTGAGCTACTACGTGATCATCACAGAACTACAGAATAAATACAGTTCTGCTGATGCAGTCTTTGGCAGGAGGGTGTTGCAGCGCATTTAGGATTCTAAAAATGATGTTCCACCTCTAGTGTAGATTAACTGCCATGGGAAGACGTCCTCTAGCTCAGAGGGAGGACAACCATTGGATACTCACCATGAAGGATTCTTCTCCTCTGAGCACAAGACAGCTTGCCCTCCTGTTTTATTGTTTTTTCCTCCTTTACTGTCTTGATCTGCTGCTCTCCTGTTATTATTCTAATATTGCAGGCAACCCTTGCTTTCGCTCTTTCCTGTTGATGTTTCCATTCAGTATTTTCTTTGTAGATAGTTAGATTTCAATTGACTGCTGTTCAAAGTGTTTGGAACTGAGAAGAAGGGGGGTGATCCCAAGCCAGACAGGAAAAGAATTTGTTTCTTGCCTCCCTGACTGGTCAGTTGGAATCACCCCAGAAGATGTCCTCTTGTGCTCAGAGGAGAAGGACACTTCATGGTGAGTATTCAATGGTTGTTTTGTGTAATTTGTCTGTACCCATTACCTGGTGTCTGAAAATGCTGAAACTTTAAAAAATTGGTTGAAAGTCTGTCCTAAGGGACACAAGATTCCTGTGCTTTGTCTCCATTCAAAGGTTTTCTGGCACTCTCCCACAAGTTGGACTGGTCCTTTTAATTTGAGCCTGTCTAGCAGCAAGTCTCTTTAAATCCTTTAAAAGAGATTTAAAGCTCCGGAGGCCTCGATGTTTTTTCCAGATGGCAATGCTATGAGTCAGATTGTAAGTTTTTTTTTATTTTAAGAGGTGATTGTGCTGTCTCTGAGACAATATGGAGGAAGTTAGTGTGTGATATCTTTTACAGCCCTGAAGATCTGATTCTGTTCCTGCTTCACTTCCTGTTCATTGAGGGCAAAACCATGTGCTCTATATTCCACCAAGCCTCCGTTGAATTATCTCAAAATAATCCCTTGGTTATACAAGATGATACTTTAAATAAAAATATTAGCAGTAGTAAAGGTTAACAAGTTTCTTCATATACCTTATGATGGGGTCCTGAGGTGTGATTATATTGTTAGAAAGGGAACAGCAAGAAGAGGTGTTAAAATACTTCAAAGTCTGCCAAGATTGCCGTAGGATAAACCTTTTTTTTAAAAAAAAATCTTCTTGAAAGATGAAAAAAGGAGAAGTTCCATCAAGACCTTAAAAAACTATTTGATGAGAATAATGAATTCTTCGAGCTCAAATGTTGTCAGATACAAGGAGAAATCCCCCTCCCCTTTTTTACTGCCATATGCAGTAATCCATAATGTCTCTTAATCCATGAAAGATTCCAGCCTGCAAATTCTAACTACACTATCTAACCACATGTGTTAGTCATCTGTGGTACGCTGAAAGCTTAACAGTAAGAAAAAAATAACAATTTCCTTTTCAACATCCTTGCCTAATTACTTGAAGGCAAACCTTGCTTGGTGGGAGTTCAACATTTTTACCTGACTTTTCCCTCCTTCCAGCAGTTCTTTTCAATCACTGGAATGTTGGTTGGTGGGGAAAGATAGCAAAATCCCTCCTCTCTCTCTGTTATCACAGATCAAGGGGGCAGGAAGATTTCACTCCTTCCCCCTCCTCAGTGCAACCTACTGACCCTCATTCCTATTCATGATTCTGGAAGTGAACTTTGTTGGAATTGCAATGGAATGTTGTTGGGGGGGGGGGGAGAGCACAGTAGATCCACAATGGTCAGTGCCTTCTGCTGATAGATTACTGGATCTAACCAGATCTCTGCATCTCACTGGTGCCATAGCCTGCCTGCCTTCTGTGTTACTCCTGGGACAGACTATAATGAAAACTTTGGCTGCTGGTTGCAGAATTAAATTCATAGTGCACACTGGCAACTGTGTGTGTTTGATGAGAAAGGAGATTGTAAGCTCCTTTGAGTCTCCTTACAGGAGAGAAAGGGGAGATATAAAACCAAAACTCTCTCTCTCTATCAGCAATCCCCAGCCTTCCTGAGTCTTTGGCACTTTTGGAATTTTGAGACCAATTAGTTGATGCCTGAGCTGATGGGGGTTTGAGCTTAAGCCAGGTTCTTTATTCAGCAACACGGGCCCCTGAAGGTGAGAATTATTTCACTCATCTCAGGGTCACACTATTGCATAGGAGAAGAGCGGAGATGCTGCAACCTCCCTCGTCCTCCTCCTTTTGCCTTCTCCACCAGTTGAGGAGGCCAGTGGTGGCTATTGAGGCCAACAACTGTATATTTGCAGTAATGTATCACAAGAAGTTTAGGGAATCTGAGTGGCTTGTACCATGCCCATAAGAATGGGGAAAAGTGAAGAACAACAATTTCCACTTACATCCTCTTTTTTTACAGATGTGAAGCTAAGCATCCTCTGTGCAGTGGCCTCTGGACCAAAGGCAGTGTCAGAATTGTTTGCTGCCTTTCAGAGATCTACACTACTAACTTGGCTTGTGCAGTTGGCTTTTTTTTTATCAGCAACCCCCCTCTGGCTGCAAGCAGCTTTTGTTACTTGAGGGTGAATTTTCAAAAGCAGCTTGTGGTGCAGCTTGTAAGTATGATACTTCAAAGGTGCCCAAGCCCTCAGGCATGCCCAACGGAGCTCTTTGAATTGTGGCCATGGCCAAGAACGCAGTGATAACCAGTGACATATGCTTTTGCTTTTTTAACTGGTTTCACCCACTCTAAAGTTTTTAGAGTGATAAAAAAGAGAAGGAAGTTATTATTCGAGGTTATTAAAGATAGCGGCTTTTTAAGAATGTAGGGGTTTCTAATGCAGATAAAGAGATTTGGCTTAGAAATCAAAGAGTGCCTTTCAGAGCATTGACTCTCTCTCTCTCTCACACACACACACACACACACACACACACACACACACACACACACACACACACACACACACACACACACACACACACACACACACCCTTTTCAGGCAGCATTTGCAGTAAATTCTTGTCAGTGTCACTCTGTGCCAGCAGTTCTTATGTCTTCTGCATTTAATCATGGTTTGAACCATAAATAGATGCTGCTGGATTGTGGCTTTTTAATATCATGGATGGTCTATATAAAAGCCCACAAACAGTTCTGTATTTTAGTTAATTAGAAAGTAAATCTCCATAGGAAGCTGTAACTAAGTGGTGAGCTGATCTGAGAACAAAGTAGACTATATTTAAGCTTCTCTTGGTTTCGATCAAGATGAAAGTGTTGCTTCTTTTTTAAACAGTAGTAGAGCTTTGCTAATCAAACCAAATCCGTGTGTGGTCTTTCTCTTTGTTAATTGATTGCCTTTCAAATATTGGAATATCTTAAGGCTGCTTGCTGTGGTAAGGAGGTTTGACTCATTTACCTGTTGCATACATATGGTGGAAAAGATGCCTTTGCCATGTGCACACATTATGCTCAAGTCACTAGTAAAATAATCCTGGACACATTGCCAAGATTAAGCAGTGTTCAAAGTTGATAACAGTTTCAGTGCTGACATTTTCTTGCAATAGCTCCCCAACCAAATGCCAAACAACCTCCCTTTTTAGCGTAATTCATGCAGAAGTTGGGGCACAATCTACCTCCAATCCATGATCATGACAATAAAATCACATTTGTTTGAATGCACTTCTAGTTGCTAAATAGTTTACTGCTCTAAAAGGAATTCATATGAATGCTACCTTGGAAAGATGCCTAGTGGCACTGTTAAAATCTTTGGCACAGTCTGGATGTTCAGTTGCTTACTGTGTAGCGCATAACCTATAAAGAAGCGGAAAAACTCTGGCAGAGTTTTAAGAAGGGTACCAGATTAGGGTGGCAGTTTTATGAGGACATTTGAGTAAACTTGCACCTCTTTAGAGAAGAAAAACTGTACACTACTTCTACAGGCTTAATGGCAAAGTTACAGCTTCATGATTATTGTTGTTTGCGGCCATTGGAGTATGGTCTTTGTTGCTGAAAGTAGTAATAATGATTAAATGTCCAGGGCCAAGGCAGCTGGAACAAAAGAACCTGCTAGTTAGAGGGAGATCTGGCTTTCTCCACTGATACATTGCATAGAATGTGCAGTAGGTCCTAGTGAATTCTACCTTGAATACCTGCAGTTGCTTCCTTGAACTGGTAGCAGACTGAGGAATCAGTACTTGATCTGCAAAATCCAATGTAGTCACATTTTATGAAAAATGTTTTCCCCTTTTTGATTTTAGAAGAAAATAAGTGAGCTCTCATGAAAGCTAATTAAGAGTGTAGGAACAGAAGCAAAGTACTTGTCCTAATGCTAAATACAAAAACATGTACAGAATTGTTCAAAATCATTACTGTGGGTTCCTTGAGCAGACCTCTGTAGTGTCTGGTCTGAGTGGTCATTTCAGAAGGGTCACTGAAGCCAATTGGCCCAGTGGCTTGATCTAGCTTGGGAAATATGGGGTAGTTTCTAGGTTCTGTATGTTGAGTTTTACTATTGCTAATATGTAATCAGGCATCATGACTAATGCTTTTGCTGTTTTCACACCATTTGTGGCAAGAGTTGGTATTCCATTACTAGATTTACATGGGCAGGAATTTACAAGGAAGAAGAGCAGAACAGATCAACTTGGAAGAATTGGAAGAAAAATTTCAACACAGAAAATAAAGTTTTAACTGCCTTTGGGATCAAAGCAAGTGGTTTCTGTGCTCAGTGTGAATTTCCAGTATTTAAGAATCTGTTTTCCTTGGATCCTGATCTATATATTGAGTTAAAAGAGGATAGTGTTTTGTTTATAGTATTCTATTTTCCACTGAAATATTAATGTAGAATTATATATTAATCCATTGCATGCTGGGACTTCTTTGCTGTGAAATGCTCCCCTTGGGTACTGGTGCCTACTTAGTTCTGCTTATCCCCACTCCTCCATTTGCCTTCTGCTGTCCCTCCTTCCCCTTTAAAAGACTGGGCGTGGGGCGTTGCCCAACTCTGCTGCTGCATGAGGCTGACTGTGGGCAAATTCGGTTACCTGCGGCTGCCTGTGCTCTCCCTCTCATCCTCCTGCTTCCCCTGCCAGCCAAGCCTCACTGCTGCAACGTAGCCTGAAGATTCCTGCTCCCCCTGCCCACTGAATCCGACTTCCACTGCCACCACCTGCCTTGGTGGTGAGACTAACTGAATATTCCTCACCCTGCGAGTTCCTGTTCCCCCCACCTGCTGAACCATGTTTAAAAATGCCCAGAATGATAATTTTGACAAAGGCAGCGCTTAAAAATAAATGATAATTCTCATATTCATTCGGTACTATTTTCTAATGTGGAAGCATACTGTTTCCTCTTCTGCCACACTGCAACTGACCACACATTTATCTTTCTGTGGAAAAGAGAACAGGGAAACACTTTTGTTAAGAAGCTTCTACCAACGTTTACTAGAGGGATGGAGAGGGGAAGAAAGGCCTGTGTGTTTCATTGGTTTGGGCAATGAAAATAAAGAGGCATAATAACACATTAATGCATAGTATTGCCATTATGTGCCACCTTTCCTTGTAGTCACTGTGCTATAATTGTTGATGTTGAGCTAATTGTGGCAGCAATCCAGGCAGTGCAAGGGCAGCTGATGAGTAGGTGGAACATCTCTCTTTCTTGGAATTTTGCTTTTTCTTCCTCTCACTCTAGTGCCTTAATATATACCAGGAAATGTCTGACACCTACTGGGGACTGATTTGTAGAGTACACCAGAGCAACAGAAGCAGACAGAGAAGTGGAAGTTGGGCCAGGGGAAGCCGTTCCCTGCCTGTTGGCTGGCCAGTTCCTCTGGCCTGGTACCACAGGAGCTGTTTCTGGTGCTGGTCTCGGAAAAGCTGGAGGACAAGGAGTTTTGCTTGGTGGGAGTATGGGAGAAAAATAGGGGGAGGTAGCTTCATTTTCATTTCCAGTGGAAACAAAGGAGAGGAATTACATTCGTTGTATACATAAATCACATGAATACATTCATAATTATATTTTTATGCAGTACCTAATTGCAAGTCCCATGTTTCGGCAGTTTACAAGGTTTGGCACATGGTTCCCATATTTTTGAGGCTTTCAGAAGGGCAACCACCTACATTTGATTGACAAGCACCCTGAGGGTTCTATAATACAGCAATTGAGACATTATTGTTTGAAATTCATAGATCTAATTTACCAGAAGAAATTGGAGAAGGAATTGGTGATGTATGTACATGAATGCAACCATGAGAAATGTTGCCAACAAGCCTGGAGTAAAATGTCCTGGCCCTTTTTATAGGGAATTAATTAGATATTATTTACCTCCAAGCCATAAAAAGCTTCAGCTGCTCATTTCCATGTTTTAAGGGCATTTTTCTCCAGGTCTGTTGGCAACCTTAGCCATGAGATGGATTCATGCTCTTCTTTCTATAACTTTGTTTTCATGTGACATCTGATTGTAACCATGGGTTTGGCACTTAGTTTAAGAGAAAGTGGATTTTATCTTTGTCGTGCAGAGTTCCCCACTGCCTGTGGGTTCTATGATGCCCACCAGTACTTCTCTTGACACTCTCTAAGCTTTTCAAAAAGTAGGTGGGGCCATTATAAGGCAGGGCTTGTTATTGGTTTCTCTGTTTCAAATGGAAGAGAGAATGAGGAAGACTGGTAAACAGCTGAGATTTTGTTAGTCATTGTATGGTGTCATTCCTCCTTCAAGATTTCCTTCTTCCCAGGAGACATGAAGAGAAAGATATTCTGTTTGGCTGTCTCCCCAGGCAACCTTGTTGACTATGGCTCTGCCTCCTGTGGCAGACATTTGGGGTGGCACTCACTACCCCCTCTGAACATTCCAAAGGTACCTGTAGCCTGAAAAGGGTTGGAGACTCATTATAGTACTTGGTTTTGTTGTATAGGATTTTATTTTAGTAAGCCTTCCATGAATTGGAAATCCTGCATGTGAATTAACAGCAGCTTGCATTTTGATCTCTTGTGTAAGTATTTTAAAACTGACTTGTAATAGATTTGGGAATTCTTACACAAAGGCTCCTTTGGACTGGTTAATGTAATTGGTTGTAATTAATGTCTGCCTTGGGTATTGTCAGAAGAAAAGTAAGATGGGATAATGGAGAGGGGAATTGGCCCTCTTACCCATGTGCAACATCTGACTGGGTGAGCAAACTGTCCTTTTCAAGCCTTTTGCAATCTTTTGTAAGCAGGGACTAATGATATCCCTCTAGGATGTGATTGAAAGAACTAATTGCTTAGCCAAGTGCTCTTTGAATTTACCAAAGGCTTGTATTATACTGATTCCGAAACAAATTGTGTCCTGTCCTTTTGACCAGACTTTAGGTGGGAAGAGATTTCTTTGCAGAAATTGGCGAGTTGTTTGTTTTCTTCCTGATAACTTTGATTCACTGAAATTTTCGTCCAACACAGTGAAATGATCAGTTGGGAGGAATGCTGTCTAGGGAGGGAGAATTTATACCCTTGAAGTAGGCAACACTTGCCTCAAGCTTCTTTTAAAATATCTTTAGTTGCTTGTGAAAAAATATTCGTGCAGAATAAAATTTACCCTTCTACCAAAGGGCTTTGGTAAGATTTAAGAGGGAATCTAGTTTTATAATGCCTTGAGTGGTTTCTAACCATGGCAGTAAATCAAGTAGACTTTGTGGAGAATGGAGGAAACATTGACAGAATCAGTGAAAGATGTTGCCATGGCAGCCAGAGTGGTGTGAGGTTATCTCACCTTAAATGCAAAGCTACAGAGCTAAAAAGAAACTTCATACTGCTCAATTGCCTGTATCCATTGGAACTATCTGAGGAAGCACTGTGTCCCAATTGTCTGAGCAATGAGAAAATTGATGCACAGTTTTAACTGCTGATTGCTGAAGTAGAGAGAAAAAATATGCTCAATACACTTTCTTATCCAAACAAAGTACTTGAAAGTCAAGTAGAAGTAACTGTTTTGAACCTCTTTGTGTGGTGTTCTTTTCATTAGGAGCGTTTGAAAGTTCAGCAAGTTCATCTTGCAGGATTTGGGCTCATTTGTGTATGTTTAATGTGTCAGTTTACAGTCTCCACTTGAAAAAAAATCTGACATAATATTAGATCACAAACTAAAATTAATCATTCTGTTTGTATCTAATTTTCTGGCATAATACCAAGGGATGCTCTCATAATTGAGGAATTATTGACCATTTCCAAATAACCTCAAAAACGAACTGTTCTGGTGGTATGTCACGTCCAGTGTAGATATTGATGATTTATCTTAGATTTGCTTGTGCCAAATGTATTTTCTTTTTACATTAAGAACACAAATCTCACTAGACTGAACCATCGATCAGCCTGAACCAGTGTGTCTTGTGCAACATCAGCAGAAGGCTCTAGTAGAGGTAGATCTTTCCAGTCTTCCTGTAGTAGCTATCCTTAACCACTGAAAAGGTGATATCAGGGAGTGGAGAACCCACAAGGTTAGCCATGTAAAACGTATTGCTGGAGTGAGGAGGAAGTGCTTGAAACTGTTCCTCCTGCCTCTTGTGTCAGGAGGGTCCTTGCCACCACTACAAGGCTTCTTACATCAGCAGGAAGAGATCTAGGAATACAACTCTTGATTCCAGCAGTGATTATCTGAATGTATCTAGAAAGTTTACTTGCAGGTAATTGAGACAACAGGTCTTGTCTGTCCCCAACATCTGGCTCCCAATTAAACTACTAGGGTAGATCTTACTATAATCCTACACAGTTACTACGTAGTAACATCCAATCCTACTACTTCATTGAGCAAAGTTAATTCGTGTATTTGTTTATTAAGATATTTACTTTTCACTTTGGCTCAAGTTTGAAGTCTTCCATCTAAGGAATCTTCCTCTTAACTTGTGGCCCTTCTGTTGGAGGAAGAGCCACTTAAATTGGAGGAAGGCTACTTAGAGAATGCTTGGATTCACCCCACTGCCTCTAAAATGAAGGTTTCGTTAGCTGAGCTTAGATTGTAGCTACTAATTATGTTAGTCATAAATATATATATTTTAAATTTTTGGGTCTGAGCCATGTTTTTGATTTAACCACAAAGCAATGCAAACAGTTTGACACCCCACAAAGCAAACCAGATCCAACATGTTTAGCTTCTAAGATCAGGCTAGCCTGGACCATCAAGGTAAAGACAGACACAGTTCCAACCAGTGTAAACTGTTTGCTCTTTTTGCCATCCTGTGCTATTTGGGCTGGTAAACAACTGAAGAGAGTGTGGAAACAAATGGAGAAGTCAGTGGAGTAAAGATTGATGACCATTGTAACATTGAATGGTGATGTCCACCACATTAGTTATTGATATGGCACTGAGGCTGATTAATTGGAAGCTACGGGAAAGAATAATTACTTGTGATATATGCATCTTAAAGGTGATTTTTTTTTCCAGAATTCATATGGACCTACCACCCTTGTAGAACATAATGTGGCCATTTGCGTCTCTGCTGAACTTTGAGAGGGGGATTTATATGTTGTTGCAGAATCTAAGTGTGAATTGCGTGAGGGTCTGAGGTGGGGGAGGATTAAGAAGGAACAAGTGCTTGGTCTTGTTTTGAGGTCGGCCTGTAGACCATGGTGGGTGTACAAGTCTGGATGATCAATTGCTTGTTGCAGTTTCCATCTGTCTTCATCTTTGATTAAATACCTGGACTTCTAGATGCATTACAATACTGTCAGTTTATTAACCCAGAAGAGTTTCTGTAATAGATATAACATTATCAAAGGTTGGCAAAACTTTCCTTTTGTACTGATTTAGATAGGAAGGCCAAGTCCAAGTAGTTATAGGATACTATTAACATTAGAAGCTGCCATACACTGTCAGTATTTTCTCCTGTGGCTGGTAGCAGCGCTTCCAAAATTTCCGACAGCATTGCTGCCAATAGTAATTTAAATTAGAAATGCTGTTGAATTTTAGAAGTTCAACTTAAATATACCCATTTAACTTACTTTTTTCTGTATTGTTTCAAATGAACCTGTGAACTATTTTTGCACTATTTCCTGTTTCTTGTACTGAATCTTTTGTACAATTGTATACATTTTAGACATTGTTTCTTTATTAGTTCCATATAAATGTCATTAAAGAAAGAAATTAATAAATGCCAGTTTCAAGAAAGCTGGACCATGTGTATTTAAAATGATAGCATCTGGAAGAGAAAAGAAATAAACAGGGGTTATTTGTCCACTCTTGATTTTAACCAGATGCCGGGGACTGATACTTAGGCCACATGCATGTAGAGCATGTGTTCTACCACTGAGCTATGGACCTCCTTTACTTTCTGATTTGTGACAATCTAATTTGTAACAATTTAAAAATGAAAACGTTGAAAATAACAGTGCTATTAAAAGGCCAAAATAAAGATTACAAATAAAAACCTACTGTCCGGTGTGACTAAAACTCTGCTTAAATATAAGAATGTTTTATTTCCTACCGAAAAAAGATCTATTCTCTTAGCTTTGCAGGCCTTTTGTGAGCTAGCAGAGCTTGAAAATATTGTTCAGTACCATCTCTGGAGCTGATTGCTAGGCACAAAAAAGCCAGTGATTTATATCATTATACTGCATATGGAGAATCCTTGAACCCGTTGAACTCTATTTCCATTAGTTTTACAGACTTATATGTTAAAAAAATGCTTAGTCTATAATGACGTCAGAATGAAGTGCACTGAAAGACAAAGCATTTTATAGTCCCTGAAATGTCTGGCATCTCATGTGGAAATTTTTGGTATTGAGTAGAGTTCACTAGCAGGAAAGAGTCAATGTGGTGTAATGATTAAGGTGGTGGACTTTAATCTGGAGAACCAGACTCAGTTCCCCTCTGCTCCACATGAGCCTTGCTTGGGTGACCTTTGGCCAGTCACATTTGTCTTAGAACTCTCTCAGCTTTCATGGAGGCAAGCAATGGCAAACCACCGCTGAATGTATCTTGCCTAGAGAAGCCTAGGGTCACCATGTCAGGTATAACTTGATGGTGCTTTGCACCACACCATCACACCAGCAGGATCCCCTGCACAAGCCTTTGCGTCACAAGCCTTTGCGTCATTAATTCCTTTCAGTTTGTATTATTTGAATTCAATTTGTATACTGTCCTCCCCCAAAGAACTCAGGGAAGTGAACAGCAACAACATAATTCAAACATCAGTAATCATAACATCAAGCAACAAAACATCAATAAACAGCATTTTAAGCAACAAGAACATCAATCATAACATCATAAGCTATAAGGCAATAATAATCATAGCAGCATACATAATCAACATAGATAGACATAATAAGCATAGATGGCGACTTTCCCCTTCTGTAGCCTGACTAACCCCTAACCAATCTACAGCCTCATTGTTACAACAAGCCCAGTCTAGTGACTAATCTAAAAAATACAGCGTCTTATCACTAAACTAAACCTAAAATAAATCTAACTATTCCTAATACTAGCTCTATAGAATTTACAATACAATAAACACATTACCTAAGAATAGTAAACTTTTAAAAACTCCCAAATAACAGATCCCACCACTACAAAAACTAAAATACAAAGAACTAAAATAGAGTCAGCTCCACCTACAGCCTAACCTTCCCCAAACAGTCCCCAAATGGGCCCCAAACAGGCGGCTACCTTGGGCTGCTGGTGGAACTCCTGTTGTAGCTGCCAAACCCCACCCCCTGCAGGTGTTTCTAATGGGGTGGGTGGGGAAGGATTCTCATTCCTTCCCATGGGCAGCAGGCGGCAGCTCACCAGGTCAACTTCTGCTTGGCTGGCTGGCAGGCAAACAAACAGGTGGGTTCTGTCCCAGGCAGGGCTAAACAAGCTGGTGGTGGTTTAGGCCCATAAGTTTTTTTTGTTGTTGCTTAAAGTAGCAAAGGTTGGATGCGATGTGATTCAGTGATGAGGATTGAAAATATACCGTATATATTCGTATACAAGTCGAATTTTTCAGCACATTTTTGCCATTGCTTGCCTCCATGAAAGCCCCCCTCGACTTATACACGAGTGAGGTGTATTTTAAAAAATATTTTAGGGTTTTTACTTTGTTGGCCACCAGGGGGCGCAGTTTTTAGGCTAGTGGCACCAAAATTTCAGGGTGTCATCAGGTGACACTCCTGATGATACCGGCCAGGTTTGGTGAAGTTTGATTCAAGGGGTCCAAAGTTATGGACCCTCAAAGGGGGTTCCCCATCCCGCATTGTTTCCAATGGGAGCTAATAGTAGATGAGGCTACATTTTAAGGGTCCATAACTTTGGACCCCTTGAACCAAACTTCACTAAACTTGGGTGGTATCATCAGGATAATCTCTTGCTGATACCAGCCAGGTTTGGTGATGTTTGATTCAGGGGATCCAACGTTATGGATCACCAAAGTTGGTGCTCCCATCCCCCATTGTTTCCAAAGGAAGCTGGTAGATGGGGCTACCCTTTTGAGGGGGCATTCTACTGGACTTCAGGAACCAAACTTCACCAAACCTGGGTGGTATCATCAGGAGGGTCTCCTAAAGATACTCTGAAATGTTGGTACTGTTAACATAAACATTCCTTCTCTGACCAAAAATCCAGTTTTGAAGGATTTTAGCACTCTTGTGTTTTAACTTGGTTTGCTGGGTTGAAGACTAAGGTTTTTTGTACTTTTTTAAAGGTTATTGTTTGAGGGGAACCATATTGTTTTTTGTTGACCCCCTTTTCCCGCGCATTACAGGCTAAGTTACTGTTTTTCTTTGAAATAAATAACTTCAAAAACCGCTTCATAGGTACCTCAATGATGCCTCAATTAATGTGATTTTATTGGTATCTATTTTTATTTTTGAAATTTACCAGTAGCTGCTGAATTTCCCACCCTTGACTTATATGCGAGTCAATAAGTTTCCCCAGTTTTTTTGTGGTAAAATTAGGTGCCTTGACATATGCAGGTCGACTTATTCACAAGTATATACATATATTTAGAAGAAGTTTCCCTCCTGTTTACACATTTTGAAGGTCTTGCATTGGATCAATGTGGATTTCAGCTTCTCATAAGCAGTACTTGCCATTCAAAAGTGAAATTGTGCAAGTTGGTAGGAAGGCTGAGCACAAACAATTTATTAAGAATACATTTTACTCCAGTTAGATAGATGGTCAGCTAGTTCAATACTGGCTGCAGGTTGAAAATCTTTCTAGATACTGACTGCTAGATTAGGTTTGTGATGTGGTTTTTGAATTTTATTTGCTGCCTAAGGTGAGGTGCCTAGGTTTTTAAATGTTAATTCCCCACCCCCATACAATACAAAGACCATTTTTACTATTGTAAAGGACAAGCCTTCAAGTAGTCAAGGTATTGAATTTCTGACTTGCAGACAAAATAGTTCAATATCCAATAATGCAGTGCGCTGATCATTTCCCAGGATAATTTGAACCCTTGATTTTACTGAAGGTTCCTGAGACAAGGGATTATCTTTCTTTCAGATAAATGAGGATGGTTTCTCTAAGGGCTGACTGTAGATTGGGAGAGGAGTAGAATTTATTCTCAAGACATTTAGAGCAGTTGTAAGTGCCATTCTTGCCCACATTAATTAACTTTGTGCTAGAATGCCAGCCTTTGGTATGATTGGTTTTTAGAAGTTAGTACTAGGGGTGTACATTTTTTTAAAAAATGTATTTTTTTTTGTATTTCAATATATTGTAGCTTAAAGATATCAGTATTCCCAATATCCTGAAATTCCAATACCAGTATGGGTTTTATTTGGGAATCTGGATTTATTTGGCTCAATCATAACCTTTGAGAAAGTTATCTAGGGTTTGGTCCTGGGGTGGCTATTTTTTAAAGCTGGAGGCACCAAGTTTGCAGCAGAGCTGTTGATGCCTGTCTACAGAAAAATCCCAAGTTGCAAGAAAAAAGTTTTAGTTCAGTGGCACCTTTAATGTCAACACATGAAAGCTTATACAAAAAAAATTGTTGGTCTTAAGGATTCCACTGGACTCAGTTTTTTCTGCTGCTTCAGACCAACATGGCTACCCATCTAAATCAAGATTGTATCAGGAAGATTGGGTCAGGAAATCAAATCCTGTGTTCCCTCCAAAGAAGATGACCAACTTTCCTCCATTTTTTTCCAGTGAGGAAACTTACTTCGATGGTCAGTCCAGTGTTCTGATCTTTGTGTCTGATAAAGGGAGCTCTGATTCTTGAAAGCTTATAACCTTGAAAATCTTGTTGGTCTTTATGGTTCTACTGGATTTGAAACTAATTGTTCTACTGCAGACCAACACAGCTACCTATGAAAATACTCAGTGGGAGAGGGAGAAGCCGTCTGTTTTATTCTGATGAATAGTGAAGGAGCCACGGCTCTGGTAGAGCATCTGCTTGCCGTGAAGAAAGGCCCAGGTTCAATCCATGGCATCCCCAGTTAAAATAGACATGTAGGAGTTGCAAAAGACTTCCACTTGAGACCCTGGAGAGCCGCTGCCAATCAGAGTAGAGACTGTACTGAACCCGATAGATTAACAATCTGATTCAATGTCAGGCATGTGTTCATGAGTATGTGTCTGAGCCCAAAAGGAGACTGGCAGAAGAACATCTTTGTTCTTGTGCTGGGCTTTGAAGGGCTATGCAGTAGTGATTAGTCTGTCTTTAGTGTGCCTTCAAAGCTCTATGCTTTTGGTAGTGAGCCCCGCCCTCCCATCAAGCCTGGGACTTGAGACTTGGCTTTGTCCCCTTGCCGAGATTCCACTGAGGCTTTTAAGGAGACAAAGAAGCTAGGGGAGAGCCCTAAGTGTAGGATATTAAAGACAAAACTTCTTCTGGCAATCGCCTGGACCTCCAGATTTTGGATTTTGGCTGGCTGTTAGGGCTAGTCAAAATTTGCTGTGTATCCTTCTCTTGGTCTCTGCCCTCTTGTGCTGCAAGATCAGACCAGCATGATGTTATATATGAAAATATCTGTGACAGTTTCTTATAACGTTACCCTGTTTCCCGAAAATAAAACATCTCCTGAAAATAAGACGTTGTAGAGGTTTTGCTGAAGTGCTAAATATAAGGCATCCCCCGAAAGTAAGACATAGCAAAATTTTTGTTTGGAAGCATGCCCATCGACCAGAGCATGCATCTGTGGAGCGGAAAAATAAGACATCCCCTGAAAATAAGACCTAGCGCATCTTTGGGAGCAAAAATTAATATAAGACACTATCTTATTTTTGGGGAAACAGGTAATATAAAACTTCAATAATGGCAGCGGTAGTGGGGAGAGTTGTGGGTGTAACAGATTTTACTGCTTTGACACAGATTTTATCCCTCCCCTTTCAGTAGTTTATTAACTAGATGCTCGTAGAAAGCAACCATTTGCCACTTAATGGACTCTTAGGGGAACTCTTTGTGTTGCTTTGCAGCATCCTGCTCAGATAACTAAAAAGAGAGGATCAAATATTCAAGCATCCTTTGTTGCTTAATCAATGAAATGTAGACTGTGGGAGCTGTTGCAGAGAGAATCTCTTTCTGCCTCTCACACATGACATCAATCCCTGTGTAACCTATTATTTATGTGTTTTCTAAGGGGCTAGAATGCAAGTGAAAGATGCCAGATTGTCATTTTTGAACACTGAAGCCTTTTATCAAAAGAAAAGATAGAGCTCTGCTGACAGGAGCGCAGCCTTCACTACTATTGTGTCCTTAACCTCAAATTAGAGTGGAGAGGGGAAAGTTCATTCCCCTTGTCACTCTGTTCTTCCTGTGTTGGAGTTCTGCCAACAAGGATGACAGGAATGGTTGATAGGACAGGTGGGAAGTAACGGTGAACATGGGTTGAATTTTACTGTATCTTTAAACATAAATTGGGCACTATAATGGAAAAGTTCAAAAAGGTTTTCAAGAAATACTCTAGCACAGATTTGTTCTTTTTTAGAAGCAGTATTAAGATGAAATTAGAATACATCTTTCACATGTAGTTACATGAAGAGTGGTCCAGTCTCCATTAAAACAAAGGTGGTCTGGCAACAGCTTTTGATTCATTGCACCTTATTAAAACTGATGCATTGATTAATTGTGGTGTACTTGGGGTTAATGGAATATGGCAACCCTGTAGGATTTTCAAGGCAAGAGATATGTGGAGATGGCTTGCCATTGTCTGTCATAACCCTAGTAGGCTCTCTCAGAGGCAGGAGGACATCTTGCTTGGGTGATTCCCACCCCTTTTTTCAGGGAGGCAGGAACTACTTTTCTTTCACTTCCTGTGTCTCCTTGTGTGGGAGTTGCCCTTCTTCAGTTCTTTTCCTGCCTCAGATAGGGTTAGACGCAGGCTTCTAAACTATTTACCTGCTTTATTCAATTTTAATTTCTACCTCTTCCTCTAGCTGACATCTCCTGACGTTTCTCTCTGCTGTGCTGTTGCCAAGCCCTAACAGCAGTTCAGAAAGGAGTATGCAGTAGAGGATTAGTGTAGCTAGAGAAAGAGGGACAACGGAGTGTCCAAATTCCTGCCACCGGTCCCTTGCGCACTGTAAGGGGGGCCCTTGCCACGAACCCCCCTACTTGACCGGGAGCCCCTGATATCAAAGGTGAAACGTCCTGCCGCAGCTCTCTTGCAACCGACGACAAAAAAGCTTCGGTCAGGCAGTGATGTTGTTGTTGTTGAGGGGTAGCTTTGCCACAACCCCCCCCCACCTTGGGCCGTCCATGGACCCTGGAAGCTTCTCCCAATCTGGCGCTTGGCCCGAAAGAATCCTGCCACTTATCGGAATGCCGTTTCCAAGAGCAAAAGCGCCCCACTACGGCTCTCTCACAGCCAACACAAGGAAAGCCTCAGCCAGGCACCAGTACTGTTGATGTTGCTGAGTGGGGGTCTCCACCACCGACCCCCCACACTCAGGCTGTCCATGAGTCTCAGGAGCACCTCCCAGCTCGGCCCCTGGTTCGAAAAACTCATTCCGTCTCCGAGAGCAAAGGCACCGCCCGATCACAAACGGATGCAAACGCTGAGTAAGTTGGTCCATACTACTGCTGGTTACAATGGGGGATCAATAAATTTCCTAACCCTAACCGTCACTCCCCTTCTAGGGTCTCAATGTACAGTAGAACCTAAAAAATCAGTGCCTTCGACAAATCGTCGATTTCAGAAATCGACAATTGCCAGGTGCCGATTTCCGCCATCTAAAATCGTCAGCCGCCTCGATTTTAGCTGGCCACCAAGGCACGCAAACGCCGTTGCGTGTACACAAACGGCGTTGCGCATGAGCAAACTGCATTTGCACATGTGCATACGGCGTACCTTGAAATTCACCATTTTCAAAAATCGTTGATAATCTCCAGATGGATTATCGGTGATTTTCAAGGTTCTACTGTATTACAAATAGACTAAATTACCAGAGCCATCTTGGTAGTACTTTATAGCTTTATAGTTCTCCAAGATTCTCCTGACTCCTATAATGAAGCAGGAACAAGGAATCCATGTACATCTGTACTTGGACAACCTATTAATAAGGTCCTCCTCCAGAGTGCAATTGATTGCAGACACTCAGACTACTATTACTATTCCACTGTTTCCTCCCTTTAAGCCATAAATAGCTTTTGGGATTTTGAACTAGCCCTCTGAATTTTTAGGCTATATACTCCCATTTTGTACAGGCTCTATATTTAATGCTAGCTGATGAACCAGTTTGGATTCTGTGAAACAAGGAAGACCCGGAATGTTCCGCCTTGTTTCTGAAGACTACTCAATGTTTGTATTAATTTTTATTTTTTTTGAAGAGTCTACAAAATCTCTGGAGGACTTTATACTTACTTGGATTTGTCTGCTGTACAATTCTGTACCTACTCACCTTGTTCTCCCAGTCATTGTGTGTTTTTCTCAGCTCTTTTCACCGCGTATTGGTGCATGATTTTTGCTTCTTTTTGCTCCTGGTTGTTGCCTTCTTCCTGATCTATATGTTTGATCTAATATATTTTATTATAGCCATTTGTGTGGTAAGTCTTTTTATTTTTTGTTGATTCCTTTGTTCCATCACACTTTTTGTATGCTTTGTTGTTTGGCGTTCTTTGTAGTATAGTCAGACACTTAAACTCTCCTGCTCTTTGTTAGCATTGGGGCTTAATCTCAGTGGCTTTACCATCTTTATATCTGTATTGGCAGAAAACCAATCCTGCATTTTCAGTCATTTTTCTGCAGTTTCTGAATCATTTTCTACACCTTAGCTAAGCCCTTTTATTGACCAAGTGCAGCTATCTTAGAAGCATCCAGACCTCTCTGAGAAGCACTGAGACTGCCTGTCTTTTGTAGAAATAAGTTTATCTTATTGTGGTTTATCACTCCTGAAGATCAGTAGAACAGATTGTCATGCACATTGTTATGTATGGCTTACAATCACTCCCTCCCACCATTGCGGTGAAAGTGGGGGTGAAAGAGTTCTGTAAGAACTGTGACTAGCCGAAGGTCACCCAGTAGGCTTTATGTGGAAGAGTGAAAAAACAAACCTGGTTCACCAGCTTAGAGTCTGTCTTTCAAATGGAGAAGTGAGGAATCAAACCCAGTTCTCCAGATTTGAGTCTACCACTCTTAACCACTATACCATCCTGGCTGAAAGTATGTATACCCTGAGTTCTTCCTTTCATCTTCACCTAATTTTAGAATTACAGTGACTGATGAGCAACATGTTAGTATGGCAAAGAACTGGAGCAAATTTATGTTGTTATTTTGTCATACAATGTGAAATTCAACTGTTTTATGGTTTTGCAAATATCCATGGCCACGGTGTAGCAAAGTTATGCACAGTTCTGTTTGCGATGCAGGGGCTTCACACAGGTTGACTGTAGGGTCAAGTGATTGCTGAACAATTGTCACCTGAACAGTAATTTCAATAAAGGCAGTTCATGTTTCATTTAAAAGCCATCTGGTATTAAGTGTATATGAGCATGTGTGAATTAGCACCTCCCAACTACATCAATATGTGTGTTTTGTCCCTTAAAGCTACTAAAGGGGCACTTGAAATAACCAGCACAGTAGTTAAAACTGTGGCCTTTTTTGGGTAAAGTTGAATCATTATAATCAAGTCTATTGTTTGAAACTCAGCTTGATTTGGATCAAAAGAGGTTTTTTATATCAACACTTTCCTGCTTTATGTTGTTTTATATATGTTCATAACTCAAAATATATGATTTATTTTTAGATTAAATCATAACTCTCTAACCTCTTTAGCCAGCAAGAAATCATCACAAGACTTCATTATTGTAAGCACCACTTGAATAACATTCAGGCCATAAACTAATTATAGCTTTACAAGACAGGAGTTTCTGTTTTAGCTTAGAGGTTGATTGTGGATGAAGTCTAGAATCTAAAATTACTGTTTCAGCTGACTGTATAAATGTGGCTGTTGTGTTCATTTGGAGCGTTTTGTTTTTGACTTGTTGCTGACTCACTTGAAAGAGAAAAAATATTGGCTGAGCCACACTGAGTTTCTGTTTTGTTAGATAGCTGTTCGGAGATTGTTTTCTATTAATTCACTTGTGGGTTGTAACATTTGATAGCTGTTTGGCTGCAGCTGAAATTTAAGTGACCGCCTTCCATAATCTAGTCTACCTTTTCCTCATTTTAACTTTTGTGCCCTGGTGTGCTTTTTACATCTAGGTAAGCTTGTAGAAGGCCAAACTCTTGAAAAGAAGACAGGTCTGCCTGAATGCAGGATTCTTAAATCTGTGGATTCACATTCACCCCCAACAGAGGTTTCTGCAGACTTTGACGGCCCCCTAGGTCTGCAGAAAAATCTGAAACATTTAATCCTCTCCATTTTAAGTGTTGCCTGTGCATGTGCAGGCAATGCTCTTCAGCCACTGCTACCAACCCACCTTGAGCAATTCTGGGCGAGGCTGCAAGAAAGCAGGACTGGTGTGAGGAGGAAGAGGCATCTCCACTTGTCTGGAGCAGTGCCAGGCGAGTTGGCTAGAGAACAGGACTTGAGTGGGGAAGAGGAAACCTTGCCATACTTGCCTGGAGCCAGGAGCCAGCAAGAGAGTAGGGCTGGAGGGGAGAGCAGTCTTGGAGCTGGGATGGGGTTGTGGGGAGATGGAATCCTCCCTCCTCCCATAAGTTTCATGGCCCCTACTCATTGGTTCTATTTATGAAGAGGGGTAGAGATTTATTCCTTCACTTGGTTTCTTATTTTAAAATGCTTGGCATCCCCCGGGGATCGGGCGGTATATAAATTGAAAAAATAAATAAATAAATAAAAAAAATAAATCTTCAGCTAGGATAAGAGCATCTTGGAAATTCTGTGCTGTGATAAGGTACACATATGCCGGGGAGATCTTGGCCTTATGCCCAGAACTCTTACACTTCATTTGGTTTAGGACACTGTGGACTAGGGCTCTCTTTTAGTTTATTATCATGGAAAGTAGTACTTGTAAGTTTTAGCAGACAGTCATTGCAACAACTAGTTTTATTTATGTAATAAGTATAAAAATTCCAGTACAATTACTGTTTGTTTATGTGTGCTCATGGTGGATTAAATTGCTGCCAGATTTCACTGGAGTTGAGTCTAAATTGGGGACTAATCCTTCAGGGCTGGACAAGTGTTACAGGTTAGAGCCTCAAAATAGAGCTAGAGGAAGGGTTTTTTCTACCCGCTGCTCTGCCAATTATCTTTTCCCACCTGCCAGGGAATGCAGCTGGCTCCTTCCTCCATGGCTGCTCCTGGATGTGCCTTTTAAATGCTTTCACAAGGGAGGACCAATCCTGGGATTCTGAGTATTCTGCTAAGAGCAGGCTGGACTCCTTCAAGCTAGCTGTCTTCTGAGTAGACGCTATCAAGGTCATGCCCTGCTGTAACTGACAGATGACTTCCCCAGCATCAAGGCTTGCTGGCACAGCATGTCTTCAGTGGGGCTCACAGAGATGGAGGTGTTGACCCTGGATGCATCCATAGTAGTGGCATCCCTGCAGAGAAGGCATGTTAATCACCTATCTGGCTGCTTGACTTGCCAAATCAGCAGGTGCCAGTGATGGAGGAGGTGTTACTTCCTATTCTGCTAGCACTGCTTCTGAGGTAGGGAGTCCAAGATGGTCTGCAATAGATGACCTGGAGGGAGGCATGTATTTTCTTCCATTCATATAGGTGTGTGCTGCCTGTTTTATCTCAGAATTAGTCAGGGGAGGAGGCACATATCTTTTGCTGCACCACCAGTGTTCAAGAAAGGCAACAGAGAGTTTTTTTCTTGCACTGGGTCCACTCGAGGAAGCTAAATAAGTGGAGCCAGCCCTGAACAATCAGACATAGTAGTCCAACTTAATCTTTGATAAATCCAGGTCCTTGAATATGGATGGGTTGGAACTTTGCCATAACCACAGCCTGCCCCAGATACATCATGGTGTTGTGGCTCAGTATACAGCACATATTGTGCATGCATATGCACTCAGGTTCAGTCCCTCGTGTCTCCAGTTAAATGATAATGGGTAGCAGGTGCTATGAAAGACCTTTCTGTACTCGAGACACTGGAAAGGTGCTGCCAGTCCTGTTACAATAATGAGCTTAATGGGGAGGCCTGACTCAGTGTGTAAAGTAGCTTCATGTATATAAGTATTCTGGAGTAGGCCCAGGACCCATGTGTATTGGCACTTTCTTGGCCTGTTTGGTAGGTGTAACATAACTCTAGAACAGGGGTCTGCAACCTGCAGCTCTCCAGATGTTCATGGAATTGTAGTCCATTAATATCTGGAGAGCTGCAGGTTGCAGACCCCTGCTCTAGAAGATGTACTTGGAGCTGTTCTGTGCTACCCTATGACAACATCTGGGCTCTGTTGTTTATTGAAGGTTCTGAAGAAAACAAAACTCTGTGATGTAGGCTTTGCTAAAAAGATAGCTGAAAACTTTGTGGACACTCTAGGCCTCCACAAAACTTTTCTTAGGCCTTCAACATATATATGTTCAGCATCTGTTCTGGGTGAATGAGGAGGTATGTTACAGGCAGACTTTGATGTCTCATTGGAATATGCCAGGTTAGTGGAGAAAGCTTCCTCAATTAGAGCCTGATTTCTCTGGGATTTCCTTTGTTGGAAAGGAATGTGGCAAGGCAACAAAGCATTGCATCAAAGCAGCACTGTGGTTGAATTGAAGTAACCTAAACAAAAGCCTTCGGTACATGATGGAATCGGTGTCTTTCTGTGCTTCCATTGTGTTAGGATATGTCTCTCTGCCAGATAATGCTTTTATGAACAGCCATTGTACTTCTCAAGCTATGATGTGACTTGGCTGGACATCTCCATTCCTACCTATTCTTCTGCCAACACAACCTTCTATTATTCTGAGAATAGTCTTTCATGAGCCCTGAGTGGATGGCTGAACACAGCTGGTCACAAGCTCAAGATGGAGGCAGAGACTAAGGCAAAAAAACAAAAGTAAGGATGTGGCAAGAACATTCTTGCTGACTTGGTATGGCAGGCTTCACTTTATTCACTTTGAAACCAAAGTCATCCAATACAGGAAGCACTAATGACTCAGCATGTCTGAAAGTTATAGAGAGACCTGACCATGCTAAGTTTTTTGGGGGGGCATACTTGCAGTGGGTTGCTGAAATCCATTTGAAAAATCATAGTAACACACCAGAATTTGACTGAATAAAAGGGATTCATTTCTAGAACCTAGTGAGTCTGCTCATCCGTAATTTTTAATCAGAGCCTTTTGAAAATATGCCAGTGCTCTGGAAGCAGTGAAGATATGTGCATAGAAATATGCTGGACTCAGAAAATTCAAGGTTTTGTAGATTTGAATTTAATCCAATCAATCAATCAATCAATCAATCAATCAATCAATCAATCAATCAATGACCTTTATTAGGCATAAGATAGAGTTTTAAAACAAGGATAACCAAAATAAGATCAAAGTCATAGTGTTTTAACAAAGCCAGAACTAGGAACTTTGCTACGTCTTCATTCTATTTGGAACAGCGATCGTTTAAAAGTATCTGGATCCTATCCCTACTAGAGAGAGTAGGGTTTAAATTGATGTGCAGCTCAGTAAATAGTTTGCGTAGATCAGTGTGGCAGGTACAATGCAGTAGAACCTGTTGTTTCAGTCAAAGTTGAGGAGCAGGAGCAGAACCTTTCGTGCAAAGTAATGCGAACATATCTTCCTTGAGTTGTTGCTGTAGGAAGAATGTTGAAACAGGCCTGCATAAAGATACATCTTAAAACTGAGGATGTGAGGTTGGAAAAATAGTCTGGTAAAGATCCACGGGGTGACCTTGGAATCCCATAGATCAGTGGTGAGCATGGTCTACTGGTGTGAGATGACAAAATTTGTTTTTCAGTATCCAATATTCTTTGTTTTATTATTTGGAGGATTTGAGCCTCGCCTAGATTTGTTTAAAAAGTCCAAGGAGAAACCTAGGGTCTTAACTTGGGCCCCTTTCCCACTTACCTTAAGCCCCGCTTTACTTGAGGAGGGTAGTGCGGGGTTCCCCGGCAATCCCCACGAGAGGGGCGGCGACAGTGCAGCTGCCGCTGTCGCGCCCCCTCAGCCTTGAGCATCCCTCAGCTCTTACAAAGCCTTTTGATGACCTCTGCTTGTAGCGGAGCCAGCGTGGGGGCGCGTAGCCGAGAGGGTAGATATGAGGGGCAGCCCGGGCGTCGCGCCAGGGATGCCGTCTTCAGGAATTTAACGCAACAGTGACGGCGGCCGAGGGAAAAGTGAGGAAAGACCCTTGGTTAAGTATTTTAGTATCCCAATTAGAGTGATAGGAGTCAGTTAAACTTTGCCACACCAGACTTCCAGGCTTCACTCTAAAGTGAAGATGTATCCAGAATTGCAAAGTCAGTATCCAGATATGAGATACTATGAGGTTTAGGCCATAGGGAATGGTGTGCTATACAACTTCTCAGGCAAGGGGCTCTCAGGAGTTTTCCTGCTAAAATTCAAACTGTCACTGTGAGGGCTCCTTGAGCAACCATCTACTGTGTTGGGCACTGAGGTAGTGTACATAGATATTTATTCCCCACCTTGCATAAATGAATGCTCTAAAATAAAATTAGCTGAGACAGAGGAAAAATATGTTAGATGTCGAATTCCCAACAACCCTTTTGTTTTCCTGTCAGGTTTCTGAAACTGAATAAAGGCAATAGAGGCTTTTGTGTTTTTAAAAGGTTAAACAAGTGAAATAAGATTTTATTTACAGGAACATAAAAAGATGTCGGCAAGGTTTGAAAAAAAAATTGCCTTCTGTTTTTTAGTCCATCTTTCACAGAGCCTTCTAGACACTACCAGAGTGGAGTAATCTGTTTTTACTCCTGTTCCACCTGCTCTGACTGAATAGAAGCTCTCCTCAGAGCTCTTTCACCACTCAGATCTCTCTCTGAGCAACACTCCTCAGAACTCCCCCAGAATTCCTGTGCACTGGCTAAATAACTCTCCCTAGTTCCCTCCAGCCAATCACATGGAGTACTAATTTTAACCCTTTATTCACTTGCCTGAATGCAACAAAGTGTCTGCATTCATCACCAGTACACACGTCTTAGAAGGCATCATAATGAATTTGCACTTTTGTTGGTGCTGTAGTTCTTACACTGTGGCTTCCCTAAAGTAGCAAAAACAGCATTTTAAAATTCAGTGGAAGCCATTCATGCCAATCTGATAACTCTTGTTGTGACAGCAGCAGACAGTACGTATGCTCACCAGGCAGGTTACTAGAATTTCTGGGTTGTATTAAACACAGGTTCTCATGCTGAAAGAGTTTTCTTGATGTTTATAATAACCCAGTCATGAAGGAATTCTTTTTAAAAAGGCTTTAATTGCATTCTTGCTTTCAGAACACTGTGTAGTTCCCCAGGAACTGAACCGCTCATTAATGTTGTCATCTCTTAGAATGTGACTGCAGGATTGGGTGATTTTTCTTTTAACAGCAAGCTTCCTCTCATTAGCTGACCTATTGGGGGATTTTGCACTCTTAAGATTGCTAGTTAACTTTCCATTCTATAAATGAAAGCTTAAATCATATTTAAAATGTTTAAATAACTGGTTCAAATGCAGCCGTAGGCAAGCATATACGGTAGGAGAAAAAAGAGATGAAAAGCAAATTTGTGAAGACCTGAGCAATTGTATTCCTTCACTACTGGCATCACAAAGGTATTTAATTTCCCTGCAGATTCCTAAGATTGTTGGCATTCACATAGCTGGTAAAAACATTGGGATAGCCTGTTTTGTTTTATTCAGATTCAGGAAGACAGACAAAATCTTTGCTTCCCTTTTCCTGAATGTTTTGAAAAACACATAAGGAGAGAATGACTTAACCCAGCTGCCTGAAAGGGGCTTTCTCCTTTCTTCAAAAAATTATATGTCGTGCCCCAATACGTACACTCTATGCTTTAGATTTCCCCTGTGGATTCCCCAGTAGCTTCCCTGCACTCAGGGGGTTTGGTGGCTAAGGAGGGCGAAGGCAGCATTAAAAATTCATTAGACAGGCTTTCTGATGCTGCTCTGCGCAGATCTCATGAGTGGCTAGCCGCCACCATCAAGACACTTGCCCCTTCCTACATGGTGGCCAGAGCTACCATGGTATGGCTCAAAGGAATTCTGGAAATGCTCCCCCTACAGGAGCTGGGGATTAGAGAGGGCGTTGAAAAGGTGCTCATCACTAACTCCTTTTTGGCAGATGCCATGTTTGACGCATTAACCCTAGTGGCCCGTACCATGGCCTCCAACGTTGTAGCACGACGCAACGCATTGCTCCGTCTGTGGCAGGCGGATGCTCATTCCAAGAACCTTGTGGTCAGTTACTCTTTTCATGGAGGACCTCTCTTTGATAGGGACCTGGACCAGGTGCTGGTTGAAACCAAAGATAAAAAGAAGACAATTCCTAAATTTATCAAACAGGAACGCCAACAAGACAACTCCAGGGCTACCTTCAGAACCCATAGGGTTCTCTCTAGAACCACTAGAGATGGGGGACACCTCCAGTGGAAACTTCAGGGTTCCTTTCAAGAAAAATCTTCATTTCGTACCTTCAACATGCCAGGGAAGCCCTTTTGTTCAGACCAACCCTTTAAGCAATGACTATCCTCCCATCCCAGTCAGAGGTTGCCTTCTTCACTTTCAATATTCTTGGATAGGCAACCATGTGGACAGATGCAGAAATGAATGAGAATCCCTTATGCAGTATCTTTAATCTCAGGCAACATTTAGGCAAGTCTTGTGTTCAGAAAGTCATGCTGGAAATAATTGTGGTCTTTCTCTTGCATACAGAGAGAGACCAAAAAGTCTGCTATAGTTTATATTTTAATTGAAAAAAAATAGTTTAAGTTAATTAATACAGTGAACTGTTCAGGGTCTCATTGACTTCTTAGACAAGAAGAAGAGCACTTTTTCTGTTTAAGGCCTCGAAGGCCAGTATTGTAATATTTCTACTATTTGCAGTAAAAGCTGCCTGTTTCAGCATGGTAAAATCCTCAATGGGATTAAACTCTTCCAAAAGTCGGTCTCCAAGCCACTCAGCATTACCTGCCTGCAAAGCTACAGAAGTGATTTCCTCAGCAGGTTAAAGTGCTATTATTAGAAATTGTTGAGCTTGCTGCAACCCCCCCCCCCCCCAAATTAGAATAGAAAGCCATACCAGGCAAAATGCATGTTAATGGTGGTGTGTAATAATGTTAGTATCTCTCCAGGAGTATGTGTGGCCATGCGGTTTCTTCCTTCCTAATATATTTATATATTGAAGTGCATCCATGTTTCCTGTCACCTTATACACAAGCTCTAGGTGGTGTTATACACTTATGAGAAGACCTCTTGCCAGACCTAAAATTACCTGAATTGATCACACTTGGGGTATAGAGAAAGTCTGTCTATTATTAGTCTCAAATCATGGTTTCAATCTAGTCTAAGTTGAACTGCTTAATTTTTTAAAAAAGAAAAAATTGAGGGTTTGTGTGGGTGGGTGGGTGAGGTTGAGGAGAAAGGTAAGGAAAAAACTTCACGGTATAAAATGCTGAAACAATATTATATTATATGTGGGTTCTGGGTGTTAAACTTATAATTATTGGTATGTGCTATTCATTTTATAGGTGGAACATATGATGATTCTATGCAGCTCGTTTTGTATGCTCTCATCAGTTTTGGATAATTAAGCTACAGAATTATATTAACACATGGGAACTTTGAGAGAGGTAAACTTAACTGCTTGGATCTAAATAGGAAATGATGACTGTGTGTGTTTACTTCTCTAATAGGCAACTTCACTGTTTGACTGTTGGCCCCAGGCAGTGGTGTGTTGCTTGAAGGTTAAAACAGCTCAATAGGATTTGATTCTATTTTCAGTATATTTTTCAGTTCAGTTAGTGAGATAAAGCTGGTCGGTATCTGTAAGCTTTCTTCATTCATGGGTTCTTCCTCACATAGATGTGGTTTTTCATCTTTGTCTGTATATTTTTCAAATGGACCTTTTCAGAAATAAATACTCGAAACAGCTCTTTTGCCACAAATGAGACAGTTTGTATCAAGCTTTGTATCCAGATAATCCGCAGCCATAAACAAAGACAGAAGCGCCTTGAATGCTAACTACAGCATTTGCTTATTTATATTGTTCAATATAAATTCAGTCTTGGAACAAAGATGCTTTATAAACAAGTGTTGAGAGGCTGCAGCAAATTTCCAGCAGTAACAGGCAGTTCTAATTAACATTTTGAGTTCCCAGGGAGTAATGGAGGACAATGCATAATCATTTGGCAGGTTGGGGTGGGGGGGAGGGTGTTGTTATTGATGAAGTTGGAATCATCCACCTTACTTAATACTCAGTAGCCAAAAGTAGGGGGTATTGTTGGGGCTTAATTGTGGGATCAGAAAAGTGCTGTCAGTTTCAAAATTTGATGGCTGGTTAGTTTTCCATTGGGTTAGTAATGTAAATGTATCTCCCCATAGGCTGTTACAAGCGTTGGGTGGTCTTAATGAAACATTTATCAGTCTAAAAGCATGGCATTAATGGAAGCCCGATCTAATGTGAAAAAAAACCCTTTGTCCAGGCAAAACGAATTTGCTTGCAGATTTTAAACAGAGACATCCTTTTCATGAAAAATGGAATTGGCTTTCCTGTGACCTTTTCCAGTTGGGGGATGTGAGTATATTAGGTCTTCCAAAAGCAAAGCATTCTTAATTTGATGTGGTGCATTTAATTTCAGTGGTGCAGCTGGAATCCCTGCATCTAATTGAGTAATCCCAAATTTAGCCTTCTGAATGCCCATCATTGCTTTGGTTTTGTCCAAGTATGAGCTTGCAAAGGAATTCCCTCTTTAGGGAAGATGCATTAATGCCCAGAATGCTGAGACCCCCCAGTCCAGTCAGTCTTCTTCCCTGCTCTGCTTGGTGGCGAACCTGCTCCTTGCACGGGTGCCAGGGAGTCCCAGCCTCAAGACCCTCTCTGTGAACTGGGGTTAGTCATGTCATGGGGAATCGCCTCCCCCCCACATCTAGGCTGGCCTGGGCCACTGGGTTTTATTAGCATTAAACCTAAGACCTAGTTTTGGGGAAGCAGTGTAAAGTGCTGTTAAACCCCACTGATTTTCATGCGAAGAACTAAAGCGCAATCCTTTACCTGGGAGTAAGCTCGATTGCTGGCAATGGGGCTTGCTTCTGAGTAAACTCTCCTAGGGTCGTGATTCACCCGTTCAAAGAGTTGCACGTTGCTTCAAAGCAAACCAACTACCACCAAGCTTACTCCCGAGTAATGCATGTCTCAGAGCCAATCATTTTTTCTAAACTAAAACCTCAGTATTCAGGTTAAATTGCCGTGTTGGCACTTTGCGATCATTGTGGGTTTTGGGTTGCAATTTGGGCACTTGGTGTCGAAAAAGTTCGCTATCACTGATCTAGACAGAGATTCAGTAGGCATGTAAGCAACGATCAGTTCGTTGGGAAGCAAGGTACACCCCTTGATTCTGCAAACTGAAATAATCTTCAGCAGTAAAAGACTCATAAGTGGATTGTGCTAGATTCCCAGTTGCCTTTTTTTACACTGATCATGCAGTGTCCAATCATAGCTGTTTTTAGTCTATGGACATAGACAGCCATAAAGAGGTTTTGCTGAAGTCTTGCTTAGTAAGTGGCCATTTGGGATGTGTAAGTGATAGTAGCAAGTTTAACCTTTATTTTTACGAACTGGCTTTTGCATAATATTGATCACCATATCCTGGCCTTCCTCTAAGCAGCTCAGGTCATTGTATATGAGGCTATTTCCATTTCATCCAGAACAGCATTTCATGGTATGTGAGATAATGAAATTTACTGAAGGTCGGCCACTGAGCTTCATATCTGAGAGAGAACCTGAACCAAATCTGACTGTTGCTCTGTCTACCACACCACAGTGCTTATTTACAAATATATTTCTGTTTTTCTTTGGGAAGCAAAGTGTTTTTGACATGAACCTTCCAGGCAGTGCTAGGATTGTGGGTTGCTGGTGCAATCCCAGCTCCCACCACTGAGGGTGATGTGCAGTCCTTAATAGAGGACATTTGGCAGTTGTACCAGGGCCATGGATTTAGCATTGTGGAGGCACACTGCTACTGAGAACATAGGGGAACCTGGTATGGGTTCAGGTGACAACATTACTTGCTGAACTGTGTTCTCCTATCCATTTAGCAGTTGTACTGTTTTATAGTGCTGCAGTTGTGACCTTGGCACCTCAGGGGCTGCCTCCACTTCATTTATGAGCCCTACTCTTCCTTCACCAGTATGTAATGATAGGATCTAGAATCCTTCCTGCATCTCTTCTTGCCAGCTGATGATGACCAGTATTGTGTTTCTTCAAATAATTGATAACTTTACTTCTTATGTTAGCAATCTGTTTTTAACAGTATATGTGTGTGGTTTTTTCCCCTCCTGGTTTGCAGAGATTCGAGCCCAGCTTATTGAGCAACTGAAATGTCTTGATCAGCAATGTGAGCTTAGAGTGCAGCTGCTGCAGGATCTACAAGATTTCTTCCGCAAGAAGGCAGAGATTGAGATGGATTATTCCAGGAATTTAGAGAAGCTGGCTGAACGATTTCTGGCAAAAACAAGGAGCACCAAAGACCAGCAGTTCAAGTAAAGTGTTAACCAAGTTTTCCTTTGGGGAGGGAGAGGGGAGGTTAGTGGTAAAAATTGGGAAGAACTGGGCTACCAACATGCAAAGGCATCATAGCATGTATGTCATCAAATTACTTTCCTGTTTCCTTTTCTTTGTCCACAATGCATAATGTAAAGTTTGTTTGCCGTTGATGTTTTTAAGAATGGGGAGTGTAGGGTGATTGCAGATGCATTGAGTCAGCTTATATGAGCTGTATAATTGCACGTGGCACTCATGGCTTATCTGTTGCTTCCCTCCAGGATGGGAAAATAAATAGACTCTTGAGAAATCTGGCACATTTATGAGACCAGGTATTGCTTCCTGCATTCCTGTTTGTGTATTAAAATGGCAGATTTGGATGTAGAGGAAGCTCCCATACATATATCCTGAGCTGCTCTAAGGCAGTGTTTATCAGACTGTAGGTCAGAATCCAAGAGTGGGTCATGAAGCCTCTGAGATTGGCCCGTGAACCAGCCCTCTCTGATGGTCAACCCTCCCCTTTCCATTACTCTCTTTTGTATTTTGGAACCTGATCCCAGAAACAATATTTCCCCTGTCATACATTAGTTGGTATTTTTCCTCTGCATATATATGTTGATCAAATAAAATGTGTCTGATGGTTAAGAAAAAGAAGATTGTTTTGGATTTACACCCCACCTTTCACTCCTGTAAGGAGTCTCAAGGCGGCTTACAAACTCCTTTTCCTTTCCTCTCACCACAACAGATACCTTGTGAGGCAGGTGGGGCTGAGAGAGTTCTGAGGAACTGTGACTAGCCCAAGGTCACTCAGCTGGCTTCATGTGTCAGAGCGGGGAGACAAATCCAGTTCACCAGATAAGAGTCTGCTTCTCATGTGGAGGAATGGGATAACAAACCCAGTTCTCCAGATTATAGTCCACCTTCTCTTAACTAATACACAACACTGGCTCACTGGAGTGATTTTCTTAGAATATTTGAGGGAATAAGAAGAAGTAATGGAAAAGGAAAGGGTGGAATGTAACCTCTGTATGGGAAGGCTGTGTATGTTGGAATGCCAGTTGCTGTGGGTTCATAGTGGAGGCAGCTATGACTTTTGTGTGATGTTTGTTGGTTTCTCAAAGACAGCTGGTTAACCATTGTACAAAATAGAATGCTGAACTAGGCAAGTGCCAAAGTCATAGTTTAAAATAACTTCAGGCCATTCCTGGACTGGTCACCATATCAAGTAAATTTGGACTTGTGGGTCATAGTACCAAAAAGGTTGGGGACCTCTGTTGTAGGATGTACCATCTTTTTGGAGAAGGAGTTTTTTAATGCAGGACTGATAATCCTATTTAATGTTCCTTGATGACTGGATTAATAAGGGATGTGATCTGTAGAAGATAGGATTCATCCTAAAGGATCACCTTCAAGGTGTTGGGGCCCTCATACCTGAGGGGCCGTTTCTCCCCATATATCTCCACAAACGCAGAGGCCAATTTACTGGTGGTCCCTGCCCCCTCCATGATACCACTGGCCTCCATCCAGGCTAGGGCCTTCTTTGCTTTAGTCCCTGCCTTTAGTCATTATCATCGTCTGTAAGATCCCTGCGGGATCTGGAACAGTAACGCAGGGCTTGTAAAAGAGAATTATTCCACTGACCTTTGGAGGGGGTAGCCGTTGACTGTGTGCCATCCCTGTAATTTGTTCCATCTCACCCTGTATTCTATTTTGTGGTGGACCAGCCCCAAGGAACAAAATGTTGTTCACCATCTGTAAATTTCTGTATTTTTGCCATCTAATTTTTAAAATAGTTTTATTGTATTTTATGGGGTTTTATATTGTGATGTTTTAGTATGCTACTGTACACTGCTCAGAACCCTTCGGGGTGAGCGGTATATTAAATGAAACAAACAAACAGACAAACAAACAATAAATAAAGCTGTACTACTATAGTTATTAACCTCTTAAAGTTTGGGGTGGTGTATGTGTTTTTCCCCACCTTCACTTTTTTTCTCATAACAAGCCTGTGAAGTAGTTTATGCTAAGAGATAATGGGCCAAATTCACCTGAAGGGATCTTCATGATATAGCACGGATTAAACTTCTTGCTTAATGGAAATAACTGCTGATTGTAATGAGTTGTGGCTGCTATAAATCTATAGTAAAACTTGGTTTCTGAATAAGGTTTCATAAGTTTCATACATAAACACACAAAAAATGCCAACACAGTGTTCCAGCTTACCTTGGGTTGGAAGCAAAGGCTTTTCAGACATCTGATGAGATTCAGTTGGACAGATTTTGCATTCTGTCTCAGTTTCCTTCACTGCAAAAGAGAAGGAGGAAATAAGCTGCTATGAAAATTGATATAAATTATGACTTCCATTGGGAAAAAATGGATAACTGTACTGTGCAAATGGTGACTGGAGGGTTTTCAGTATTGGATAATCCAGTCTTCCAAACCCATATATTAGCACAACAGTCTTGGAGTTTGTGATCTATAGATGACAGAGCCACTATACTTTGACTTCAAAACCAAAATATATTTCACAGGTCATATGTGTTTATGACTGATTCTCATTTTAAAATATTAGTTACATTTATTTCTGTTGTGTTTTTTGTTCTTGAAGGTGGAAAATGCCCCCAAACAGCAAAAATGACAGTGTCAGCAAAACATATTAGTCATCTTTGTCTTTTTAACTGCCTCAATGAGGCATCTTTCATATCAGAACTAATTCATTGAGGATGATCCGTTTCCTTCCTTCTCCCATAACTCCCTGATTCTAGTGAGTTATGTGCTTAATTTTAAGCTGGGTAATATTGGAACAAAGGCCTGGTTGCTGAGATTGGTCCTTCTGTCCTTTCTAATCTGGAAGTTGTTTGCTTTCAGACTTTGTCAGGGAGTGGGTATAAGATGATTTTTGCAACTGCACGAAGAGGACTTTTCAACACAGAGTTGGAAATATCTAATATCTAGCTTGCTGTTTCCAAGGTTTGAGGGTTTTTTTTAATTTTGCTGATTCTTTTACCTTTTATTTTAAAATGCTTCTAGACCTCAGATTTTCAGAATTTGAAAGTGTGATGGCAGAAATTGCTAGAAAAACAGAAACAAGCAGGCAGTTAAGAAAATGCCAATTTTGTGTGCTTTCAAAGTCTCTCTAGTAAGCTTTTTTCCCTCTTCATGGGCTGTTACAAGTTTCTCATATTTATCATTCTACACCAAATTCAAAGAAACTCTGTAGCAGAATATAAGGTATCTGTAGACCACCTATAGTTTTGGCATCTGTAGGGTTTGTGGGAATCCTATGCAAATAATATGTAAATCAGCTATAGTTTTCTGGAGGAAGATTCAGTGTGTCCTTCAGATAGATACTGGAGTAGAGACTGAACTGGACACAGTATGTAACAGACTTCCCTCTGTGATACACCTCTGAAGATGTCAGCCACAGATGCAGGCGAAACGTTAGGAACAAAATCTACCAAACAATGGAGAGATGTCTGGAGTGGTGTCCCCCAAGGATCTGTATTGGGATCAGTGCTCTTTAACCTATTCATAAATGACCTGGAAGTAGGGGTGGGTAGCGTGGTGGCCAAGTTTGCAGATGATACCAAATTATGTAGGGTGGTGAGAACCACAAAGGATTGCGAAGAGCTCCAAGCGGACCTTGATAAATTAGGTGAGTGGGCTCAGAAATGGCAAATGCTGTTCAGTGTAGATAAATGTAAAGTGATGCACATAGGGGCAAAAAATCCAAACTTCACATACACACTACAGGGGTCAGTGCTATCAGTCACAGACCAGGAAAGGGATTTAGGCGTCTTAGTTGATAGTTCCATGGGAATGTCAACTCAATGCATGGCAGCTGTAAAAAAGGCAAACTCTATGCTGGGGATAATTAGGAAAGGAATTGAGAATAAAACTGCTAAGATTGTCATGCCCTTATATAAAGCAGTGGTGCTAGCAATTGCACCTTTGGAGTACTGTGCGGTCCAGTTCTGGTTGCCGCATCTCAAAAAGGATATTGAGGAGATAGAAAAAGTGCAGAGAAGGGCAACGAGGATGATTGAGGGATTGGAGCACCTTCCCTATGAGGAGAGGCTGCAGCTTTTGGGACTCTTTAGTTTGGAGAGGAGGCGGCTGAGGGGGGATATGATTGAAGTCTACAAAATTATGCATGGGGTAGAAAATGTTGACAGAGAGAAATTTTTCTCTCTTTCTCACAATACTAGAACCAGGGGGCATTCATTGAAAATGCTGGGGGGAAGAATTAGGACTAATAAAAGGAAACACTTCTTCACGCAACGTGTGATTGGTGTTTGGAATATGCTGCCACAGGAGTTGGTGATGGCCACTAACCTGGATAGCTTTAAAAGGGGCTTGGACAGATTTATGGAGGAGAAGTCGATTTATGGCTACCAATCTTGATCCTCTTTGATCTGAGATTGCAAATGCCTTAACAGACCAGGTGATCAGGAGCAACAGCCGCAGAAGGCCATTGCGTTCACATCCTACATGTGAGCTCCCAATGGCACCTGGTGGGCCACTGCGAGTAGCAAAGAGCTGGACTAGATGGACTTTGGTCTGATCCAGCTGGCTTGTTCTTATGTTCTTATGTTCTTATGTTCTTATGACCACGGCCACACAGCCCGGAAAACCCACAACAATCAACTGAACTTTTTGTCTGTGATGTGTTAGAAGAATTTTCTACCTAATTTTCTGGAGGAACTAATATCTTTCTTTTCTTTTTTTGCAGAAAAAGTTTAATACACAATAATATATACATAGGCATAAACACTGTATTTTTTACAAGAAATATTTCCCAGATTCTTTGCAATTGTGACACATCATATCATTTCTTTAAACTGATTAGGAGAAAGATTTCCTTATGTTTCAGAATCCACTTGTCAACTGTAGTGCTTAAGTTTCGTTTCCAGTACCTTGTAAGCACTAGGCCCCTTCCGCACAGCACCGGGAAAGCGGGTTGCAGGCAAGATAAAGTAACCCCCTCTGCTGTCCCATTTGCATGCCTCCGTGCAGACAGCAAATGGAATCCGTGGAAGCAATGCGGGCAGCCATTGCGCCTTTGCATGGAGGCACATCTTTTAAAAAACAAAACAAAAAACCTCACCTCCCATGCTGAGTAGCTGCTCAGGGAAGACCTTTAAAAACCAGGAAGCAATTGCTTCCTGGGGCAGCCGTTCGCTTGTGAGTGGCTGAAATCCACGTTACAACTAAAGAATAGCAGATTCTTGAAAAACCTGGGGGGGAGGGAAACTTGGAGCGGATTTGCGTTAGGAGCGGGATCTGTGCGGTCCCCCCCCCCCCCGGGTTTTATCCTATGTTTAGCCTGGGTTTATTTGCCCTTGTGGAATGGGCCAAAGTCTAGCAGCTGTCAACAGTTATACAATTAAATTCTGTTTCGTCTTTTGGAAAATCTGCATTTTGTAATTTATAGAACCAACATTTATCCTACACATTTCCATAGGTTTTAGCTAATTTTAGTGTTGATGGGTGTTATTAATATAACATTTTTATCAGATTTTCTCTGAATGAAAGGGAAATAAAGGCAAACCATGTATAAAATATATATTCTGTAGGGTGGTTTCGGCCATCTTGTCGGGTTGTACTTCTTTACCACTTGCTAGTGAGGCAGGAAGAGCTTTTTGGTCATATCCTGTTGGCGCCAAAATTGCCCCAGTATCTTCCTGCCTCGCTAGTGATTTACAGCAACTTAGAACCAGGCTCCTAGAAATTTTTTTTCCTCCTCAAGAGTAAGGCCTTTTTTCTTCCACAGAGAGCTTTTTATTTTTGCTTTTCTTCGCCGTCATTCGTCTGCGTGAACTGTTTAGGTGAGTCTCAGTGTTGACCCGTGAAGTGTCCCCTCCTCTTGCCGCGCTCATCTGGGAGCATGACCACGGCCCCTTTCTCACGGGGGGAGGGAGGGATTCTGCCGCTCCGCCGCGGAGAACACCAGGGCGGCGGCCAGGGCATCCCGCTCGCCCCCGCGGAGCCGGGGAGCGGAGCGATCGGAGCGGATCACCCCCCCAGCCGGCCAACAGGCCCGCGAGCGCGACGCCTCCCGGTCTCCGGGAGAAGGAAGAGGGAGGCGCGCGAGTTCAGCTGGCCCGTGCACGGGCCGCCGAGAACTCACTGCCGACGGCCGCGGCAGGGAAAAAAGCGCGGGAAGGAGGGGACCCGCAGAAGCGGCGCCGCGGCGCCACGGATCCAATGCAGCGCTTGCCCAGCAGGGCGCCAGGGCCTCTGCGGCCTTCTATCCTGAACGTTCCTCAGAGAGAGGTCCTTCCCTGCCGAGCAGGCAGGAGGTGGCAGTTCCCGGCCCATCCAGTCTGCAGGAACAAATCCCCAACGACTGGAGTCGTTTCTCTCCCCACCAGCTTGTTACCTTGATGCGGTCCTCCATTAGGGAGGAAGTTTCCCAGCAAATCCCCCCCTCTAGCTCCAGCAGGGATAAATCCCGCCACAGGGCCAGGTCCCGATCCAGGTCCCCTCGCCCCCACAGAGCAGATAGGGACTGGTTGGCACTGACTTACGGCTCCGACATTAGCGACGTCAGTGAGGGGGAACTAGGTTCCGATTCTGATCACTTCTCAGACAACGACACCCCCGTCCCCGAATTCGGGGACCAGACTCACCGCCTCTTTAAGATAGAGCAGCTGCCAGTCCTACTGGCTAAAACCATCTCCGCCTTAGCTCTGCATGATTCAGCAGAGGCAGAGGACCCTAATTCCACGCAACCATCCAAGCCCATTAAGGGTTGCCCAGAGGGCCTTACAAACATTTTCCCCGCGGAGGATGAGGTTTCCCATTTTTTCCCTCTCCCACAATACTTTGAGAGAAAATTTAGAAAGGAGTGGATTAATCCAGCCAATAACAAGGGCTTCCCTCCACTATTCAAAAAGCTGTATCTGGCCCCTGACCATCTCCACAGCCTCGTCAAGACCCCGCTGGTGGATGGCCCCATTTCCGCCCTCCATTCAGGAGGCCTAGTCCACAGGGACGGTGAGGGAAACATTAAGGACCCCATAGATAGGAAGGCCGAATCCAACCTCCGCAGAGTGCATGAGGGCTCAGCTATGGCCGCTAGAATCCTAGCACCTTCAGCCACAGTAGCCAGAGCCGCTCTGGTCTGGCTCCAGCGACTTCTCACCATCATTCCCCCCCAGGATCAGGGGGTTAGAGAGGGCGTGGAAAGAGTCATCATGGCAGTTTCCTTCCTGGCCGACTCCACCTTCGACGCTTTTCTCACCTCGTCTCGCATCATGGCCACAGCTGCGGTGACTCGGCGTCTCATCTGGCTCAAGCCGTGGCAGGCCGACACCCTGTCCAAGACGGTGGTTGCCAGCTATGATTACCAAGCGGGTATCCTGTTCGGTTCCGAGCTGGACAAGGTCTTAATTGAGACCAAGGATCACAAGAAGGCCATGCCGCACTCAGTGAGGCCAGACAAACCCCGATTTTCTCACAAGCCTTCCTTTCGGTCCTTTCGACCTTCCTTTCGTCCCCAGCGAGACAACCGGCGGCCCACCTGGCAGGGCCAGAGCTCCTTCCGGAAAAGACAGGACTTCCGCGGTCCACCGAGGGGAGGAAAGTCATTTCGGCCTGATTCGTCTCAGGGAAACAAAGCCTGACTACTCAACGGAGCAAATCGGAGGCCGTCTCCTACACTTTCAGCATCTGTGGCTACCCCCCTTCGCAGACCAATGGATCCAAGAGATCGTTTCCTCCTGCTACTCCTAGAGTTCCACTGCTGGCCACAGGACCGCTTCCTACCATCACCCATCAGTGCAAATCCAGAGAAGGCAGCGAGACTGCGCCAGGCGATTGCTCACCTGATGTCCATCCGAGCCATCGAACCAGTGCCCGCGGAGGAAGTCTCAACGGGAGTTTACTCCCACTTTTTTACTGTCCCCAAAAAGAACGGGGACACCAGAGCCATCTTGAACCTCCGGCATATGAATCGCTTCCTCCGCAAATTTCGCTTTCGGATGGAGACCCTCAGGTCGACGGTTGCGGCTATCCAACAGGGGGACTTCCTCACCTCCCTCGACCTGAGGGACGCCTATCTTCACATCCCCATCAACCCTGCACACTACCGCTTCCTACGCTTTGCCCTGGGGGATCTCCACTTCCAGTATGTCGCCCTCCCCTTCGGGCTCGCTACAGCCCCCAGGGTTTTCACGAAAGTTCTGGTAGCCCCGATTGCCCTCCTCCGCAGCCAGGGGATCCACGTCCACCCCTACCTGGACGATCTCTTGATCAGGTCTCGGTCCAGGGAAGCCGCGATCAGGGATGTCCGCACAGTACAGACAACCTTGGCGGAGCATGGATTTGTCATCAATCTCGACAAGAGTTCCCTGAGGCCCTCCCAGAGGATGGAGCACCTAGGGGCGCTGATAGATACGGCAACCTGCACCCTCTTCGTGCCGCCAGCAAAGATAGAAAAGATCCTAGCAGCTTGCCACCAGTTGCTACAGGCCCGTACCACCACCCTGCTCTAACTTGCCAGTCTGCTGGGCCTCCTCATGTCCACCATCGACCTCATCCAATGGGGCAGACTGCATGCGCGCCCACTCCAGTCCCTCCTGCGACCACATGCGATCTCCATCATCCACCGGAGAGAGCGGGCACTCCTCATGCCTCCTTCAGTACGCTGCAGCCTCCGCTGGTGGACCTCCCCCAGCCACCTAAGGGGAGGAAAGACCTTCGCGCCCCAAGGACAGATGCACCTCTTCTCGGACGCAAGCCTCACTGGGTGGGGAGCAAAGTTAGGAAAGCACTTCGCCCAGGGACTCTGGTCCCCCCTCCTGGCTTCGCTGCCAATCAACGTCCTCGCCGGTGGGGGGCCATGCACTGGCCCTCAGGAGAAAAAAAAAAGTGTCGGATCCTGAGGAGGCACGTCGTTGTTCACACGGACAATATCTCCGCCAAGTGCTACATAAACCACCAGGGGGGGTCCCGTTCCTCTCAACTGCACAGGGAGGCCTTTTGGGTTCTCTTCTGGGCGGAGGCCAACCTAGCTTCCCTCAGAGCGGAACACATCAAGGGATGCTTGAACATCGAGACGGACTGGCTCAGTCGCACCAGCATCTCCAACGCAGAGTGGAAACTGAACTCCAAGGTGTTCCGGCTGATTGCGGACAATTTTGGGGAACCGGTGATCGACCTATTCACCAACCATCTCAATACCCAGACCACCAGATTCATGGCACGTTTCTTCCATCCTCAGGCGACGGCAGTGGATGCTCTGTCAGCTCGGTGGCCCCCGGGCCTTCTCTATGCTTTCCCCCCCTTCCTCTCCTCCACAGGTTGCTCAGAAGGATCCAGGAACAGAAGCGACAGATCATCCTGGTGGCTCCGAACTGGCCCCGGCGGTCGTGGTATTCCGTCCTCCAGCAGCTTTCCGTGGCGTCACCGATTCTCCTCCCGGTCATCCCAGATCTCCTGTCCCAGGGACCGTTGCTACATCCGGACCCAGGGTGGCTCAGGCTGACCGCGTGGCTCTTGAGCGGAGAGGTCTGAGAGGCAAGGGCTACTCCGAGGCAGTCGTGGACATCATGGTTGCCGCCAGACGGAGATCGACAATAGGTATCTACAACTCGTCTTGGAAGGCCTTCGCCAGATGGTGCAGCAGGAAGCAAGTTGATCCAGAGAGTCCGACCATCGCCTCCATTCAGCTTTTCCTGCAGGACGGCTTCGCGGCGGGCCTCCGATGCTCCACCCTTCGGCGTCAGCTGGCGGCGCTTGCCACCGTTCTTCCCCCTGTAGGGTCATTCTCCATCACCAGACATCCAGATGTCCTTCAGTTCCTCAAGGGGGTGCAGCAGTCCCAGGCTCCGGTGGTTCACCGTTTTCCCTCCTGGCGTTTGCACGCAGTCCTGGACGCGCTTACCAAGTCTCCCTTTGAGCCGGTCCAGTCGATCCACCTTCGATGGCTGCGTATGAAGCTCCTCTTCTTGGTGGCCATTACCTCCGCTAGGCGGGTGTCAGAGCTCAGGGCTCTGTCCGCAAACCCTAATCTTTGCCAATTTTTTCTGGACAGAGTAGTACTACGGCCAGACCCGTCCTTCAAGCCTAAGGTGGCTTCAGGCTTCCACTTAGGTCAGGAGCTAATACTGCCCAACTTTTGCCCCAAACCATCTCACCCTAGGGAGAGGCTTTGGCATTGCCTAGACGTATGTAGGGCACTTAAAGCCTTCCTCATACGTACTGAGGAAATCAGAAGGTCCGAGACCCTCTTTATCAATGTAGTCCCCCCCTCCGGCTGGGGGAGGCCATGTCTCCTGCTGCCATTAGCTCAAACATCAGAGCGTGCATCATAGAGGCGCACAAGGCAAGTAATGTTCCTGTGCCTAGTGGGATTACGGCCCATTCCACTCGGAGCACAGCAGCAAATGCTGCGCTCTACAAGCACGTCCCGTTAGAACAGATCTATAGGGCGGCTACATGGGCGTCTCCCTCATCCTTTGTCAGACACTACAGGCTGACCTCCCTGGATGCAGTCCAGGCATCCTTCGGTAGAAGGGTCCTGGAGCATATTATTGGAGATTAACGGAACCCACCCTCTTGGGGGTACTGCTTGGGGAGTCCCGACAAGATGGCCGAAACCACCCTAGAGAACGACCCATTGGATACTCACCGTGAAGGGGTCTTCTCTTGGGTGGTGAAGGCCATCTTGGCCCTCCCTGTTCTCGTTCTTCTCTGATAATATGCTCCTGGTAACATTAATTTCCTAGTCTTTGGCTCCGGACGTTATCCAGTCCCATGGAGTTTGTTATTATAGTCAGTTTTTTGGTCCTCCCTGTTGGAGTTTTTCGACGTTTTCCGTGTTTTGACCATTGTTCCAGTTGACTTTTCAGCAGCGGGGTATGCTGCCCCTGTTCCTTTCTGGATTGTTCCTACTTACTGCAGCTCGGCTCGTCAGATACTGGGGCAATTTTGGCGCCCACAGGATATGACCAAAAAGCTCTTCCTGCCTCACTAGCAAGTGGTAAAGAAGTACAACCCGACAAGATGGCCTTCACCACCCAAGAGAAGACCCCTTCACGGTGAGTATCCAATGGGTCGTTTTCACTTTTCTTCAGGAATTTAATAACCCAGATTCTTTTTCCACCTGTATTGAAATGTGTGTTTTGATATACTGGCTATTTGGCATAAAATCTCTAAGGCCGTTTCATACGAAGGCCCGGCCGGCCGAGTCAGCATTTATGACGCCAACCACAAGACGCTGGGACCGTCATACGGATGGTCCTGGAAACAACCGGGCAGCTGAAGCGCCGTGGGAAGCATGGCGCCCAACCGACCAACATGTCCCCGGGCCTCCGGTGCGTTGCCGAGGCCTGGGGACACGCCCCCCTGGCCCTGAGCGCCTGCTCCAGCGGCGCAGGGCAGGGGGGCGAAATCCCTGAACAGGCCGCGGCTACACGCTGGAAGGCAGGGATAAATAAGGTCGCACTGGAGTGGGGGAGGTGTATTGTGAGAAAGCTGCTGCCGTTAAATTTCGGCAGCGGCTTCACGGCGAGCGTTGTTCTAACAAAGGCGCTTCAAAGCGCTCTGGGGAAACGCCCGACCAGCGCTGGCAGGGCGGTGCGAAGGCGGCGCAGCTGCTGATGCAGCTGCTTACCTATCACCGAATGGCAGCCTGGAGACGGCGTTTTTACCTTCTCCAGGCTGCCATTCATTGCCCGTGCGGAAACGGCCTAAGATTCTGAAAAGTTTTTCTGATATTTTACTTATAATTTCCTCAGATTTTGCCAGGCTTCTCATCCCAAGGCCTGAATATATGCATCTAATTGGGAAGCTCCTAAGTTGGAAATTTTCAAACTATTTAATATTGTCATTGCTTATTTGATGAGACTTCTTGAAAATCAGTGATAATATTGCCTCTTATCAAGCAATTATTTGTGTCTGTGTTGTATATTTTCCATTTAGCCATTTAACTTTTGCAAGATATCTAAATCTCTTAATGTAGATGCCAGTGGCAATATACCTGGTGATAATTTTTATTCTGTTTGTCTCAGATCTGTAAAAGTCCATTTATAATCTAGTTGTCTTTATTTTATTTTAAAGCGTTTATTCAACCACAAGAAGATCTTTAGAGGCTAAATACACTAAATTGTTTTTAAGTTTGAGATTTTTTTCTTTTTTTCTTTTTTGTAAGTGTTCTAAATACTAACAACATTTGAAGATAAAAAGGTCTTTAGAAGCATCTGAACATAATGTTGTTTTAGAGCAACTTCTGAGGAATCTCTGCTACCATTGAAACATTTGGTGATGCATGCTAGATGGGAAGCGTCATGCATTAATTTTATGTTAGGAATATCTAAACCACCATTATTAATTTTATTCTGTGCTACTAATAATTTAATCCTAGGTTTTTTACTGTTTCAGATAAACTCATTAATCACGAATTGCGAATTCTTTATCATTTAATCTGCTATGATTATTGGTAAATTTGATAATATATACTGGATTTTAGGTATCAGTATAATTTTCACAGTATTAATTCAATCCCTAACGGATGAGGTAAACTCTTTCCAGAAAGAAAGTTCACTTCTTATATCTGATATAATAGGGTTAAAGTTAATATCAAACAGTTCTTCATTGTTCATGTTAATCTCAATTCCCCACTAAAATACTAAATTTTTTGGTAGCCTTGATTCCTCTTAACCAACTTTGTGGAGATAAACTTTCCAAATTTACATTGAAAAGAAATACCTCTGTCTTTTCAGTATTTGATTTATAATCTTATACCTTTTTGAATTTGTTTATGTGAGTTCTCAGAAGTTTGCCAAATTTTCTGGATCAGTTTAAAATATAAGTATGTTGTCAGCAAATAGATTTAACATTTAGTGATGGACTCCAATGCTGACAAAGGGCAACCTTGTTTGACATCTCTTTTTATCTCCATTGGCTGAGATAATGGGTTGTCATACTTAATTTAACTGTAGAGTTTTAATATATAATTCTAGCCAAATCATTACAGTTTTCAAAAAATTCAGATGCATTTAAACATTTCAATAGATAATTGTGTTTGACCCTGTCAAAGGCTTTTTCAATATCTAAGAAAAAGAAAAAGCAGCCCCAGGGTGCAGAGTGGTAAGCTGCAGTATTGTAGTCCAAGCTTGGCTTACGAAGGAAATTGGTTTCAGGCAGCCAACTCAAGGTTGACTCAGCCTTCCATTCTTTTGAGATTGGTAAAATGAATACCTCGCTTGTTGGGGGTAAAATGAATATGTCCAATGTGACGTCACATTTAAGGAAAAAAAGCTGATTTAAATTTAGAAGACTTTGCATATTAAATTAGGTTCAACGCCTTCCTTATATTTGTTGTGACCCTTCTACCAGGTATAAAACTGTTTGATCTTGCCAGGTATATCTTCTAATTATTAGCTAACACTGATGTCAGAATGTTGTAGTCAAAATGAAGAAGACATATTGGGCAATATGATCAGGCATCTTTGTTTGGTTTAGGAATAACTATCATTATTTGGTTGAGTAATAACTCTGCCCATGAACTTAGTAACTTCATATTTGCAAAAATATTATTTATAGCTTCTAATAATGGTTGTAAAACAATATGTGAGAAAGTTTGATAGAATTCAGGCATTTAGCTCTTCAAGTCGAAGTGCTTTATTCTTTTTTAAACTGTCTATTGCCTTTTTAAGCTCATCTAATATAATTTGCTTATTCTCTTTAGTTACTTTCGGAATCTTGATTTTATTAATAAATTCTACAATCTCTTGCTCAGTCTTTTGGAGATTGATTTTTTTGTCTGCGATGTACTACCAAAAAAAATCCCTCTTCCTAACTTTCTGGAGCAACCAATATCTTGCCATGTGTGAAGCATATTCTGTTCTCAAGGTAGCAGCTGTGATGGCAACTTGATGTAAAATCAGCTTTAGAATGCAAAAAACATTTTGCTCTGGACTAATAAGCCTTTCCTCTGGCGATGGAATCCTTCTGGAGATGCATCAAGTCCAGATTTGGTTTGTTTAATTTTCAGCTTTTGTTGGATTAAAGTGATTTGTTTTTATTAGACAGTTTAAATCTCTTTGTTTGGGAATATGTTTTGGCTGTGGTAGCAGCAGCAACCCTTTTTCCTCCTAGAAAGCCTTCTTCTGAAAGCCATTAACTTTTCACTCCTTGGCTTTCTTTTTAAACCATTTTGATGTGGTTCACCTCTTGTTCTCTCCTTTGCTGATGCTTAATGCAAACATCCTCATTAAAACATACACTGCACTATATCCTTGCAGAAGCTTGACCCCTAAGCATAGCTAATAAAGAAAGCTGCAAGTGTCCTTCCTATATTTATAGAACAGTAATTGATTCTCGAACATTTTTGTCTACTGTGTTCCACCAGCAATGAAATGTTAACAGAAAGAGATGCCCTTAGATTTGCATTCTGATCTCCTTTCTTGTGCCCTTAAAGACAAAAGACATTACTGGGTGGTTATTAACTTACAATGAAAATTTTTAGATTTTTTTCCAATGCTTCATGCAAGTTAAATGTCAAATAAATGATAGTGTCATATTTCCCCTATAAAAATTCTTCCACATTTACTGTACCTAGAGTAGTACGTATCTGCTGTCTTCTTTTTGTTCAGTAATTTTGTTGAACATTTGATATGGAAGCTTTCAGTATGGCCCAGCAGGTCTTGATTGATGTATAATATGTGTTGCTCAGAAGTGCTGAGTGAACAGTTGCAGCTAATCACCATTTCTGTTTATGAAAGCAATTTTTGTTGCATTGATTCCCCCCCTACAAACATAACTAAAGGTTTGCATAAGTGAGAAAAATATGTTTAGATACAAGGCTGAGTATTACCTCTCTATTTTTAATTTGTATAGCCTTTGAGCTGGTGGAACTTCTTGTCTCTTTCCTGTGTTTGATTGCCTTTGTGATGAAATTTGTCTCAACTAATAAACCTCTTAATCTTTTTAGAAATGTTGTCTGCTAGTTGAAGACCAGTGTTCATACTCTTTAATAGGTTTATTTTTCACTTGTTATTTCTTGTTCTTGCACCTTCTAGAGGATACACCAGGGGTCCCCGAACTTTTTAAACAGGGGGCCAGTACACTGTCCCTCAGACTGTTGGAGGGCCGGACTAAAAAAAACTATGAACAAATTCCTATGCACAAATGATTGTAAAATGTTTGATTTCACCTTTCAGCCTTTCTGTCATGGTCTATTTTTAGAACAGTGACCAAAGTATGTCAAGTACAGGGTGGGCTCCAAATATTGTTGGGGAGGCTGTGGAATACCTTCCCCTGTAAAAAAAAGCAGAACTTTCCCAATGAAGCATTCCATCTAACCCAGGATTAGGTATCTTCCTGGGTTCTTCCTCCCTAGCAGCCAGCGAGCGATTCACCAGCCTGGCTGATGCCAATGGGAGTGAGGGGGAACAGAAAGCCTGAGAGCAACACATGGAGTAGCCAAGAGGGAAGGGCGGAGCAGGAGTTGCCACGTGTAAGGTTTCCAACTCTGGGTCAGAAAATTCATGGAGATTTGGGGGTGCCATCATGTAATTGCAATCAACAGCCGTTGGGGCCGGTTCCTCCTCTCCCTCGAGCCCCCACTGCACATAAATGGAGCCATCGCCGCCATGCCTGGCAGGCCGGATAAATGCCTTCAGGGGGCCACATTTGGCCTCCGGGCCGTAGTTTGGGGACCCCTGGGATACACCCATGGAATATGTTTCTGCTGATGCTGGTGGCTTTTAAATATTTTTTGGTAGTTCAATGAGCTGTTTGTATGGTTAGTGACGTTTGAAAATAAAACCTCGCTACTCAGGCATAGATGATGATGATGATGATGATGATGATGATGATGATGATGATGATGATGATGATGATGATGATGATGATGATGATGATGATGATGATGATGATAGATAATGAATATGTAATCACAAAGGTTTGGTGTCATGACTGACTGACTGATTGACTGGTCCCATGCAAAAACAACAAAAGTCAGTTTAGGAGAGTGATAGAAATTCTGTAGTGGACGTCAAGTAGATCTTGGGAAATGACTGTGGCAAAATTCTGAGTCCAGGTCCCCCAAGAACAAATCCTACTGTACCTTTTGAATTGTAAAAACCAGGAATTCCTTAACCTGTGAAATTGTGCCACCTTAACAAAATCTCATTCATATCCTAGAAATTTCAGTGAGGGCACTATCCTGTTACTGTTTAATTTCCTGCACTGTTTGAGTTAAGTGAAATTGGAATAACAACATACTACCATCATAATCATGTTTCCAGTCCATTGCTGATGTACTGTATAGAGAACTTGTGGATGGGAGGAGTGGATGGTGATTTTTAATCATTCTCCTATCTGCCATTTTTCTCCTCATCCTGGCTGTGAGTGGGAGGTGACGATGAGAGAAAGATAAACTAGATAAAAGTTAGGCACCATTCCTGCTTACCAACTCTCCTCTCCTTGGTTAATTATTGCCCTGCAAATTATAGCTTGGGAGCAGGTACCTCAAGCAAAAGTGGGAGAAGCCAGGTGAAGCAGAGAATGGAAGCTTGGTGAACATATTTAGTGAGATATTTAAGGTAGCTGAGGTTGAATCTCCCATTACCTTGCCAGCACCTATTCCCAAACTTGTCATTTTTAACAAAACAGTAGCCTTTCTAAATATGTATGGGTAGACTAGGATCCTGTCTTTATATTGTCATAGGGCTATAATATTCAGTGATGATTTAGGAGGAAATCTAAATTATGCCATGTTCTTCGTGGCCTCTGTTCTCAGAAGCATTAAGTTTCTGTCTGCTTCCTGCAGACAGAACTTCGGAAGGAGGAATGTGCTCTTATCCCTCAACTCCAAGGGAAAGGTTTCTTCCTGCTCTGATGGTGAATGTGGAGCAAGCACCTCCTTGCTGAGGTCTCTTTTTGCTCCCTCCAGCATGGTATAACCTACATTGAGCTCTGTAGGTCCTTTTTCTGTAGTTGGGAAGTGTTTCCTGCTCTCTGAAGATTCTTCATCTTAAAAATGCAATGAGATTTGGATGCTCTCTATTAGTTGTATTGGCTCTACTGAGAATGGATGCCTGAGGGTTGGGCTTTAAGTCTCCTGTCCAGATTCTTGGTAATTTTGAAATATTTATTATAAGTATGATTGTTTCTGATACATAGTTGGCATCACTGTTCGCTCATTCTAAGATAAAGCCATCTCCACAATATACCAGCTCCATACTTTACTGTCAACTGTTTGTGTCTTTGGTCCCCTGTGTGTCACCATGAGTGAGCCTTCGAGAATCTTCAATTGCTGTAAAATAGCAAGGTGTCATTCAAAGTCCATGATGTCAGTGAAACATTTTTGTGGTTTCATTTACCCAAAGTTACTCAGGGGCTTAGAATTCCCTAATCTACTAAACTGCTAAGTCTAAGGCTACCCAGCTCCTTTGTTAACATCAGAACAAATGTACCAAATATAGTTAGAGAAACCATGATAGCCCCATATCCACTGGTCTCCTGTGACCTCAGAATAGACTTGATCAGCCACTTACAATTATACAACACTTATGGCCCATGGACTTTGTGCTAGTGTTAGATAATAAAGAATTGCAGGAAGCAAATGTCATCTGCAACTGCAGCCAAGCTACAGTTCCTAATGTAGGGACAAAACATTATTGTTAAAATGAAAAAAAGTCCTTAACAATGGATTTTTGTATCATGTGCTTGGGCATGATAGGAGAAAAAAAGAAAAATGTATGGTGAAAACATGGTTCCAAAAACATTCTGGGACTTCTGTGTCCATAGATCAACCTTAAGGCAAGAACTACTTTAAGTATTAACAAAAGTGATTCCAGCATAAACTTATGTGAGTTAGAGCTTACTTCATCAGATGCATTTAGCATATATCCCATAGGCTGGACTGGTCGACGAGCGGGTGAGCAGGCAATTGGCTTCGCGTCTCGCCGGCATCCTCCTCAGAGCCAGGAGCCGAGTGGACTTCCGAGGGAGAGGGTCAGAGGTAGTGACACCCCAGTGGCAGTGGCAGGGCCTGGATGAGTGGCTGGACGAGCAAGTGCCAGGGGAACTCCCAGCCAGAGGGTTGATAAGAGACCTTCTGGCTTTCATGGCCTTGGCCCCTGTTTGGTGGAATGGGCTGCCTAAGGAGGCTAGGGCTCTGCGGGATCTACAAGAATTTTGCAGGGCCTGCAAAACAGCCTTGTTTAATCTTAAAAGAAATGTTATAAAGAAGGAAAATTGAAATGCCCTGAGTAGTTTGAGAACACTCGTAAAATTTTCTTTCAGTTTCCCCAAACTCTTTAGTGGATGTGAGACAAAGATGGTTGTTTTCATTGTAAGTGTTTTCTTGCTTGGGAAGCATCCAACAGTATATTTTAGCACTTATCTGTTTGGCATGCGGGATGATCTTGTGCTGATGACACTCCTCTTGGCAAGTGTGCCATATGTGCTGCCTCTGAAATGCAGATGCCTGGGGTGCTCACATGTATCAAAGGGAAGTGGTATGTAGACCGTGGTAGTCAGATGCATATTGCATAGATTTCTGGCTTCTTGAGGAGATACGTTTTAACCACTACTACCTCAAACCTTATTTAAATTCCTTCCACTTATGCAATTTTGTATTTCATAATGTAAATCATAAACCTCAACTCCATTTTTGTCTGTCATTTGTTGTGGCAAGTTATATGAACAGCATACATTTTCTTGCCATATTAAGTTGTTGAAATTATTATTTTCTTCCTTCAAAGAGCTTAGAACAGCTTGGATAGGATTCTCAGGTACTCTCCCATCCAGGGCAAACTAAGTAGAAGGGAGCATAAATCCTGAGACCACCTTGTGGTAGAAGAATTCAGTCACCCACCTGTGGTCACTATCCTGGTTGCTCTTGCCAAGCACTTTCCCTTTTAGACCGGTAGCAGCTCTTTAATTCAAGCCTTTTTATCTGATATCCTTAAAAGCTAAATTTATTTTCTACCCAGTTTAGATGGCAGAAGCAGGAAGTGAAATGTTTGCTTTTTTTGTTAGTGAGGAAACTATCCTAAAGTTAATAAATACTGAGATGAATTATGCTTTACTGTTAAATGGTGGATAAATGTAATGGTGTCTTTAGGGAAATATAAAAAGATGTACTTGTTTTGCATAGAACATTCTAGTCTACTGAGGATTGCACTCTTGGTTGAGATCCTACTTTGACGTCAGCATCCTATCCTTTCAACACCAGAGTAGTGATGTAAGTTGAGTTTTATGATAACCTCGCCTAAGCTTTTGAGTGGTACCCCAAGGGGTTTTGATCAGGGAACTAGATCCAAAAATCATTTTATGTGGGCAGTGAAACTCATTGAAAACCCCCAAGAGCTACCCTAATTCCTGTCACTAGGTTAAAAAAAAAGTTTTTATCTATCTGTGTGAAAATAAATAGGTTACAGATGATTAGGTATGTTATATGATTCTTCAGAAATCTGCCTTATGTTGCAACACCTCCAGAATGTATGTGCTGTGTAGGGCAACCTACTTAATTCTTTGGAGCTCCAAAAATCATTAACTTTGGCATACTGAAACCTGTTCTGAAAAATGGCAGAATGTTTTTGAAGCTTTGATTCAATATACGAAGGTCTTATTTTCACCAGAGTCAGCTTCCTCAACCAGGACCAAGTCCTGGATTGCAGATTATTTAACACCCACTAGCCTGGCACTGTCAAGATCACTTTCACATCCACTGAACGATTAACACAAATACTCAGTTTCTGTAAATGGGACCAAAACAAAGGCAGAACTTCTCTGAACTCCATTCACCTTTTCCCATTGTCATATCTTAGGCTGTATCTGCATGGGCAAAAAAAGCCAGTAAAACTATAGTAAAAACAGTGTTATGGGCGGAGAGTTCGCACAGCCACCGCTGCAGAAATGACGCTGCAGTGATGCAGCAACGCTCCAGCAGCCCCACAATGGTGTATTCGAAAATCGCTCAACAGGTGAGCCTTTTCAACAATGGTGCTCTGCAGCCAGCACTGTGCAAAGCGCCCACCAGGAATTGGTGTTGCAGAGTCTGCTCCCCAAAATGCCAGCCCACACTGGCCAATCCTGGCACCAAATGGCCGTGACCCTGGGGAAAAAAGAACGCCGTTTGCGAAGCACAGCCGTGTGAAGTGCCATGGTTCAGCCGATGCGCCACCTACGGAGTGGCTAGCCATGCAAACGCTCCATTGCTGCAACGTTGCCAATAACACCGACGGCACAATGCTGTAATTGGCTGTGCAGAAACAGCTTTAGAGAGCTAGCGTGGTGTAGCGTGGTTTGCACCACGGAAGCTTGCTGGGTGACCTTGGACCAGTGACATTCTCAGCCCTGATCTTGACTAGTATTTGGATGGGAGACCTCCAAGGATTACCAGAGTTGTAAGATGGAGACAATTAATGGTGAACTGCCTTGAAATCCCTGTGTGATCATCACAAGCCAGATGTGATTTGGCAGCAGAAAACCCCTTCTCCCTTGCAGTTAACTGAATTGTGGATTCTCCTTCCCTATCCTCCAAATTTTAAACATTTAATAAAACAATTCCTCTTCCAAGACCTTGTCAGTCTCAGCTGACAGGTTTCCCACCAATATTCCACCAGAATCTCCTGCCCTCTGCCTTAAGACTATGTTAAAGGTATGACTTTTGGAGTCCCTTTGGTGATCTGCCCCTAGATCTCCCAGCACATTCTGGTTGATGCCAGCTTCCATCCCCAGTGATGCTGCTTCTCCCAGCACATTCTGGTTGATGCCAGCTTCCATCCCCAGTGATGCTGCTTTTCTTGCAATAATCGGGATTGCGGAAGGTGTCAAATAAACACCAGCCTTACTCATCTGACCCAGTTTGCTTCTGTCTCTGGTATTAGGCCAATTCTGGTCCTAGGGGAATATGTCATTCTTAAATTCCTTTTGGACTAGCTAAGAGCTAAAGCAATAATACCTAACTAACATAATGAATTGAAGCAGATCTTTGATCTACTGCTAGGCATCCTTTTGAGTCTTACACCTTTGATGCTTCCTGCCTCTTCCTTGGGTGGTCCTAAATTTAAATCTGAACATGCATCCTTTTGTACAGCTGCAGTTTACTTAATATCATAGTTGCTTTTAGTGGTACTGAAATTCTCCTTTATTTTGAAGCAGAAGTTACATTTCAGCTTTGTCCCTCATGACATTCCACGAGAGACATTTGCTTTCTAGTTATAACTGAATCAGTTCTTGTGTGTACATGGTTGTTGCATGTGAAAGGCTTTTTTTTTGTTTAAGCAAAATCCTTGTTGCCTCGCCCTTTTTTACCAGCACATCCTGTTTTTCCTGTCCATTTCTATTAGACTGTGATCTCTTTACTACAGGGAGACGCCTTATCTCTGCAAGTATTTCCCACTGCTGAGCTGCCTGTTTTCAATAACTATGTTAAATAAACATCTTGTTTTTCTTTTCTTTTTTTTTTAAAAAACTTCTTTGGATAAAACATGTTTATGCCTAATATAATTGGACTAAAAGGGTTAAGAAAAGAGCACTAGTGGTTGACAATGAATCCCAGTTAAGTTGTGAGTCTTATTCCCTGGTTGAATAAATCTGAGTGTAGGGTAGGGCAATAGCAGCGCAGATCTAGGTCCCAGTCCCAGAGAGAAAGTAGTATCGTGTTCTTGATTTTTTCCCCCCTTCTCAGTGGTCTTTCAAGTGTAACCGCATGCAGTGTATCATGTAATCTGGCGTAAAATGGAACATCAATAGCAGTTCAGTTACACCGCTATTTCTGTGGGCCACTTGGTGTTTTGGGTGGCAGGGATTTTTTTGTGGCACAGTACTTTGGACAGCTAAGAGGTCTCTTCAATAGTTCAGTCCCCATGCTTTATTTAAATAGGGAAAAAAAGGCCGTTTTCAGGCTGTACTAGAGTTCAGGTTCTTCGGGAAGGGGAGCTTCGGGAAGGGAACCTCTTTCCCTTTTGGGAAAGAGGTTCAGAATCTTGTGATCCTGACAGGATTTCAAAGCTAAGTAGTATGAGATGATATATGACTTGAGTAAGCAGTCTAAAGAATAAATAGAGACTGGTACACGTGGAGCTGCCTAATACAGAACCCCAGAAAATTTGTCAATATTCAAGGTCACTTTGTGTTGCTCAGTCTTCTGTCAGCAGTGACCAGGCAAGGACTCCAGAAAAGGTTAGAAACAGGACAGGTGGGGCTGTGGATTGGTTGCAGAGCATCTGCTTTGCATTCAGAGGACCCTAAGTTAAACTTCATGCCTCTCCCATTAAAAGTGTCAGGTCATAGGTGATGTGAGATACTGCCACCTGATCAGGTGTCTGAGCCTGCAGGTTGGATTTCAGACTGTTGTGCGTATTTCATATATCATATTTGGGTTCTGTCCCTAACAAGGAGCTTAGGGAAACATATCTTCTTTGATCCTACAGTATTCCATTTTATTCTGTTCAACCTTGTGTGGTAGATCAGGCTGGGAGATAGATAGCCAGCATAGTGTAGTGGTTAAGAACAAGTGCACTCTAATCTGAGGAACTGGGTTTGATTCCCCGCCCTGCCACTTGAGCTGCGGAGGCTTATCTGGTGAACCAGATTAGCTTGTGCACTCCAACACATGCCAGCTGAGTGACCTTGGGGTAGTCACAGTTCTTCAGAGCTCTCTCAGTCTCACCCACCTCACAGGGTGTTTGTGGTGAGAGGGGAAGGGAAAGGAGATTGTAAGCCCCTTTGAGTCTCCTACAGGAGAGAAAGGGGAAATATAAATCCAAAATCATCTTCTTCTTTTTGTAAGGCACCCCAGTTTGCTTCAAGGCTCAAGGAAAATTTGAATCCAGGCCACCCAGATATAGTCACTATGTCACACTAACTGTAGAAATAACAAGTGGGGACCTGCAAGAAACTTGCAGAAGCAGTTACCGTATTCTCTCCATCTCTTCTTCCTCTCCTGTCTCCCTAATTCTCTCAGTATCTTCCTCCTGCAACCCTTTCTCTTCTTTCCCCCCATGCCTGTCTCTCTCTGTCTTTCTGCACCTACCCCATCACTCGTTCTCTTTCTGCCCCTCTCTTCTCATCCCTATTACCCTCTCACCTGCTTTCTCTCCCCCCTCCCACAGCAGCAGTGGTAGCTGTGACACCCCCAGCCACTTACCTACTTCTTCCCCCCTCCAAAGAAGCAATGGTGGCAGTGGCTCTCCCTGAGTCATGAGGGATCTCCCAACTACAGAGATCAGTTCACCTTAGGGTTGCCAGGTCCAGGTTTAGAAATTCCTGGAGATTTTGGGGTGGAGGCTTGGAATGGTGAGGTTTGAGGAGGTAAATAACCTCACCATGGTATAATGGCATAGCCCCCCACTCTCCAAAGAAACCATTTTTTCAAAGATATTGATCTCTGTCATTTGGAGATCGCTTGTAATTCTGGGTGATCTCCTGCCCTCACCTGGAGGTTGGTAACCCTGGTTCCTCTAGAAGAAATGGCTGCTTTGGAGGGTGGAGTCTGTGGCATTCTTTTGAAGTCGCTCCCCTCATTACTTCCCTAGGCTCCACCCTCACAACTCCAGCAGTTTTCCAACCTGGAGCTGACTATCCTATCTCTTCTTCACTTAACAGCAAACCTGCTTTTATCTACCCCTCTGTCTTACGTTTGTCTCCTCTTCCCCTGCAGCCTTTATCTTGGAAAACTACAGTCTTTGCCACAGTGGGGACAAAAGCAGCTTACATTAGTCTCTCCTCATCCTTTTATTATCCACACAACAACCCTGTGACTTAGATTAGACTGAAAGTATGTGACTGGTCTAGAATCACTCATTGAGCCTCCACAGCAAGATGGGGATTTGAACCTGGCTCTTCCAGAGTCCGCTCGGAAGCTCTAACTGTTACACTATAGTGGCTTTTGTAGGGTGGCTCCTGTTGAACAGTAGCAAGCATCCAGCCTTAAATCAGTCATGCACTAAAGCAGTGGTTCTCAACCTGGGGGTCAGGACCCCTTTGGGGATCGAACGACCCTTTCACAGGGGTCGCTTAACACTCTCTGCATCAGTGTTCTCCAGCTGTAAAATGGATCAATGTTAGGGTTGGGGGTCACCACAACATGAGGAACTGTATTGAAGGGTCGCGGCATCAGGAAGGTTGAGAACCACTGCTCTAAAGGAATTCTTTTTATCATTTTTGGCTTTCTGCAAACCTGGGCTCTTTTTAGGTTTGTAGAAAGATCCATCTTCCTGGTCACAATTCCTTCTCTATTAGAACATAAGATCTTAGCCTAGTGACTAGTCCTTTCTCCTCTGTATTTATGTCTAACATTTTAAAAATTGCTAGCACTTTCATTGTTCCCCCTTGGGTTAATTTTGTCAGTGTTTGAGTAAGTATTTCTTGTTTTGCCTTTCATCCTGTTGCCTAAGGGGAGACTTGTGGCTGCTGGGGTGATACAAGTGATATACAGAAACAGCAAGTGCCATCTATAGCCAATATTGATTCCTCTCAAAGCTCTGAAATCACTGTTTCCATTTAAGAAATTCCATTCAAATGCTTGAAGCCAGTAAGTAGTAACAAAAATGCAGTCAGTTTTGAAGGTTCGTTAATGTACTTCTGTATCGTAGGACTGGCAGACCTGTTCAGTCCAGTATTGTCAGCCTATTATTTGTTAACTTTGAAATCTTCTAAAGCTAGTCCACAAAGCTAAGAATTCTGAAGTGTGGGTGGCAGCCTGTTTTCTTTCTTTATCATATTATGGTATAATGTTACAATTTGCAGTAGTCAGTATTCAGAAGAGGAAGGGATACTGACCACAGATTTGATGATGCAGATGGTGGAAAACTTGCTGATGATTCATTGTACTTCAGCACAATGGTAGAGTCTTCTCTAATAAGACAATATTTTTAAGATAAGCCAGGAGAGAGCTCTGCTGTTCTAGGTGAAGGGATGGAGAGAAGACGGGGTGTGCTTATATTGTGGAGGGAGTCTGAACCAGCTTAAACTGCTTATCAACCTCACTTCAGCATGTGCGTATGTAAAGGGACGAAGGAAATATGATGTCATTGCCTTCCATGCAAGCGCACTGGGAACGGATCTTCCAGAGTCAGCAAATAAATACATAAAAATGAGGGGCTTACGACTGTGCAGTCTACTAGAAGATCCTGCTCATGGGCTGAAGGACACTGTTTAGCAACATGGTGAATGTAGAAGTCTGATCAATGCATAGAGGCAGCTCAAGAACACAGTTCTTAATGTCCTATTCGTACTAATTTTGCAGTAATCAGCTCCTAGTTTGCTATTTTTCAAAATAGGGAACAGTCTCTGTGGGGTGTCGGTTTTCTTGAATTCTGACAAGCAAAACATGAATCTTTTGTTTGACTTTAAACCTCAGAGTTTCTTAGAAGTCATTTTACTACTTTCCACACTACTCAACAGTCTTCTATAACTGCAAAGTCATTGCTAAAAGTCAAGAGATCCTGTGGAGCTAGGCTGGGTGGATAATAGAGGGATGTAGGCTATGTTGGATGGATAGTAGAGGAATGTAGCAAGAATGGGCAATTGCTTGAAATCATCCCACCCTTCACTCTCACTAGATTGAGAGGTGGTTGGCTAATTGCCCCTTCTTGTTGCCCCCCCCCAGCCACCCCCTGTGTAACATGGCATATTGTGCCCTAGTGTGTAGTGTCAGAGTTTTGGGGGAAGAGATGTTAGGCGAGACCACCATGTGATGATACAGCTTTCGTGAATTAGCTGTGTTCATGGGAGTGTGGGTCGCAGTCATAAGTCTCTTGGGCCAGGCACAAATATATGTGTGATCTCATCCATATGGAGTGGAATGCAACTTGGCAAAAGAATTTCAATGTTAATACTTCCAGCAGGACATCATATTGAGCTAGAACTGGCAGTTGTCATTGTGCATTATTAGCATTAGTGTCTTTCTTTTCAGGTATCAGAATATTACACCTTCTATTTTCATGCCCATCTCTTGTCTCTCCCCTTCTCTTATGGAAAAAGTTCATGAGACTTCCTTTCTCAAATGCCCTTCCTTTGTTTGTTTTATTCCAGATGAGCACTCAAGTCAGTGGACTTTGTCAATGCACAGCTGCTGGCTACATTCCTACCATAGCCTCGCTTAAAAAAATATTTTTATTATTGTGCCTTCCAAGTGTTACACAATGGAGTGGAAAAAAGAGCACACATAAACAAATGATAAAAGGAAACTAAGTAATCCAGCCAAGCTAGTGTGTCAAGGCAGGGGCCTCTGGAATGGGCTTTGTTCTCTAGCTCTGTTGAGGTAGGATCCAGGCTCTGTCCCCTTTAGTTCATGGAAGGCTAATGGCAGATCTTCCAAAGGATTGCCATTCATGCATTCAGCATTCAGAGACTGGATTCCACCAGTATAGCCTCTCTCTTGGGTTAAATTGCTGCTCTTGGTAGAGTAGGGTCCATGTGGTATGTCACTTTCTGTTTGTTTTAGTTATAAAGACATTTAATTTGAATTATGGTGTTGGCTCAAAACTGGTTACAGTCCCTTAATGGCCGATGCAGTGAAATCAGCAAAGCAAAATACCTGCATAAAAATGCTGCGTGAAATCCAAGGAAATAAATTTTGTTTAATAGTGCAACTGTTTAAACATTGATAAACTCACAATCAATCTAGCCTGCACAAGCATTTCTGCGTTTTGTCAACTCTGCTACTAATTTTTGAAAGGAAAAATTAACATGCTGATCTACTGTGGTGTTAGCCTTGTGTGCAGACAATTAATAGCAAGGCCAGCATTGCAAAATATGAATTCTTCACTCAGAGGTGATCACGGAATATACAGGTAACCCTTTGCCAGTTTTCCAAGCTTTGGAAAACATTTAATTGTTTATAGATGTATATAAATGGTAAACATACCCTTAACATTCAATAATTTATACGAGTCTGTATCAATTTAATCTTGTCCACCAAAAAACTTCCAGGACTTGAACAAATGTGCAGTCTATGACAAATATGTAAAAGAAGGGAGTTCTAGCTGGGAGGAAGTTTGGAAAAAACCCTTTCTTGCTTACGTACATTTTTTTATTCCAGTACAGGCCTGGTACATATACAGAATGACAAAGCTAGTGACTGTAGCAGATTAGGATGGGGACAATTTATAGAAGAGAGACCTGCCCTGAACCATGGTTTAGAGATCATTGGGGGACTACATTGGTGGTTCAGGTTCTGAATTGGAGTTTAGGTGCCTTGCTGGACTAGAAGGCAGCATTACCAGAGTTAACAGTGTTCAGATACTGTGCTAAACAAAGCTGGTGAAGTACAGTAAGAATTTGCTCCTAAACAATGTGTATGTATAGATACATAACGCAGTTCCCCATCTCACAGTCGAAGCCATAGTCAGTGCTACATTTGCTGTGGCACTTACTACTTTGGATGTGCTTGGATTGTTGGAAATGAAAAATCAATTCAGAGCAAGAAGGGTCAGTTTTTGTTTGTTTTTGTTTAAATGAAAGCTTCATAAAATTCCTGACAGTTGCTGCGTTGTTCAGAGAATATACTACATAAGATCTACAGTGCCTTTTCTTAAAGAGAAGACTTTATAAAAGTTAAAGTAAACAAATGGCTATCGTGCGAAGAATATGTGTCTTGCTTATTACATGTACCATTGCCATTAACCGTTGCTGGCATGAACCTTAAATCACTCACTAGCTTTCTTTTTCTTATATTATCTTATGAAATGGATTTGCTTTCTACAAAATATTAGTTCCACCCTACATTGTGTATGCAGACTATTGGCACACACAGATGTTTAAACACAAAAGAATTAAAGACATCCATATCTCTCAGAAATAACAGTTGCCTTGGACCTTTTTCTCTTAAATTGCTTGGAACAGTCCAGTAAAGATCCCCTTTTTCAGTAATTCATAAAACTCTGGTTGTGGTTTCTGAGTCTATTTTTCAGAACCCCTGAGGTCCCCTCAGTTCATGCTACAAGATCCTCTCACTTCCTGGCTCTGGGATGATGCAGAATCTTTGGATGCTACCCTTGCACAGTGTAACTTAAGCATAAACCTGGGTTTCCTTGGTATGGCTTTATGATGGGACAAGCACAGAACTCTGCAGGAGCACCTCTGCCTACGTTTCAGGCAACTTGGAGGCTGGCTATCACAGGACTGCTTAGGAGCAGAGTTTATACCTAGCTCCCGCTGGAACCCATGAACTACTGGGAATTAGCTGCGAGGAGGCGGGTAATCTTCTGCCTCATCAAGGCCCATGCTCTGAGGTTTAACTCTAGTTATCCCCAAGCATTTCTCACTGTACCTGTCTACTCAACAGTGGTGACAAATGAGAGGTGATTGGTTTATCTGCTTTTAATTTTTATGCAGGCATTAAGTGATCCTTCACCCAGTACCAAGGTAAACTAAAGCAGTAATCAAAACACTGAAAGCAACTAGGCTTTTGATTTTAGAAACTGAAGCAGGAAGCAAATATCTTTAAAAGCTTACTAAACCAAGAGCTATAAAATATTAAAGCTGTGTTTCATCAAACTGAAACCGAATCTTCCAGTTTCAGTTTCAGAAGATTGAATTTAAAGTGGTATGATTTACAGTTTATTTGCACATGTGGCACTTTTTGGAACTGTGCAGCATAAATAAAATCTGTTACCTATTGTGGTGGGGGAGGGGGTGGAACTTGAGTTTATTGCAGAAAGAGTATTCTTGCTGGGATAGTTTTTGAACTCTACGTTAAATTAGAATCAAGTGAGTAATAAATACCTGCAGTGAGTTTACAGTAATTTTCTGCCAGTTTCAGAGCCATGCATGTTCTGTGTGCCCTTAGATTCACAACACATGTTTGGGATCTGCTGCCTTGTACAGAATTTGTCACTCTGAGATCATCATTTTTCAATTAGACACAAAGCAAATTTTAATCTTTCATGGTCAGGAGAAAAGTTTAGAAAACAATTAAGGATTTGAGACTTCTGAAACCTGGCAAGGGGTCTCCTGGGAGTCAGATATGATACTGGGTTTCAGTGCCCTGAGCAATGTCATGTACATCTTCTGTGGTTGCTGTTCCTTAACTCTCTTGATTTCTCCTACTTCCTCCCTCCCTTGCCATTCTGTTCTGTGCAAAAATTCAAAAATATTCAAGGTTTTAAATGTCAGGGTATAAAATAAATTATGCCAGATTTTTCATCTGCCTGATTTTCTGCTTAATTCCATGGTGTGAGTCTGGGAGAGTAAATGCATAAATTATGAAAAGAATAGTAGAGCAAAAAGTTTTGACTTCATAAAATAAAATTCTAAGACATTTGATACTTGAAAAATTCATTGTTACAAGTTCAGTGTTACAAAATGGTATAACACAAGCTATGAAGAATCGTGGAGGAGGGAAATTTGGAAATCCTGCCTTGCAAAATCTCTCTTTCAGGAGTCTGTAAGCTCTCAAAGGCTTGAGTAGGGTATATGTCGCTCACCTGTTTTTCATCTCACTAACAGACTCTTAATTGTTTTTACAATGTCTCCTGGAAGGCATTCAGCCCTCAGGTGGTGTTTTTTCTTTAGAGTTTTATTATTATTTCATGATTATTTTTCAAGTAATATTTTTCTGCCACTGTTCAGTATAGGGGCTAAAATAGTTACTTCATTTGTGTTACTGAAGCAATGTGCGAAGGGGGAAAAATCATATTCCAACTCTCCTTTTGTAGAAGAGCATAGAAGAGTTATTTGTGTGGGTCAGAGTTTTGGAAACTGGCTTCTCCTTAGTAACTGTGCTGTTGCCATCAGGATAAATGGTGGTTCATCTTTGTGGCTTCTGTGCAGTCCCACATGAGATTGTGCGTATGCATGTCCATGTGTGCCTGCACAGAAGACCATCTGATGAACAGCAGTTACAGGTAAGCGCATCACAGTTTTTCAAGCTGCATTCAGGCAACATAATAAACTGTGGCTTATCGAAGGCTTTCACGGCCGGACTCAACTGGTTGTGGGCTTTACAGGCTGTGTGGCCGTGGTCTGGTAAATTTTGTTCCTGACGTTTCGCCTTCATCTGTGGTTGGCATCTTCAAAGGTGTATCACAGAGAAAAGTCTGTTTCACACTGTGTCTAGTGAGAAGGGAAAGTTTAGTGGGGTATATTGTCCATGTCCTGGGGTGGGGAACCAATCAATAAGTGTTTGGGTGGAACTTGCTATGCAAAGGTGTGGTTAAGTGCATTGTATTGCAGGTGGGGTTATCAGCCCATTTTTTAAGCACTGGTAGCCAAGCTTTACAAATTTTCAGAGTCTCTTCTTTCTTGTTGAAGTTGTCTTAGTTTTTGTGAATTTCAGTGGCCTCCCTGTGCAGTCTGACAAAGTAACCTTCCGAATTGTCCAGAATTTCAGTGTTTTCAAATAAAATGTTATGTCCAGTTTTGTTTAACACATGTTCTGCAACTGCAGATTTTTCAAGATGGGTAAGCCGACAGTGCCTTTCGTGCTCCTTAATACGAGTCTGAATGGTAGTAACGGAAGGAACATAGGAACCACAAAATGCAGCATTCAGACTCACAATAAGTTTGCTTGGGAGGGGCAAATACTGTGGGTATGAGGTATAAGGCCTTTAAGGCCTTACGCGGCCTGGGACCCTCGTATCTTCAAGACCGCATCACCCCATATGTTCCCACACGGCCTCTTCGTTCGGTAGAGGCCAATCTACTGGTGGTCCCTGGCCCCTCGATGATGCGGCTGGCCTCCACACGGGCCAGGGCCTTTACAGCCCTGGCCCCGGCCTGGTGGAACGCTCTCCCACCAGCTGTTCGGGCCCTGCGGGACCTTGGTGAGTTCCGCAGGGCCTGCAAGACGGAGCTGTTCCGCCGGGCCTTTGGAGAGTCCAGCCGCTGATGGTGCCCCCTTCCGCTGGCCCCCTTCCGCTGGCCCCCTTCCGCTGGCCCCCTTCCGCTGGCCCCTTTCGCTGGCCCTTCCGCCGGCCTCTACATCTGGGCCTATAACATCTATCTAGACCTACCGTTCTCCCTGGGGGTGGAAGAATTTAATATTAGGCACCGGGCGCCACCTACACCTATGCCTATATTTATTTTACATTTAAATGCTAATGTTTAGCTAGTTTTCGCTGCTTTTATAAGTTTTAGCCTATTTATGATGTTTTAAAATTGTATTTATTATCTGCTGTACACCGCCCAGAGCCCCTCGGGGATGGGGCGGTCTAGAAGCCCAAAGTATAAATAAATAAATAAAAATAAATAAACTGGGTGCCCCATCTCCTGTTAGCTCCCATTGGAAACAATGGGGGATGGGGGCACCCCCTCTGGGTGTCTATAACTTTGGTCCCCTTAAACTAAAATTCACCAAACTCGGGTGGTATCATAAGGACAGTCTCTGGATGATACCCTGAAATTTTGGTGTCGCTAGCTTAAAAAAATGTGCCTCCTGCAGGCCGAAACATGAAAAAACTCCAAAAAATACCCCCCAAAAGCCCAAATATCTTGCATTCAGATTCGTCCATATTTGGGCAGGACATATTCAGCCAATTTTTACCCGAATATGCTGGAATTTGCCCAGATTCAGGCCGAATCTGGTATTCTCCTGGAAGCAACTTAGGGCATATTGGATTGCGAGGGATTCCCTGATTGTACTGCAGGGATTCCCCTCGCTCTCATAGCCCGCCCGCCTTCATCCCTCCGCCTGAGACCATTCACAAGTCCTCAGTGGAGAAGACCAGGGCAGCCACCCGAAAAGGGTCTCAGGCTGCCCAGAATGTCTAGGGCAAGTCAACCCTTCCTCCCCACTTCTTTCTCAGTTTTTCTGAGTTCCTGAGATTTTAAACTCTGAAACAAGATAAAATTTTTGCATCTCTAATATACCCTCCTTGTCACTTTCTGATTGTCACCTTTCCCCTTTCCATCTAGCTACTTCAGTGCGATCCTCAAACTGCACTCTGACGCAAAATATGTACAAAATGTTGTACATACACTCTTCTTGTCTTGTGGTTTGCTTATCTTTTAAATTTTCCCTTAGTAAAGCCTGCATACTCTGAAGTACATTACTACCTGGCTAGTCATCACTAGCAGGAAAAGTGATAAGGAGTGAAGACAGAAAGGAGTAGGGGGTGCATCAATTTTCTTTTGTTTAATGACTTTTACTCTCTTAAAAGGTCTGTAGTTTATTAAAATTATAGTGTTGTGCTTCAAAAGCACATCATACCTGCCTCTGCTAATAATCGTCTTGCTCTTTGTGTTTTTCCTACAGAAAAGACCAGAATGTTCTTTCACCTGTCAACTGCTGGAATCTTCTCTTAAACCAGGTGAAACGAGAGAGCAGGGACCATACCACATTGAGTGATATCTACCTGAATAATATCATCCCTCGATTTGTTCAAGTCAGTGAAGACTCTGGACGACTTTTCAAGAAGGTAATATTTTGATTGCAAAACAGTTTTGTGGCTGTAGAAATGCTGTCGGAAATACATATCTTTGTTGCTGTTAGAATCATCCCAGGGTGACATAATGTAGATTTGCCTAATGAGATTTTACCCAAATTTTATGTAGCTGCCACCATTCAATGCTTCTCTGAAGTGTCCTTTCCTAAATTTGTAAGATATATTCCACAATCAGCCCTGGCAATTCTAAGTGATACATTGATTTGTAAAAGAAAACTAGTTCAACTTTTTTTTTCAAAAGTAAATTGAAAGTGGCAGTGAAGGAGTATGAGATTATATATTATGAATGTATAGACTATTTTCCAGTGGAAAGACCCTCGCCCAACTCTACTCAACAATAATGCACTTATGTCTTCAGATAATTTTCTTTTTGGTTGCAGCGTATGGCTAGCTGTTGTGTTGAACTGATTATAGTATTATTACATATCGTGATTTTCTCTTTTGGTTTATTATTCTGAAGACAATACAAAAGAAAGAGACCAAAATGAATTGTGAAAGCATTCTCCACATGCAGTAATGAATAATCACAGAAAAGCAAGTTAATGTGTTCTTCGCGTTTGTTGAGAATCTTGTTTTTATTTTTTGCAAAACTTTTCATGATCATGCTCTGACAAGTCAGCTTCATTACAATCAATCCTTCCTTCATCGAAAAGGATACAGACCCAGTGGCGCCCTGTCTCCCCTGTTACCGGCGGGGCCCCCGGGTCTGTCCCTCCTATCCCTTCCCAGATGATGTCAGGCCCCTCCTCGCCCCTGGTGACTGGGGTTTTTCCTAAATTTGTTAAATGTTGCTGCCACAGGGTGGCGAGGCCCCTAACTTTCCTTACAACTGGGTCCCTCCTCGCCCCCTCTTCCACAGAGTACTAGGCCTACCCTGTCTCTTCCTTAAGTGGTGGGCCTCTCTGCTGCCTCTGGCTCCCTGCCTCCTCTAAACTCTCTGCTTCTCTTCTTCTCCTACTTCTCCAAAGTTATGGACCCTCAAAATGTAGCCCCATCTACTATTAGCTCCCATTGGAAACAATGGGGGATGGGGCACCCTCTTTGGGGGTCCATAACTTTGGACCCCTTGAACCAATCTTTACCAAACTTGGGTGGTATCATCAGGAGTGTCACCTGATGATATCCTGAAATTCTGGTGCCGCTAGCCTAAAAACTGTGCGCCCCTAGCGGCCGACAAAATAAAAACCCTAAAACCCCTGCATATCTAAGGGACCGTCTCTCCCTATATCGCCCTTCTAGGCCCCTCCGTTCATCGGAGGCGGACCTACTGGTGATCCCTGGCCCCAAGACGATCCGGCTGGCCTCTACAAGGGCCAGGGCTTTTACGGCTCTGGCCCCTACCTGGTGGAACAGGCTTCCAGGTGAGATCAGGGCCCTGCGGGATTTACAAAGTTTCCTCAGGGCCTGTAAAACGGACCTGTTCCACCAGGTGTTTGGCCAGCCGGGATGATATCAACTGCAACAAAAAGCAAACATCTGGCCTCCCGTGGGTTCATAAAAGGGGGAATAGAATAGCTGAAGCCATCTCTAGTCTAATATTTTATGTATTTTAATTAACTTATATATATGATGTTTTAACTTTTTATTTTGTTGGAAACCGCCCTGAGCCTTCGGGGAGGGCGGTATACAAATACAATCAATCAATCAATCAATCAATCAATCAATCAATCAATCAATCAATCAATCAATCAATAAAATATTTTTAAAAATACAACTGACTCGTGTATAAGTTGAGGGAGGCTTTTTCAGCACAAAAATGTGCTGAAAAACTCGACTTATACATGAGTATATATGGTACATGTTGAATGGATGGTTATTATAAAAGAAATGCAGAGTTAGTGATGAAGAATAGAAAGCATCAGCCCTAGTTAAGATTTCTTGAAAGAGGAAGGCTTCTATTACCAAGTTCTTCTTCCACTCTCACTATCTCATTAGCAATTTCTTTGATATCTACATTTATTTATTTATTTATTTTTATTTATTTATTAATTAAACTTTTATACCGCCCCATCCTCTAGGGGCTCTGGGCGGTGTACAGCATAAAACATGGTAAAACAAGTCACTAAAATCTTTAAAACAGCGGTAACAAACATTAATAGTAATCCATAAAATAGCTTAAAACTCATAAAACAGCAAAAAACCATAATACATAATAAAAGGCGTCCGACCCCATTTGGATCTTTATATGTTGCAGAAGACAAAATAATCTTTGCATCAATGTTCATTCATTCTCTTGAACTACCTGCCTTGAAACTACTATCTGCAGCTTCTTCTCATCCATGTGCTCTGGATCTGATCCCATGCCACATGTCTTAACATATAAGATCTGAGTTCTGTGACTGGAGTTATATACCTCTGGTCTGGTGCTGTGATTAGCTTCAGATTTAGTCAGAATCTGTCCCCCATGTTATAGCTGCAGGGGCAGAAAAGGAGGAGGTGGAAGGGCAAGTTTGCTGGGGCTCCCAGTGGAAACATTTTGTAATTGGCACCTTCAAACAAGGGAAACATACTATTGTCTGTTGTGGGACTGATCCCTGGATCATCACAGGATTCTTGCTAAGGTCTGCTCCTCTATTGTTGTGTCTCCATTTCTGCTCAGTTTCCCTTCCCCTTGTACTATAGGAAACTTGGTGACCTAAGGATAATGACAATTGGAGCCTGTCAGCAGTAGCCTCACCCTAGTGTAATAATAAGGCTGTACCAATATGATTTGTTTTTTATTAGAATAGCTTGTGTTCCAGTGGCCTGAGGGAGCTCAAGACTATTCCGAGCCCACACAGTGGGCATAAAAGGAGAAGAGGTTCATTCTCAGTTTATTTAAAAACATTTTTAAAAAATCAAAATGACTAGTTTAAATGCTATATATTCCCCCAGTAGCGTGTGCAGGTATAGTGTACAGTCATGGCATAGCTGATGAGAAATGACATCAAGAAAGTAACTGCCTTCTATACCATTTTGTGAATCTGTTTGTTTTTTCATAAATCCATTTTTTAAAGGGATAGGAATGCTGACTTCCTTATGATCTTGCCTGCTGGCTGTTGTTGTCATGGAAAGCCCTACTCTGTGTGCCACTGTTATCTGAAGTAAAGTGAATGGTCATTTGTATCCAACATTTTTGGACCGCCCAGAACAAAATTTCAGGGAAGCTCAGTGGGTTGCAGAGGAAGTGGGAAAAGTCCATCTCTACAAGATGCACTCTGATAGCTGATCTTATTGAGTCCATGCAAGAGGTTTTTCTGTGCTGATCATCTGAGTTATGAGACAACCTTGACAAATATTTGGCCGGCATCAGCTAAAGAAGTATTGCTTTACCTAGGATTTCTCTTTTTTAAAATATGTGATGGTTGATTATTTATTTCTAATGTTCTATAAACAGTCTTGGGGGTCTGGGCTGGAAAAAAGTATAAGTTTGTGCATTTCATGATCATTATTGGCACTGCTGCCACATGACGTTGCCCAAGTAATCCTATCCAGAGAATTTGAGGAACTGAACATTCTCCTCTGTGTTTCTGTTCTCATTGACCTTTCAAGTGAGCTTGTTTTTGTTTCCTGAAGCAGCAGGAGCATCACTCTTTGTTTTCAAGCAATATGGAGGCATCACTTTCATTTGACCTTCTGAAACTTTCATTAATTAAATTACAGTTGAGTAAGTACTTACATGGGATTATAGAGTTACAGGCATCCTTTAATTCCTTAATCCGTGTAGTGAATAAGTAGTCATTCTGAGTCTTGACAACAGCTTACTAAGCAAACTGGCTGATAAGTGCTGAGGACTTTCTTAGCTAGGTGTTGTAAGCTACTAGGCTCTTCTGATTAGAAACAATGATTCCCACCCCCCTTTTTCTGGTAATTTCAAGATGTTAACTTCAGTTTGACCATCACAGGTTAAGCTGCGCATTGTAACAGTGATCACTCTTGCACTAACATGATTTGTCAGTTTAAATAATAGACCTAAGCAGTGACCCAGGAGGCTGGGTGTACAAAGTCTAGTCTTATAACCTTTATCTAGTCTTATAACCTTTATAGGCCAATGATAATGCCAGTTTGTGTCTGCCAGACTGACACATAGCTGCATTATGGCTGTATCTGCACTTTACTGTATAGGGGCTCACAATTTGTTAAGTATGCTGTCATTTCTCCACTCTTTCTTCCTTTTGCAATTGCTATTTGATAAAATTGGCCATCACTTATAGCTTACATTGCTGCATGGGCTGCGGGTGATAAAGATTAATAGCTAGGGACATTTGGCTAGAGACTGTAATTGCAGGATAATTACATTTACATTAAAACTGGACACGGGTGAGCTGAAGCCAGGGTCAAACAGGTCTGCCCCCAATCTCTACATGGAGATGGGGGCAGGGCAAGCTAGCTGACCTCATTCCCAAACCCCATGTGGAGATGGGGGTAGGACAAGCCAGGCTGGCCCTGCTCCCAGACCCCTTGTGAAGATGGAGTCGGGGCGAGCTGAGCTGACCTTGCTTACCAATGTTCAATTGCACCCCTGCCCTGAACTCCACAGGGAGTTTGGGACTAGGTGCAGTTTCGGGGGGAGGGGGGAGGTACAGCCCTACAATGCACCCCCAAAGAAATGGCACTTGGGGCTCCAGCCCCCCTGTGCTCCCTATCTATGCCACTGAGGCCTTTGCTGGAAGAAGAAGCTGCTGTCTGGTTAGTGGATTTATTCTGTATGGGGGCACCTGAACTTGAGGTATTTGATGATTTCCTGGCTGCCCTGTGAGCTCTCTTTGAGGACCCTTTCCAGGAAGAGTGTGCCCACACCTAGCTGCAGCAGTTCCAGGAGGGGTCCCTGTTGGGGAGTTTGCTTATGCAAACGAATTCTGCTTGCCAGCAAGGTGCTCAACTGGGTGGAGGGTACCAGGGTCCAATAATTTCATGATGGCCTGAACCCAGAGATACTGCAGTGGACCCTCATGCAAGACACCCCCCAAACTATGATGGGATGGGTGAGGTTGGCCAAAGAAATTGAAAACCACACCCAAGCAGTGAAGCTGGCAAAGCAGCAACAGGGCAGGGGCCAATGATCAGAGAGGGAGTCTGCCCTATATATTAATCTTCTAGAGGTGAGAGTGATCTTTTTCCTGGCAAGTGGATCCTACTGGCAACAGACAACATGACCACAACATTCTACATAAACGAACAGGGAGGGACAGGTTCACTGACCTTGTGTACAGAAGTCACCTGCATTTAGCATTGATTTGGCAAAGATGAAAACAAGGTTGCACTAAACTGTAACTGTTGTTCATGGACTTGTCTTCTATTCAGGCACACATCCCTGTCTCCTTTTCCCACAGTAGGCTGCTCACACTGAGGGCCTGTCTTCTCCTGTCTTCTCCAAAGGGAGAACTGAGGGGTAGGTATCCCTGTATCCATCATGTGTGGCTTGGGCAGAAAATGCTTGCATGAGATGCAAGGGAGGGGAAGCGCTCCTAATACTCCAAAACCTCTAGGAAGCTTCAGATTCTTCAACTCAGCAAATAGTCTGCACCTGCACAGTCCCACATATGCCTGCACAGAAGACCATACCATGAACAACCGTTACAGGTAAAGGCAACCTTGTTTTCCTTTCCATTCCTGAAGTACCTTTTGACCCCACACCCAACAGAATAATTTCTGGAGTCGCAGGAGGGAACAGCTGTTTGGGTCAGTGGACTGAAGTGAAGAGGAGCAAGGAATGACATGGATTCCTTTCCTCAGCAGAGCTGAATTTCCAGAAGGGAAAAGGAGAGTGATTTCCTTTTCTTTTCTTTCATCATGCCAGCCCTTCCCCTCCCCAAACCATGCAGCTATTCCTCCACACAGGGTGCCCGGGGAGGGGTGTGTGTGTAAATTGGGCTGCAAGAAATGAAAGGAACAGGAGAAACTCTGTTCCAACACAGAATGGTGGGGTGCTGCCCATTGTAATTTAAAATGGTATGTGTAAATACCTCCAGTTTCTCTTTCACTGACTGAAGGATTGGGGGTTTTCCACCTACCTAATAACTTTGTACAGACAGGAGCTGTTACTTGTCAGGGAACAAACTGTATGGATTTAGTGGTTAGATGAGAGGTTTGCCAAGTTGGTTAAATGCCAGGACAGTTTCATATGTTAACTTGGTTTCTGCTTGTTGTATGTCACTAGCACATAATTCTTTGCATCAGTCCCTTCTGGGGAATCTTTTTAGAGTGACATGTGATATGCAAATTGGAAATATTATGTGACTGAACCCAGAGCCACTGGTGATTGTACTCTTTGCAAGAAAGCCGTCAATTTCCTGCATCACAATCAACTTGACGAGTGTGAATGAGTATGTCTACTGATAAAGGCCAAATATATAAGTGCTTATGGGAGCAGATTTGTTAAACAGTTTGACTATTCCCTCGTTTACTGCAGAATTATAAATGAAATAATACCACAGATAGCATATCATTTTTATGTGTGGCGTTTTGAAAGCTTAAATGGGTTTGTGATTATGTGTCCTTGCAGATGTTTAAAAATGGCTAGCTTGTTTTTCCATCACCCTTTTAGTTACTATTCAAGTGGAATAGGGTAGTTCATATCCAGCTGTTTAAGTATTGATTAAATGGCCCTGACTTCCTGTTTTTTTTTTTAAAAAAACTTTTCTTAGAGGTCTTAATTTTGTTAAATAAGACATCCTTGCAATACAAATACAGTGAAATTGCTACTGTTTGGCTTCTTATAAATCTCTTAATTGTTTACCTTGTGGCTACAGCAGTTGCTTACTTCTGCTGAGACGAAACTGCTTTTCAGACCTAAATGGGCTGTTTGAATGTTTCCGTTACAGTTGCCCAATAACTATATGTGGGTGGGTGAATGGATCCTGACCTCAGTGAGGCACAGGGCCTCATTGGCAATCACTTCCACTAGACTGGGTTCTCTATATTCAGCTTCTCCTGGGCTCATTCTGCACAGCATATTTATAATGAGTTGCAGTCATTATAAATGAACTGGTTTTCCCTTTTGATGAATGGAAAAGGAATTCATTTATAACGATTTTCAACTTGTTATAAATATGCTGTGTGGAATACACATATGTTTCTCAACTAGTTCATATTGAACTATCTTGGCACAAATACTTCCAAGTTTTTGTGTTAAAAGGAATAGCCTGCAGAAAGTTGTCCACCAAGGATCTGTTAGTTTTCCATCACTTAGTTCCAGAGGTATATTTTTCCTGCAATTTCTTGCCTTAGCCCCCTCCCACCTCTATAATATTTATATTATATTTTCAACATTCTGTATTACCTGTGTTGAGTATTGCTTAATATAATAATCTTGGATCATAATAAAGATGAATGTAATATAACACTTTAGCCTCTTTGAGTTATATCTTCTTCAGCAATTATAGCTAGAAACCATTCCAGAATGATTATCCTAGCTTCACTGTTAGCTCTGCTGTGGTAACTAATGTATCATTTGGATGATATGCAATGAATTAAGGAAGTGTTGTAATTGGTACTATAGATTATGGTACACTGAAAAAGAGGTCTCAGTGGTAAAGATTCGTGTCTAGTTTATGTGTGTTATCTATCTAGTTTTTTGCATCAAATATAGCCCAACTCTTGAGAAATCATGCAGTGGAAGCTAAAGCCATATGCTGTTCTCTTGCATGTAGGGCAAAGTTTCTCTGTTCTGCCTGTCATCCATGGCAAATGTGGTGGTGGTGAAAGTTTTGTCTCTGAGACCAAAGAATGGCCTTTGGAATGATCTTTAATATGCAGTTCCTTTCTTTAACTCCATCTTTCCTCTGTGCTTTGTCCTGAACAAATTGTAGAACTGTGTGGACAAGGAAGGCAGATGAAGTCATGTAATAGCAACAATGGCTGTTGCTGCACTGATCTGTTGGTCTGGGTTGGATCCAGTGGTGGGATTCTAAAATTCCAACCACCGGTTTGTTACCTAGCTTAGGGAAGCATAACAGGCTTGTCCCCCCCACCGCCCCCCATTCACCGCCCACTTACCTGACTACTGTGTTGTGCCCCCCCTTTCTGATGTTGGGCGGGGGGAGGCGAGGGAAGGTAGTGGCTGCGGGGGGGGCATGCGGCCTTTGCTTTGGGGGAGACCTGTTGGAGCACCAGCAGGCCACCACCCTAGCAGGCTGTGCACGGCCCAATTGGCTGGGGGCCAACTGGCTGTCGATCGGGCTGTATGCAGCCTTTGCTTTGGGGGAGGCCTGCTGAAGGCCAGTAGGCTGCCACCCCAGCAGGCCATCCCACATGTGCAGCCTAATCAGTGGCCGGGCAGCCCCCACAGATCAGGCCATGCACCTCAGGGCCGGTGGCGCGGCCCGATCTGCAGCCACCCTTGTGGGATTTCAGCCTGTTAGCTACTTTTTTGACTGAATCCCACCTCTGGTTGGATCCCCATGCTAGTATGAACAGTCAGTTGTCTCCTTGCACTTTTGTTTGAACCCAGGGGCAACTAACATTTTGACTGTTTGGCTCGTTTTTGAACTGGGCAAAGGGATATTTGAAGTGTGTGTTTATTTATTTGATTCTATTTAGCTCTAAATGAAAAACTCCATATCTAGCACTATATTCCTGGAAATAGTGAACAAAGGGGTGCTCTGAATCAGTGCTTAATCACAATAAGGTTTGGTGGTGATCAACTACATAGGGCTCATTTCACTCAAGAGATCAGCTGCTGCAGTTCTGTACCAGATAAAACAAAGTCTTTTTCAAGTATAATTTGAAGGCAAGTCTGTTGCTTATAATCTAGCCCTCTGGCAATGTTGGCCTGCGTGGCTGTGATAAGGTCTGTATAAGACTCACTTATAGCCTCTGGTCCTTATCACAGAGAGAGGAAAAATGCATCCTGTCACATCTAGTATCTATTAATCCTAAGACAGCAACAGATCCCAACCCATAAGAAAGGATCCAGTCTTTTATGCAGTCAGCAGAAAAAACTGCTGTCGCTTTCTGTGAAATGTTTTTCATGTTTTCAGACATTGGAAGTAGGTAGGCCTGGCCCTCCAATGGGAATTGTAGATGATGCAACAATTTTTTTTGTTTCTCACTGCAAGATCCTTCTTGTTTTGAGGGGAAGGTGTTAGAAGGATGGGGCAGGTATGTTAGCTGTCAGGTTCTGGCATGTTTTTTCTTTAATATGATTAACTTTCAAATTTCCAGAAGTGATTATATGTGGGTCTCCTGAAGCTTTTCACATGTCTGTTAGTTTCTGCCTGCTTTGTCAAGTCTGGTTGCTGTTGCAAAAAACCTGCTGTATGGTGTGCCTTCCTATCACATGATTAAGGGCTCTTTTTCAGGGCTGTGATACCATGAAGGGTCTTATTTGTTTGAGCACTAGATGGAAGGCTGCCAACCACTTCAAAGGTATCTTTGCTGATAAAGGAAGTTGAGTTGATTGCCAAAGCCAACATTTGAGTGTTGTCTGAGTCGCAATGTGTTGCTGACATTGACATTTCTCGCTGGCTCCCAAGACTGTTTACTACTCTTCTCCAGCCTCCCCTTAGAATGTCTGTTTAGCCACCAGGAATACCAGTGTGTTGTGGGTGCTGAGGATAAGAATGAAATTGTTCTGGAATAAATGGAGAGAAAGGAATATTTAAAATGACTAAACAATGCTATCAGTGTATTTTAACGTAAAATTATGAGGTCTTTGGTGTTGAAGAGAATATGTTAATCATATGGAAAAGCAGATACCAAACCTTGGCTATCTAAAGCTTGAGATCAGCTTTGAACTGGATCAAAATATCCTGGGAAAGGATCAGTTATTTCTTTTCTCCTTGTAATAAACTGTTTCTGGTTGAATCCTGCCAGCTTTTCCATTGGTGACAGAGGGAAGAGGGCAAGGGACCTTTGACCACCAGAAAGGCTATGCCAGGGGTAGGGAACCTGCGGCTCTCCAGATGTTCAGGAACTACAATTCCCATCAGCCCCTACCAGCATGGCCAATTGGCCAAGTGGATAAAAGCCATGTGGGATGAGGGCTATGGTGAGGTATGGAACTCAGTGAAATCAAGTGGAAAAGCTGGTAGGGTAGGATCCAATTCATTGTTTTATGAAGTTCACGTGTGAATTCCTACCCACTGGCTTAAGATAGGTTCTGATCCTGTAGTTGCCTCTCTTGGAAGAACAGATTTCTTTGCTATTACTTTAATTCTTATTTTGTAGTTTTTTTCAGATTTTTTCTTTTTTAAGTTTGAGGAGTAGAAGTTGCTGATTTATGGCAGCTTGAGCATTGCCAAGTATACTGCTTAGTAGAACTGTGTTCTATCAGTTTTCACTCCCTTCAAAGTAAAAGAGACACATAGCATGGAGCACATTCATTGGTAGTCCCTTCCTTTTCAGTTTTTTTCTTTTACCTTTCAGGGTTTTTTTTAATACAGGACTGTGATTTCTGTCCATGGCACTACCATTATATTTTGATTTTAAGCAATTTTTAGGTACTTTGATGGTAATATTATTTCCACAAACAGTTGCTTAAGGAAAAGGGTCTTTACAATCTTGTTCCCATTATCACTGCGTTGGCAACTGTCATAGAACAGAGTTGGGAGAAAAACAAAGATGTCCCTGAACTGAACAGTTTTTGACAAGGTTTACAGAATCTCTTATGTATGTGCCAGATTTTGGCATGAAGAGCTTGGCTGCACAATCATATTTCAGCCTATTAAGTATTTCGTTTTATGCCTATACTAAAACTGCCTGCCTCTAGACAAAAAATGCAGTCTGGGGCCAACAAAACTGGATTACCTCTTCATTTAAGAAACAAAAGTATTTGCTGTTCTGCTTAGTTTCTGAGCAGACAGGTTTTCTTCCATTTCCATTTGCTGGCTGACTTAAGCATATAGAAACAAAAGAGAAATCTGAGAACTGAAATCTGCTTATATAGTCTCTTTGATTGCACAATTTATTTTCACACACTAGTGGACTCCTAAGGCACAGTATCTCCTGAAGTGAAAGATTAAGGGAGTATCGCGAGTACACGTATTTGAAGAAGTCAAGCCAACTCCACTTCCTTTACACGAGCCTTCTAGGAACAAGAATCTTTGTCCCCATGACACTGTTTCCTCCACATGCCCATCCAGCGTCTAAGTTGAAGTTGCATTATAAGACTTAATTGCAGAAAGGCTGCACTTGTGAATTCGTTCCTTCTTCCCAGTTCAGAACCTGACAGTCTTGTATCAACCAGAACACATGTGCAATGGGACTATAGTTAAGAATGCCTTCTCTTTCCTTTGCTTCTGCACTGAGGACCACTTGCTTCTCACTAATCTCCGTAGGAATTCTGCACCTGTGGTTAGAGCACAGGTTCAAGACCATGGCAGCTGTGAAAAAGGCAAACACTATGCTGGGGATAATTAGGAAAGGAGTTGATAATAAATCTGCAAAGATTGTCATGCCCTTATATAAAGCAGTGGTGCAACCGCACTTGGAGTACTGTGTTCAGTTCTGGTCGCCACATCTCAAAAAGGATATCAAAGAGATAGAAAAAGAGCAGAGAAGGGCAACGAGGATGATTGAGGGATTGGAGCACCTTATGAGGAGAGGCTGCAGCGTTTGGGACTCTTTAGTTTGGAGAGGAGACGTCTGAGGGGGGATATGATTGAAGTCTATAAAATTATGCATGGGGTAGAAAATGTTGACAGAGAGAAATTTTTCTCTCTTTCGCATTCATTGAAAATGCTGGGGGGAAGATAAGAAAAGGAAACACTTCTTCATGCAATGTGTGATTGGTGTTTGGAATATGCTGCCACAGGAGGTGGTGATGGCCACTAACCTGGATAGCTTTAAAAAGGGTTTGGACAGATTTATGGAGGAGAAGTCGATCTATGGCTACCAATCTTGATCCTCCTTGATCTCAGCTTGCAAATGCCTTAGCAGACCAGGTGCTCAGGAGCAGCAGCCGCAGAAGGCCATTGCTTTCACATCCTGCATGCGAGCTCCCAAAGGCACCTGGTGGGCCACTGCGAATAGCAGAGTGCTGGATTAGATGGACTCTGGTCTGATCCAGCAGGCTAGTTCTTATGTTCTTATGTTCAGAGTTCTCCAAAGAGACTCTTAGAGGTTTCTAGGACTAATAAGTTTCCTGAACACCCCACCCCAGCAGGGAAAAGTCCCAGGCTCTTTCAGAAGTACCCTAGTGAACCAGTTAAGCAACTGCACTGCTAGCCAAACCAGATGTCTAAGTGTACATGCTGTGGAAAAAACCATGCACAGCGAACAGTGTGTCCTACAAAGGCTGTAGAATGGTACAGGTGCAAATGAATGGGACATTTTGCTATAATTTGCAGCACTTGTGGTATAAGAGAAGTTGCATTCAAAGAGGGTCCCTCTGACATGATATTTTTGGGACCAGTCTGCTCCAAACCCATAACTGACCCATGGGTGGTTTCTTTGCACATTTTTGGTTTTACTTTAGAATTAAAAATTGATACTGGAGCTCACATGAATGTAATTTCAAAGTTTGTGTACAGGTGCCTCAAGAACCTTCTTCACCTTTACCAAACCTCTTTCATATTCTCTAACCCAGAGAGAATCGCATGGGTTGAGTGGCATGGGTTATTTCCAGTCTCAAACCCAATTTCAAGGAAAGGGCTACAGCTTCAAAGTCTATGTGATCAAAACTTGATCCAGTAACCTCCTGAGCAGAGTTACAGCTGTTGCAACGGGCTTAACCTATCATCTAGATGGCTTTATCTTAGAGTCTTAACAGAAATTGGGAACTGTACAAATGCCTCCTCTCATAAAATAAGGCTAAAAGACAACACTATGCCCTACAGCACTGCTAGATTCATATCAGTACCTCTGCTTCCAAAAGTGAAAGCTGAATTGGTCAGATTGATTCACTGTGACTGAACCAGTCACAGAGCCTACAGATCGGTGTGCCTCGATTGGTGTACCTAAGAAAGATGGTTCAGTGTGTATCTGTATTGACTTAAAAGCATGAACACTTTATCCGTCCAACTATCGGCAGCATCCTTCCAAGATTAGCCAGTGCCCATATATTTTCATTGCTGGATGCTGCAAGTGGATTTTGGCAGATTTGCTTGGAACCAGAAAGTACAAAACTAACCACTTTCATTAGTCCTTTTGGTGGATATTTCTTTCACAGGTTGGCATTTGGAATTTCCAGCACTCCAGTGTTATTCCAGAGAGAGATGACTCACCTGTTAACAGCACCTAGAAAGTATCTGTTTACATGGATGACATTTTGGTCTATGGCCATAAAGGAGGACAGCACAATGCTTGACTAAACAAAGTCTTTCACACCTTACTGAAGGCAACTCTGCAGCTAAACAAAGCTAAATGTTTCCTATGCCAGAAGTCTCTCAACTTTCTGAGACATCATATTGATGGATACGGTGTTTAATCTGACTTAAAGAAAATAGAAGTGATCCTAGACATAGATCCTCCCACTAACGCTACAGAACTTAAAAGCTTTTTAGGCATGGTACACTACCTAGGCAGGTTCTCACCAAACTTGCCTGAAGTCCTATGTCCTTTGAATGACGTGGTAAAGTCTGATATATCCTGACATTGGAATTCATGTCAAGTAGAGTTTGCAAAAATAACACAATTATTAACCAACCCACCTGCATTAGCATATTATGATGTCAGTCGACCTGCTGTTGTCTGTGGTGATGCAAGTAACTGTGACCTCGGTGGAATACTCCTTCAAGCATATGATGGTAAAATGAAACAATTCTCATTTTGTTCCAGAACTCTCACTGGTGTAGAAACTTGATATGTGGAGATAGAAAAAGAATGTTTTGCAGCATCAGACTTGTGAATGTTTTTCCAAATGTCTCTTTGGTCTGTCTTCCTTCCAACTCTTTGCTGTCCACAACCTCCTAGTAAAATTGATAAACAGCAGAAATTTGGATAAATGTCAAAGACTCCTTTTATGTATGATGAGATTTAATGCTTCAGCAGAATACCGTCCAGGTAAAACTCTAGTTGTTGCTAATACATTGTTATGGCATCCACTGAAGACTATCGAAGCTGACCCTGTTGTTCTTATTGAAGAAATCGAATGTTATGAAGCCATTTTGCATGACTTTTGAAGTTTCTCCTTAACCAGTTACAAACCCTTACTGCTTCTAATGCAGAGTTGCAGAAAGCCATGACCAACGTATCCAAAGGATGGCCAAACATGCCTGCTGTCTGCCACTTGTAGTCAGTTCTTATTTTGCAGAGCATGGATGTCTTACTGTGTATCAGGGACTTGTTTTCCATGGTGAACATATTGTTTTTCCTACTGAGAAAAGGCAATACATACTACACCAACCTCACAGTGGACATCAAGGCATTACCAAATGCAGAAAATGTGCACTGGTTTCCATCATGTGACCATGAATTAGCCAAGATCTTACATCTCTCATACAAAAATATACGTTTTGTCAGAAAAAATAAGCCTTCCTAAAGGAAATTACCATAGTGGTCCATTACTTTTTAGATCCTTGGAAAGGATTGGTGCAGATGTTTGTATACTACAAAGTTGAAACTCTTCTGTTGTCATTGATTATTTTTCCAGATTTATAGAAATTACTTCCTTGATAGACATGTCAACTCCCACAATCATTATTTGTCTGAAAAAATATATATTTGCCAGATGAGGTTGTCCAGATGTACTGATGTTTTACAATGCACCTCAGTCTGCAGGAAGAGAATTTGCGGAGTTTGCAGAGACATATCAGTTTGATTCCTCCCCTCAGTCAAATGGAAAAGCAGAGAGAACTGTGGAAACTGCAAACCAAATCTTATAGCAAGATCAGTTCCTTGCTTTATTAGCCTATTGTGCTACTCCTATAAATGCTACAGGACACAGACCTGAACAACTAATAAAGGATCATCTGAACAACTAATAAAGGATCACTTCCTACTTTAGAGACAGCCTTTTACCCTTAGTGGCTCAATTTACACAGTCCATATTAAATGTCAAACAGCCAAAGCAGGATGTAAAAGATATTATGATCAACATTATGGAGCTCACACATTGCCATCACTTCCAATAGGATCACAAGTAAACATGAAACTGGATGATGACAGAAATGGTCCAATCCTGTGGTAGTCAAGGAACAAAGCCAAAACATCACAATCATACCTTGTACAGACTAACACCAGAACCATTCGAAGAAATTGAAAACACCTCCAGTTAGTTTCAGAACCATTAACTCCAGAATCTGAAACTTCACAACCAGATCTTCAGACCAGAGTTGAATCCCCTATACCAGATCCAGTTCAAGGTCAGCTTGCAGTATTGACCACTTCTTTATTATGTGTTCAACATAATGTGAAAATTCACATAGTAGAAGTCAGATGTTTTCTGGTGATCAATTTATTTTTATTTGTTTCCATATAAAATTCACATAAAATAATGTTAGCATTAAGCCTTGGGCACTATGGATTGCTAAGTAGATTTGCAGAAGCCAATAAGAAGAAAAGCCTGCAAGAAGAAAAGAAATTGTGTGAACAGGGAAATAGAGGCTGGGTCTAAAATATCACATCCTTTAGTAAGTAAGCAGTGAAATCCTAAAGATCCACGATCTTGCTAACAGGCGCTGCCTGTTGATGATTACTGGGAGATGGATATGCTGTGTGTGTGTGGGGGGGGGGGTGGTGGTGGTGGAGAATTTTCCCCAAATCTGAGCAAGAATAGAAGTTTAAATAACCAGCAGCCACGTGTTAAGCTGCTTCAACAGGGAACCAGTGCAGTTTAAAACTGAATGTTGAATAGATTCAGATTATCTCCCGAGCCAGGATAAGCTTATAATGTAGTGCCTGAAAGTGCCCCAGGAGGTGTTTCTCTGGTTAAATCCATTGTTGCCATTCAACCATCGAGGAGGTTAGTAACACTAGGCTTAACTGCATGCAAAAACTTCAGGCAGCCACCTTCCCCATCTATAAACTGGCACCACTTTATTAGCTTTTAAGATGCTAATATATTGTCCCTGATGTCTGAATCCAACCATGATGTCTTGGGTAGAGAAATTACCATGGAACTTTTCAAAAAAATATTGCAGCAGATCTGATATGTGCCATTCAGTGCTCCATACTAGTTCAGATACAATGATTTGATGAAAGCCTGTTGCTCCAGATCAGTTGCTGCATAGCTCAAGGATAGCGTTAAACTGCTTATGTTAACTCGGGTAGAATCAAGGAAGGATTATTCCTGTTTTTGGATTTGATGGCTGGATGCAGTCATCTCTTTTTAATATGGAAAATGAACTGTCCATTATAATCACGCTGCATTTTCATTTGCCTTCCCTGTATTTATACATACAGCCTGCCATCCCTTTTTATAGCATTTTGTCTGACTTTTTGCCAGCCTTCTGTCATTGGTTTAGACTTGGGGGTGGATGAAAGCATCCTGTGGATGCCAGGCAGTGATCAAGCTGTGATGCCTCCAGCCTTCTGTGTCAAGATAGATTGCTCCCAGTGGTTTGAAAAAGGGCATCGCTGAAGGTAGGAAGCATGAGCCTGTCATAAGTGGCACTGAAATCGTACAAGCAAGATCACGGGTCATTGCTTCCAATATCTCACAGACCTTTGCAGCCAGCTGGTAAAACTTGTCATCTCGCATTTCATTCTGAGACACAAGACAGTGCTGTTGGTTTCACCAAGTGTGAGATATGCCAGCATTTAAGATAGCAAGAGGACCATCTCTCTCAGTAAAAGCCCAAGCAGCAGCTTAGGACAGCACAGACGTTTCTGTTGGTTATCCCAGACTGCAAGAATGCACTCTGTTGCTGCTCATGCATGGGCTTTCTCTGTAGCCACTCTAGTCTAGTGGAACTGCCTTCCAGAGGAAATTGGAAAGGTCCCCCAATCGCTTGAAATTTTATTAAAAGTTTGGATGAGATTATTTGGGAGAGATCCAGACATGGTAATAGGTACACATGAATCTAGCCAGTATGTCCAGCTTGACCAGAAGAGTGATTAACCATGCAATACTAAGCAGAGTTCCTCCCTTCTAAGCACATTAATTCAATGGACTTAAAAGGATGGAACTCTGTTTAAGATTACACTTGTAATGCTGTCTTCTGTGATGTAGGATACTTGTGAGGATTTTTTTTCTTCTGAATTTGAAATCCATTTCTTGCACATTGTAATGTCAAACGTCTGTTTGACACCATATTTGCAAATTAAGGCAAGTCTATAGCCTATTCAGGTCCATTGTTATCACTCATGCTGAAGGAAATATAAAAAATTAACATATGTGTTCAAATGCATGGTTTTGCATGTGTATGGACAATTATTTGTGTGCTCATGAAAACATTTATGTTTAAAATGATCCTGTGTATGTATTTTAACAATTTGCTAAGTCTCTCATTTTAATTTAAAAATATTAATACAAGACATTTGAGAAATTTTGAATAATGATTTAAAATGCAGCATCATGCTCTTTTTTAGTTTTGATTTTTCAGTTCTTCAGACATCATGTTCATTGCACCCATTTGTAAAAGTAGGTTTTGGCCCTCCACATTCTGGCAATCATTTTAATTTATAGTGGTTTGGGATTTCTGCCTTGTTAAAGGATTGGAGTTATAATTGAGCTGATTGTATGAACAAAACAATAAATAAAAGTTTTGTATAAACAAAACAATAAATAAAGGTTGTTTAATTAACTATATTATTATCTATTTAATGGTCAGAGAATGACAAATTGAAAGAAAATGTCTTTAGGAGCCATTCTTTAGCAACAATGAATACCTTACCAATTTCTAAACTAGTTATTTTGATTCCACAAGCATCTTACGCCAGATTCCAACCACATTTAGAGAATGTGATATATTTAGGCCATACAATATTGACAGCGTATCTAATTTTCCTTTATATTATTGGTCTAAATATATTGAAACTGTAGCTATAACTGTTAGTGGAATGCGGAACAACAGAATATGGATTGCCTGTAGATCTAGAAAGTTGTTATTAAATTACATGGAGGTTGGGTAGAGCAGGGGGCCTTGAGTAGCTGGTACAGTATTCCGAAAGTTAATGTTCCAGTTAACTGTGGCAGCGTCTTGCAGTTTTGTGTATGATTCATACACAGTCGTGGAAGCAAAGTGTGTATGGGTTTGTGTGAAAGCTTATCCCTCAGTCAGCTAAAAAAATACTATCCCCATGAGTTGTGTTTTTTACTCAAAAGACTGAGGACGATTTATTCCATTCTAATTATTCCATTATTTCGACTGTTTTATCTATACTGCATATCAAAGAATTCTAATTGCCCTTAAAAAGCAGCTGTTTCGTTTTAAGCAGTCTCAGGTTGTTGACATGTTACTCAAACCCTGGTGAAACCAACTTGTATACAGGTGTCTGATCTTTTACTTGTATATCTAAAACATGTTGTTAAGTGATGCGAATTTCGGATTTTCTCCTTTTTTAAAATAGTCCTTCATATTTTCCACTGGAGAAATTCCCCTCTGGCCTTCACATCTGGAGCCTTTTCCTGCTTGCTCATGTGAGATATATTCAAATACTCCTGGTACCGCTGTACTTCAAAACCATGCTTCAGGCTCTTCATCATTACTTAGTAGGTGATTTCATCTCACCCGTAGCTATTTTTTGTTGTTGTTCTTGCCTAGTTTGTTGCTCTACATCTTCTAATTTTTGTCTATGTAGACTGTTTTTATACCATCTGTCCACAGAGCCTGCTCCAATTCTGGCCAGTTTTCAGCTCGCCCCTGTTAGCCCCATAAGCCTTATTTACTTGTTTTACTGGGAGTCACAACAATCTGGAACTCCTGTAATGCTGTTTGCTTTTGTGACTGTGGTGTTTCCTGTCTGCATTTCCAAACAGCTTATTCCCAAATTTTAGGTTAGTGTTGTCTGGCAATTTGCCTGACTCTTTTTGTGCATGTCTCTTCCTCCTGAGCTTTGAGCTCAGGGGTATGATAACGTTCTGCTATTGCTTCAACAGTTGCTGCCTCAGCACTTTGAATTATGTGTAAACAGCTGTCTGCAAGAAATAAACTGTAAGAAGCCAACCATGATCTGAAAGGAGAAATGGGTATAGTCAATGAATGTCAATTCAGCATTGAAGTACAATATTAAAAACCTTGATCAGAAATACTACCTTGGGGTATTCAGAAAACAATCTGCCTTTATTAGCAGTCCTCAGTATTAGGAAAACAGCTGTATAAAATCCTTCTCAGCTTGAGAGAGTTAACATCACCAATTTCTTCAGCTATTGGGGGGACAGTTGGTTCTTTTATTTGAAAAATGAATCTAGTAGTCATAAAAGCAGAATACTTTCCTTTGTTGGGTTTTCAGCCTTGATTTATTTACTTAGCAATGTATCTGACCACCCAGGGATGGTGGTGTGGTGGTTGATGGCATGTGTTGAAATACAACATGAAAATTCAAACCATTTGAACATTCTGAGGAGTCTGCTTATTTTTCTTGGTGACATCAGTGAATAACATCTGCTATTTCATAAACTGGTAAGATGGTAACTGTAATGGCTTAACAAGTAAAATAACGATGTACACCGATAGTTTCAAGATCTCTTATGAAAAGGACAACATAAAATAACATTAATAAAACACAGATATAAGCATTAACACAAGTATTGGGGGACACTTGGTTAACTTCTAGTAAATGAACAAGAATTATTTGGGGTGAAACTGCTGGAAATAGAGGATGGTTAGGAGAACATTTGCTACCTCGTATTTTCTTCTTAGATACAAATGAGAACCCATGTCAAATTAAGTACACTTTTTGAAAAGTTTATATGAGTGAAAATTAAGCTGTAGCAGAAAAAAGTAAAGCTTTTCAACACTTTGCAAGGGCAGCCTCACATATAATGCATTGCAGTAATCTAATCTAGATGTAACCAGTGGCATAGCGAGGGGGCCCAGGGGATGTCATGACCCAGTCCCTGGACACTGAGGACTCTATTGCAGAGCTTGAAGACACAGTGGAACCAGAGCTGGGTCCTCGTGAGGGGGTATAGGCAACAGAGCCAATTCCAAGCCTCTCCCTTCAAGCCAAGGCAGAGCCTGATGCCATGCAGCTGGGAGCGCCATCAGAAATATCAGAGGAGCTGAGTAGGACTGAGGAATAGGACTGGCACAGCTGGCATCTCCTTATCCACCAGTAGACCTGAGACCAAGATCACCCCAGGTCTACAGATCTGTTTCTTGCCCATCCATTTAGATGCCAAGTCAAAACATTTCTGGTTACCCAAGCTTTTATCTGAATGTTTTACCCTATCCTTTTAGTAATTGTTTTATGGCCAGTGTTACACCAGAGTACTGTTTCATACTGTGATTGTTTTACTGTTATTCTTACATGTTTTATGCTGCTAATATGGTTTTGTTTCTGGTTTTGGTGCTGGTTTTGTAATTGGTGAAACTTTATTTTGCATTTTTATCATTTTATTGAGACATTGAGAGCTCTTGTTGTGGAATTTTGTGAACCCCCCAGGAGAGATCTCTGAAAAGCTAGCCTGTGCATTTTCTAACAAATTTAAGCAAGCAAAATACAATTCCTTTAGTTGCAAAGAGAGTACCAGTGTTACAGTTCTTGTTTTTGTGTCTTTCTAGTTCTGGCTTCTGTTAAATGCAGATTAAGAAACTGTATAGATTACTGCTTTCTTCTGTAGTGGAATTCTTCTGATGCAATGTTGCCAATTAAAAAAACTCTCATGGTTGTACTGTAGGGAATTGATCAATCAGAAAAATCATTTACCATTAGATCACTGTCTTGTTTTCCTCCCTTTATTCCTTGTTAATTAATGTTCATGCCATTTATAATCTGATCTAAAATGTGTTAAAGAGCAGTTCAGAACCAACTGGCTATTGTTTTCATACTTCAGTGCTTTGATGCCAAGCAGTGACTTTGATTCCATAATCCTTTTCATCGGTGCATTGTAAATGTAAGGCTACTTCTTCTCTTTACCACTGTAAAGATATCATGCAGTTTTCTCCCTCTTCCCCTATTTCTGTGGACATTCCACCCTCCCTAGTTTTAGAATGATGATTATTGTTACATTTATTTCTGTGTTTTCACTAATCAAAGGTAACGTCAAACCACAGATTAAATTCATGATGGCATTTCACATAGGTTCCCGGAGGATTTTCTAGGCATAAGTCTCAGCAGGGAAGAATGATTAGATCTGCAATAAGGTAGCAGAAAACTCTCAGATGGTTGAAGGAGCTAATGACATGTGTAAGACTGAAGAAATGGTGGTTGGCTTTTGAAGGAGTTTGTGCCACATGCAGAAGGGCATGGGAAGCCATTGATGATTTTCAGTCAGGGTATTTCAAGCAACTATGTCTTGTATGGTGCAGAAAATGTGACACTCATCAACATAGTTTTTGAGCATGTACTGACTGACTTCTGATGCATTTTCCCTCTGCATTCTGGTCTTTTTGAACGTGTTTCCAACTTGCTTCTGCAGTTCTAGCTTCATTATTAGTAGTAGTAACTGTCAAGGGAAGGGAACTGTCAAGGCAAGGACAATACTATCCTCCTTCTGGTCCCTGCTTTCTCTTTCCCACTACTGATTTCCTCCCTCACCCTCTAGCTGCCTCCTCTTCCTCCTCTCCTTTCTTCTCTCATTCTTCCCCTGCTGCTATTCCTCTGTGCCCCTTTTCAGCTAGCTGCATTCTCATCACCTTGCCTAACTCTGCTATTTCCTCCTCACTGCCATGTCTCACCCCACCTTTCTCACCTCTGGCCTTATGATTCTGCCTTTCTGCCCATGCTGTGGCTGTGTTTATGGAGTTTTTACGCAATGTCTGAAATATCTCAAAATAGTACCACAAGACATGGTTCCCCACCACCCCACCACCCTGCTAATTTCTACCTACCTGAAAGAGTGCCTCTGCCAATATGAACCTGTCTGGGCACTGAGATCCCATTGGGAGGTTCTTTGTGTTACCTCCCCCCATGAAGTGTGGGAGGGCACATGTGAGGGCTTTTTCTGTGATAGCCCCTAGGCTCCAGAATAGTTTTCCTTGGAGATTCATCATTCACCTACTCTTTATAGGTTTAAATGCAAGGTGAAGACCTTCTTTTACACCTAGGCATTTGTTTAGCCTCCCTGAAAATCCCCTCGACACCTGCTGGTCTAGGGGGAGGGAGTGGGGGTTGGGGTTATTTTAATGTGATTTGTATTGCTGTTTTAATTGTTACATTTTATTAATGGTGTTTTTATTGTGGTTTTTATTGTTTTTTAACTTTTGCAAGCCACCTAGAGATTCTAGTATGAGGCAGGGTATAAGTATCATAAACAAACAAACAAACAAACAAATAAATAAATAAATAAATAAATATGGGGAGCTTTTAAAAGGCACCTCCACTTTTCAGATTTTTCTACAAACCTGACGGCTGCCCAGATTTGTAGAAATGTCACCACAGTTTGTGCATTGCTTGTACAAGATTATTTTTAACAGAACAGATTATCAGGTATCTTAACTAGAACCTTTATGCTGTATTTCCTTTCATAAACTTCATTCCACTTAAAGTAGGGAAGTAAATGCAATGAGAACACAGAAATTGCTTGTTTTTTTACACATTTGTTGGTGGATGCCTTAGTAATGATTGGTTTTGTATAGGTCACTCATTCTACTGCATTTGGTGGTTACAAGATGAAATTGCTGCCCAAAAAATAAATTATAAAAATGATACCAATGAGCATGTTGCAGCAGGCTTGAGTAGTTTTCTTTTTTCAGCAAACTAGAGTCTGCTGTTGTGACCCATGGGGAATAGTGTTTCCTCTTCTGCTTTGCTTAACATACTCGAGGTTGGAACAGCACTCTAGATGGCATACATGCAAAATAGGTGAAGCATTCTGCTGGAAATGATTTGAATTTATTTAATGTGATGTTGGACAGTGACCAGCCTGGTTATAGTGTAGGAAAGTAGTGTCTGCACTTTCACAAATCCATTGTCTCTTCACACTGGATATACCATCAGAGGAACAGAAGCTGAACTAAAGACAATTATTCTACCAGGCAGTGTGTATCACAATATTCTCTTTCAAGTTTGACCAAATTGGACCAGCATTATTAATTTCCCTCTTTAAAAACTCCAAAGCATTTCCTTCCCACATTTTATAATATATTGTAATTTATTTTTTCCAAAAAAACCCCAAAACCCAAAAGGAATTTGTTGGCATTTTAAAGACTAACAAAATTTCATTTCGGCATAAGCTTTTGTGGACTGGAGTTTATTTCTTCACGTGTAATGCAATGTCTCCTCACTACCCATACCTTTTATGTATGAAGTATGAAAAAATAAACAGGGTCAAGAGGTCATGAAATGTAAGAAGTACAGGATGGAGTTACATTACTTTGTATCAGGATGAAGTGGCCTCCAGACCACAAAAATTTACACTGGAATAAATTTTAGTAGTATATTGCAGCAGATGATGATGATGATGATGATGATGATGATTATTATTATTATTATTATTATTATTATTATTAATTAAAATTTTAAACCACCCACCCCCAAAGGGCTCTGGATCTAAACAGGAACTTGACAGCACCTTAAAAATTAACATGGCTACTACCTCTGGAATCCGTTTTTCCAGACCTTTTCAAATCTGATTCTACTTTGATTTTGAATGTGCTTTTTGGGAGGGACATCAAAGCATCTCTGAAATGGTATTATATACTAGCATTTGCCATGTAGAGTGCAAACCTAATGCCAAAGGCTTGTGCTAACTGCTCTTAGTGTCTGCTTTTAGGGAAGGTGCAGAAAAGACCTATCCAGCCATTAGCTGTCATACTTGTTTGCACTTTGCTCTGGAATCCTCTTTTTACAGTTATGTTTTATGTTCCTTGGGGCATGCTGAGTAGAGAATTGGGTTTTCTTTCCAACTTGGCAGAATAACTGATGCTTTCAAGGGGGGAAAAAGACAGCGCTTCTGGGCTTCCATCTCTGCTACTATAGCTGAAATAGAAAGTCCTGGAAAATTGGATTCCATATTAAAATCATGATTACAGCCTTATCTATAGAAGCATGAATAGTTCTAATTCAATACCCTGTGAATGAATTAAATCTTTAAAATGGCTGAAACCCCTCTTGCCTCATGTTGAAGTAATAGACTCACATTTCCTAGTTTGGAATTATTATGTCTATGCGTAATGATAATTGTGTATGTTAAGTAGGTATAGAGCACGTAACTACCTTTCCCCCCCATCTTTCCACATGTATTACATTCCTAACAGTTAATTCCTATAATCTTGAACATTAAACTCATGACAGTGACAGAATTAAGTTTGGCATTGCTCCTGTGTTTGTGTGTAAATGCAACTATAAAATACAGGTGGAGAAGTTTTTTTAATTATTTATTTATTATCTTTATAGCCCGCCCTTTTCCATCAAGAGGGGCTCGGGGTATCTCACAACATCAGTTTCTACTATAATAAGAACAAATCGCTGTCCATTAAACAATTTACCTGAACTTTAAAAACTCTTCAATTTTTGGCACACTAAAACCAATAAATAAGCCAATCGGACGGGAGAATACCCCAAGATAGTAGCCCTAAAGAAATTCCCAGGGGCATAAAAGGGGGGGGGGAAGGGGAAAAATCTAAGGGAAGAGAACGAAGTGGAGGCCAATTAAGATAGACACCATCACTGCCCTCAGCCACAGAGGCGGAGCTATGGGGGGCGCGTTGCACCGGGCCCACGCCTGGGGGTGCGCCTGGAAAATCGCCCCCCCCCCCACGGCACCCACACACACACTTACCTTAGTGAAACAGTTCAGGCTGCAAAAGCGGTCTGTTCTCTTCAGGCTGAAAACATCCTGGTGGGAACTATACTTCCCAGGAGACTTTGCGAGCCCCAGGGTCTCATGGGAAGTGTAGTTCCCACCAGGCCATTTTCAGCCTGAAGGGAACAGGCCGCTTTTCCAGGCTGAACTAAGTTAAGGGGGGGCGGAGGGGCAGGGCACCATGGAGGGTTTTTTTTTTAACACAGAGTGCGCACCAGGCGCACTCTGGCCCAGGTACACCTCTGCTCAGCCAAAGACCTCGTAGAACATTTCTATGTTACAGGCCCTGCAGAATTGAAGTAATTCCCAAAGGGGTAGGTCTCATTTGACAGAGCATTCCACCAGGCTCTGGTTGAGGGGAGTTGGACATTTTTTGGTCCAGGGACTTTCAGCAGGTTGTTATTCACAGAGCGTAATGAACTTTGCGGGGTATATTGAGAGAGGTGGTCCTGCAGAATTTTGGGAGGGTACTGAATTTTTTCTGGATTTAAAGGAAGTTTATTTTGCTAATACACAAGCCTTTGATTTGAACATATGATGCAAGAGGTGTGGTTTTATTGCTGCAAATTTTCATCTATTCTGATGAAATGGAGAATACAAATCTGTTTTGCTGACTGGTCAGGATTCTCTCACAGCAAAATTAATGTGTGTCAAAATTTGGAACTCTGTTCTCCTAAAGTATTTTAATTTGTCCCTAAACTGGGCTGTCAAACAAACCACAGACGTAATTTATGAATAAAGCAAGATTTGTTATGTAAAGCTGGTAAACTAATCAGAGCTCATTCTACAACTTAACCGGCAGTTTTGTCTTGATGTCTGACTCTATCCTTGAAAGCAGCTATGAAACTTGGCTTCTTCTGACTTAAACAGCAAGTAGAAATAGTATAGTAATGCATTTCCTGTTCAAAGGATCAAATTGTTGAGAAAATATTAAAAATGCTCTGATTTTGAAATCAGAAAAGCATAGATAAGTAGGACAGAATATTTTTACATTCCTTTTCTTATTTTCCTTTCCACTGTGCTAGAGTGCTTTTGCTTTATAGTATTATAAGGAAGAACTAAGTCTGTACCCAGGGAATGGGAACAAGGGTGAGAGCCAGAGCAGGTTTCATGTGGTAATAAATAATTGACCCTTTGTATTCCAGTCAGGTTTTTCAGTCAGAGAATTTCCTCTGAAGTGCCCGGTTTCCTTCTCTGTCATGCTTTAAGGTGACTAATTATGTTTTTAAAGAGTGTAATGCAAGGGACTCTGTGGATCAGAGAACCACTGTTCTCGTTCCTTTTATGCAGTCTAGTAATCTTGGATGACTGTTACAAGACTGTGATTGTTAACTGCACCTCTGTGTCAGCAATGCTTTGGGTTTCCAAAGGCCTCTTTCATTTTAAACAGCATAGGGCTTCACATTTCTTATAACGCACAATAGCAATCTCCGTAGGGAGCCAGGGCTAAAGCAGTAAGTCACAATAATTTCAGCAGCCTGTTTAAATAAATGGATATACTATTTGATATCCCTTCTCTGGATTGTCATTGCATAGAAAAGCAAACATCTGCCTGAGCTTAATTGTTGTTTTATTGGCTTCCTCTCTTCCAAGTGTCATGCATTGAGCCACATTAAGTTGCATAACTGTTCAATATTACAGGCAGTTGTGTAATTAATGTAAAGACATTTCTTTTGGTTCCTAACACAATTTCTTTCAACAAGGAAAATGGTGCATCAGAACAGTCAACACTGAGTACAGAAGTAAAAGAAGACAATGTGTTACCTAGCAATAGAATTAATGAGAATATATGCCAATATCTGTTTAGTATTTTTATCCTACCCTTCTACCCTGGAATGGAGTCACTTCTGCCCCTCTGCTAATATCCTTTTGACCCTGCCTGTGTCCTGTTGGCTGGTGTCAAACTCGGATACGGAAATCACGGAAAGCTGTAGATTTGTTCTAAAGCCTTTAATTCAGGTAACATCGTAAAAGAGGAATCTGGCGATTCCCACGCAAACCCCTTACCTATATCCTGTTGCCCCCTACCACCAAGCCACACGGCTCCTACTCTCTTCTACAAAACACAAAGCATTCACTACAAAGCATTGCGAGCCTGGGAACAGTTCACACCTTCCCTTAATAAGATCTGTGTCCGGGATACCCTGGGGGGCCACACATCAGAGGATGGTACACCGCCTCCCCCTGCCCTACCTGCCATTTGGCACTGTCAGGCTCAGTCCTGACAGCTGGCCACACCTTTGGCTACCAGAGAAGAAGCAGGAGTGGGAAATGAAGCAATGCCATGAGGGGGCAGTTCGGCAATGTTGGGAAACTGAGGAAAGGACTGACAACTTCTAGGGACTCCCTAGAGAGGATGCGCTAGGGACTCCCTAGAGAGGATGCGCTAGGGACTCCCTAGCGAGGATGCGCAGCGTGGCAGAAACAGACTGGGGAAACATAGGAAGGACCATAGCCCTAAGCAGGAGAAACTAGGAGTGGCTTTTAAAGACTTGGAGGATAGAGGGTCAAGAGCCCATTGGCCAGGATGTCAGTCACCCAGTGCTTGGGATGTATTGGTGGGAGCCCCACAAAGTCTTTCCCCAGGTTTTCCCTGATAAGGACTGTTTAGAGCAGCGGTGGCGAACCTATGGCATGCGTGCCAGAGGTGCCACTCAGAGCCATCTCTGTGGGCACGTGCGCACAGAGTTTGTCATGTGGGAGTGGAAAATCCCCCCCCACACACACACACACACACATCTAGGCTGGCCTGAGCCGCTGGGCACGACGTGCACACACCACGGCAAGCAGGGAGGACTTGACTGGCGGGCCTGGTGCCTGTGTTCTGGGTGGCTGCTGCCCGGGGGGGGGGCCGAGGCAGAGGAGGCGGAGGCGGAGATGCTAGAGAGATGCAGAGCGGTGCGAGCGGGACTTGCTGAAGGCTAGATCAGGCTGGCCCCTGCTCAAGGGGGTGGGGTGGAGGCAGAGGGGTTGAGCAGTGACGCTGGAGCAGCACAGGGCAGAGCTGCGGGTGCACGCAGGACCTGCTAGAGGCTGGAGCAGGCTGGCGGCTTCTGATCGAGGGGTTGAATAAACAAAACGTGTGCCTTTCCAAACAACTAAAACCTCAGTATTCAGGTTAAATTGTCGTGTTGGCACTTGGCGATAAATAAGTGGGTTTTAGGTTGCAGTTTGGGCACTCGGTCTCTTAAAGGTTCGCCATCCCTGGTCTAGAGACCACCAAGTGAAAGTAGGGCAGGTCTTGTCTTAAAAGCCAGAGATCAGACTGGGGCAGGGGGGATCAAGCTGAAGGAGTACTCCCCTTCTCTTCATTGCTGAGGCATTGTTCACAGACATGTAGGAAAAAAAGAAGCTGGAAGGTGAACTGCCCCCGTATTTGCCATGGCTGTACATTTTTTCCTTGCTTTCTAATGAAGGTTGTTGTAGGTGCAAGTCTTATTCATGGATCAAGATACTAGAGGTTTAATATTTCTATTAAAATTTCACGCATCTGTTTGGTGTGAATTAACGTTAATTCTGGTTTCATTGAAATGCTTATTGGCACCATTCATGGAAGTGTTGTTTTTGGTTAGCTAATATACTTCTTTTAATGTGGGTACCTTATTTCTTAAACTGAAAACCCAGCTTGTTGCCATCTGCCAGGAAGTTAAAATGAAAAGATACTTAACTGCTGGCAGGTCCAACTGCATCCCGGTTACCAAGAGACCCTCATATTTGTGTACAGCCTCTGCTTTTATTTGTTTCCACCACTTACATTTCAACCTAAAGCAAGCACATTCATGAGTCATTTCATTGATAGTTTAAACATGCAGCTCAGTAACTCCTGTGTTCCTTATCTCAGTCTTATGTTTCAGTGAAGTCCTGATTTGCATTGTTTCGGTTGCTGTTAAAAATAGAAGATAATATTGTCAATTGAGGGAAATCTGGAAACTTGGCTGTATATGGATATAGAGCCCTTTGGGTGGGGCTTCTTTTGTGTTCTGTCTTGGCATTGAGATTGGATTCTAAAATAAGAGCAAGCAGCCAAACTTGTAAGTGGCTCAAAACACAATCTTTGCATCTGTTGTAAGAGAACAAAGCCTCCTTCCTGGCATTTGATGAAGTACTTAGATATAAGCGCTTCTTCATGAACATCTCGTGGTCTGTAGGAAAGCCATTACCATAGAATTTCTTCAAAGTGATATTTTTTATCCAAGAAGCGGAGAAAAATAATTCCAGCAAGCTCTGGATGAAAAGTAGTTCACAGATACTCTGGTGGGTCATGTTTCTCTGGCACAATGCAGGTACAAGTTTGTAGTGTGGGGGTGTGGAAAGGGTAAAGGAGCAGAACAGCTGGTTCACATGTACATAAATATCACTTGAGTACTGTATACTGGATGGGTAGCAGATGAATATGTAAACTGATGTAATTGAAAAACATTTCATGTGATGTGACGTAATATGGAAATGCTTTCTACAGTGTTCGATAAAAGCACGGCCTGGGTGTAAGGACTCGAAACAAAGAAACTGAGTTCAGTACGTTTATTTCATAAACTTCAATGATCGCAATACACGGAATGTGGATTCTGACTTTCCTGGGCTTAAGGTGTCGCTTTTACGGAACCTTCAGCCACCTCCCCCAAACGTCCCAGCAGAATTCCCACGACAGAACAGAAACAAGCTTCAAACACACAAGATAATCACAGCAAGGTTAAGGCCACAACCACCCCGGGCACGAAGCCCAGAATGAGGAATGCGCCAAGGCCAGGCAGAAAGAGCAGAAACTAACCCCCACCCTTACACTCCGCCTCCTCCACGAAAGCCCCCTCTCCCCCTGGTTTATGAGGGAAAGACTTATGAAAAGCAGCGATCAAAGGAGGGGCGTCAATGTTTTCAACATACACCCATTGATTATGGCCCGAGGGATATCCCACCCAGGAAACCAAATATTGCAAACGTTTGCGTATGTAACGAGAATCCAGAATAGTGTCGATTTCGTAGTGTTTGTGGCCATCAACGATCACTGGCGGGGGAACCTCCGTTGGGTCGTGCCAAGCATCTGAATCTGGAGCCCGCTTGAATAAGCTAGAATGAAATACAGGGTGAATATTACTGAGAGAATTGGGCAATTCTAACCGAGCGGTCACATCGTTGATCACCTGGGTGATCCGAAACGGGCCTATGAATTTCTTGCCTAGCTTGGAATATTTATGCACATCCCTAAGGTTTTTGGTAGACAAATAAACCCACGCCCCCACTTGCAGAGGAAAATCCATTCTATGTTTGTCCGCTTGTCTTTTTTGGGCTTCCTGCGCTTGCGAGAGCGAGGAAGAAACAGATTTCCAGCCTTCAGCTAGAGACCGGATCCAGTCACCAAAGTCAGGGGGTTGGAGCGCATGATTGGGAAGCTGGGGTAACGGGGGAAACGAACGACCCGAGACCACTTCAAACGGAGTTTTATTGGTGCTGCTGTGAACCGCGTTGTTGTAGGCATACTCGGCGAAGAGAAGAAGCTCCGTCCAGTTATCCTGATAATAGTTGGTGTAGCAACGTAGGTACTGCTCAAGCGTTCTGTTGGTCCGTTCGGTCTGGCCGTCACTTTGCACGTGGTACGGGGCAGCCACAGCCGAGGCCGTTCCCAACAACTCCAGGAACGCTTTCCAAAACTTAGATATGAACTGTGGGCCCCTGTCAGAGATCACTCTCTCCGGCGATGAGTGCAAACGATAGATATGTTGAATAAACAATTTGGCCAATTTAGGCGCCGAGGGAATGGTGGAACACGGAACGAAGTGCGCCTGTTTGAAAAAGAGGTCCACCACCACCCAAAGTACTGTATTACCATGGCTTTCGGGGAGATCTGTGATGAAATCCATGGAAATCACTTGCCACGGCCGAGCCGCCGGGGGGATGGGGCGTAGTAATCCGTGCGGCTTACCAGGGATGGCCTTAGCCTCTGCGCACGTTGGACACCCTTTTATGTATGCCTCAATGTCCTTGCGCATGGTGCGCCACCAAAACTGCCTCCTAAGTAGGTAAAGCGTTTTCAAAAATCCAAAGTGTCCCGCTTGTCGGGCGTCATGACCGGCCAGTAGAACCTGCTTGCGTAGGGCCGGTGGGACATACCAGCAGTCACCCCGTCTCCAAACTCCCCCTTGCAACTGCAGGAGGGGGTCAGATTCCTCTTTCGGAACCTCCTGTCGTCCCGCCTCCTCCAGGTGCCGTAGAAACGGAGATACAACGTCCGGGACCTTCATGGGGGAATGTTTCGGGGGCGTAACTGTCTGGAATCGGGTTACCGCCAAGCCCAATTGAGAAGGTGTGAGAATAGTGCGAGGCATGGCGCATAAGGAAGTGTCCGTCCCCTTGGGGAGGCGGGACAGGGTGTCAGCTAATTTGTTGCTATTACCAGGGAAAAAATGGACAGTGAAGTTGAATCTAGAGAAAAAGTCCGCCCATCTTAATTGTTTGGCCGACATTTTGAGTGGAGTAGACAAAGCTGCCAAGTTTTTATGATCCAACCAAACCTGGAACGGGCGCGCGGCGCCTTCCAGCCAATGCCGCCACGTAGACAAAGCCTCCTTAATGGCTGCCGTTTCTTTATCCCCAACCGTCCAGTTGAGTTCAGAGCCGGACAGTTTTTTCGATAAATAAGCACACGGTACGAGTTTGTTATCTTTATTTTTCTGTAAGAGTGCTGCTCCTAGGGCTTTATCCGAAGCATCGACATGCACGATGAAAGGCAAAGTGGGATCTGGGTGTTTCAAAATGGGTTCGGTAGTAAAAGCTGTCTTAAGAGCCTGAAACGATTTTTGACAATCAGGGGACCAGGAGAGGGGAGCCCCGGGTTTCGATGCCTGGGGCCCCTTTCCTTTGGTATGCAGTAAGTCTGTGAGTGGTAGAGCAAGCTTAGCAAATTGGGGAATAAAATCTCGATAAAAGTTCGCAAAACCTAGAAACAATTGAAGTTCCTTACGGGTGGTGGGTATCGGCCAATTTACTACAGCTGCAACTTTTGCCAGATCCATCTCCAGGCCCCCTGGAGAGATCCGATACCCTAGGTAATCCATGGAGGTTTGGTGGAAAGCACATTTGGACAGTTTTGCGAACAGGGAGTTATCGAGCAGACGTTGCAACACCGCCCTGACCAAACGTTCATGCTCCTCCATCGTTTGGGAATATATTAGAACGTCATCCAAATACACCACCACCCCTTTAAACAGAAAATCTTGTAGAACGTCGTTGATAAGTGACATGAAAGCCCCTGGGGCGCCGGATAATCCGAATGGCATTACAAGATATTCATACTGGCCAAATTTGGTATTAAATGCTGTTAAATGCTCGAAACCCTCAGCAATTCGTACTCGGTAATAAGCCTCCCTCAGATCCAGTTTGGTAAAAACACGCCCCTTTCCCAAGGCATCGAGCAGGTCCTTGATGAGGGGCAAGGGGTATTTATTTGACAGCGAAACAGCGTTGAGACCACGATAATCAGTGCACAGACGTAGGGTTCCATCTTTCTTTTTCACAAACAAAACGGGTGCTGCGTGGGTGCTCTTGGTGGCTCGGCGAATGAAACCGCGAGCCAGATTCTTATCGAGAAAGGCTCGAAGCTCCTTCTCCTCGGTTGGGCTCATCCGATATATTCTACCTTTGGGGAGTTGTGCCCCTGGGACCAAGAGGATTTTACAGTCTGTGTCCCTATGGGGGGGGGGAGTTGATCGCACTCCTGTTCTGCAAAGACTTTGGCTAAGTCCCAGTACTGTTTGGGAACTTCGGCCAGTTCTGGGCTCGGGTCGCTGGCTAAAACCATTGCCTGGGACTCCTCGGGGTCTTCTTTAGCCTCTGCCGGTGGCTCACCCTCGTGCATGTGATCCCCACAAGGAGGATCGGTGAATCGGACTATGTGTTGCCCCCAGAAGATGGTGGGTTCATGGGAGAGAAGCCAGGGCATGCCCAGCACTATGGGATGTTTGGCGACTGGAGCCAGAATGAAGCTACGTCTTTCCCAGTGTTCAGCACATCGCAGAAGCACTGGTTGGGTTTTGAAACGGGCCGGACCGTCGGTGCCCAATGGGCTGCCATCCATTTGAGTAAAGGGAATGGGTTTGGCCAAAGCTATACGTCCGAGCCCTAGTTGCTCAGCCACCTGAGGCTTCATAAGGCAGTGGGAGCAACCGGAGTCTACGAGAGCTCGTGCCAGAATATGGGTGTGCTTGGAGGTATTGGTTAGCGTGGTCATAATAGTTATGGGGGCTCCCCCTTCACTCACCGCATCTGGCGCAGGAAACTCTTCCGCGGGACCCGACAAGAGGCTCACCCCTTCAGGTTCGGTGTCATCGGCTTCCCCGGGCTCGTCATCATAGGTGGTTTGCGCAGCTCCTTGGGGCCCCCGAGGACCCGTCTTGCGAGGAGTTCGTGCCATTGACTTGCGGGGAGCGGGGACAGGCGCCTTTTGTTTTTTCGGGCAGTTGGCCGCCATGTGGCCCGGGCCCCCACAATATAGACATAACCCGAGGCGGCGGTGGCGCTCAGAGGTGGATTCGGCTGCCGGCGGTCCTGCACTCGCCTTCTTCGGCGGGGCGGCAGCCGTCGCTGCCGGTTTGGTAGGAGGTTTGGTCGGAGCGGTTTTCCCCGTCTTGGAGCGATTAAGACGGGCCGCAATAAGGTTGCCGGTTGTAATCCACTCCGCAATAGTCGGGTTCACGCACCATGCATGCCCAGGTGCAGATTTCCGAGTCGACAGCGTCGTGGAAGTATTCACATTTCATGCGTTTGGGCCAGTCCGGGAGTTTGCTCGCGGCCAACCGGAATTCTCAGGCGAACTCTGCAAAGGTTTTATTTCCCTGCTTGAGAGTTTTAACAGTCTTGATGGCTTTGTTCACCTCCTCCGGATCTTGAAAACGGAGTCGCAACCCTTGAAGTAAAGCTGCCACGGTTTGAAGTTCAGGGGCCCCTGCTACTTCATGCAATTCCACAAACCATTCTGCCGCGTCTCCATCCAGTACGGACCCGATGTCACGCACCTTCTCGGCTTCGGACCTATAAAGATCATCAAACTCAAGCATGTGTGCGTCGAGTTGCAGGATGAAATATGGCAACCTGGAAGCCGTCCCATCAAAACGTGCAGGAATGTGAGGGCGAGGGTAACCCCTACCGGCTCGTAGAACTGGGGCCGGAGCTTGTGCAGGCGGTGGTTGCGCCCCTGGACCGAGGGCTGGAGGTTGCACCGGGAGTAGGACTCTACGCTGGGGTAGGGGAGCAGTACGATCTGGGGCGATGGGCCGGCGAGTCGCGCCACCGGTGCTAGGTAGAGCCACTGGTGGCGCTTCGAGATTTCTCTGGAGCGTCGCCTCCCTTGCCGCCAACTCCCTCTCACGACGTGTGAGAGCCTCCCGTTCACGTTGCAGTCTATCCTGTTCTCTACGTTGCAGTTCCGCCTCGACTACTCCTTGGTTTTCCAGCGCTTTAAGGCATTCGCGTTGGTGCTGGAGCTCGAGTCTGGAGTGTTCTAGGACTCGATCACGGGAAGTGAGGTCTTTGAGGAACTGGTCTCTTAGGACATCCTTCTCTCGTGAAAGTTCCGCTTCCACGGCTCGGCGCTGCTGTTCACGTTCTTGTTCTATGGCTTCGCACTCTTTTTCGAGAGCCATCCGTTCCTGCTCCCAGTCCCGTTTGGTTCTCTCGAGAGCTTCCATCTGTTCCCAAAGATCCGAAACCGGGGAACGCCGTGCATCCGTGGCCGGTAGGGCGGTAGCCCCCATCAACTCAGATCTGGAGGCGCGGGCACCGTCAAGGGGCATGGCCGCCGCTTCCTCGAGATCCGATAAGTCCGGAGGGTCGCGGGTACGGGCATCTTCTGCGAAAGTGAGCCTGAGTCTGGAAGTTTTAGGTAACTCCAACACTTCCTCCTCAGAGTCCTGGGTCGGTGGGGGGCGCGAGCCTTTCGGGCGCACTCCGGTGCTCTGCCAGTTATCTTCGGGAGGGGGGTCCTTGAGGTATTGATCCAGAAATCTTGCCAGGGACTCTTCTGTGTCCCCGTGGATGGTTGACACCCCGATTTCCTCCTCGACCCGTCGCATCACCGGTTTGTAATCCATATGCTGGCGGGTGGTGAAATGTTGCCCCAGGGGGGCGCGATCCATCGACACTCCGCCACCAGGATCGTAGAAATCCTGACGCACTTCTAGGCGGCCGGCCAAAACCGTGCGCCGAGCCATCAGGGGGGCTTCTTCCACTTGCTCATGCAGTTGGGGGAAGGCTAAGCTCCGGCTAAGCCGAGGCTTAGAGAGGGTCACCAGGGAGACGGGTTCCGCTGGCTCCTCCAGAGAGACCGTCGTGTGGAAGGAAGATATGGAGCCCTCTTTGGGGGCTACCACAGTCTTGTCGCCTTCCAAGTGCGACAAACTCTCGGTGTTCAATCCCTGCATGTCGTTGGGCATCAGGGATCCACAAAACGGATGGAAAATGGTAGTGAACCAAAATCAATCCGAAGATAGAGAAGTGAGAATCCGCATAATGTAAGGAACCTCAAAGGACTCGAAACAAAGAAACTGAGTTCAGTACGTTTATTTCATAAACTTCAATGATCGCAATACACGGAATGCGGATTCTGACTTTCCCGGGCTTAAGGTGTCGCTTTTACGGAACCTTCAGCCACCTCCCCCAAACGTCCCAGCAGAATTCCCACGACAGAACAGAAACAAGCTTCAAACACACAAGATAATCACAGCAAGGTTAAGGCCACAACCACCCCGGGCACGAAGCCCAGAACGAGGAATGTGCCAAGGCCAGGCAGAAAGAGCAGAAACTAACCCCCACCCTTACACTGGGACTTACTGTGGGTCGTCATTTGCAGCCTGCATGCAGGGGTGAGGTCGAGGGTCAGCTTTTGCACCAGTCGCATTAGCCTCTGAGGGGCAGGCCAGTAGAGGCCTGGCTGGCGCAGGTGGCTGGAGCCACACCAGCCTGGCTATTTAGGGCTAGGCATACTGGGTTCCAGCCTTTTCTGCCCTGTGCTCCTCTGGCTTTTTCCCACCATCCACCCACCCATTCTTTTATGACTTGTTTTTGTTCCATTGTTACGGGTTATTTGGATGTTGTTTGTTTAATTTGCATACCAGGTTGTACATGGGGATTTATCCGTTTTGGGGAGGAGGAACCCGTCTACTGGCCCTCCCCTTTGGAGAAGGCCCTCATAAGGGACCTTGGGGATGGGTTGAGTTTTGGTACCACATGCCCAGGCAGGGACTGCTGGTGGCTTGCGCTCCTAATCAGCAAAGGGAGTTGCATTTAGAGGCCAGCACCTAGATGACTCCCAGTGCCTTTGTTCTCCTGGTTCCCCTAGCACTAGGGTCTGGGGGAAGGGTATCACTGAGGGGCAGTAAGGGTGCTGCCAAGTGATTGGATGTACTTCCTATGCTGTACCTCTGCTTGCTTTTAGCCAACAAAATCAATAAACAGGCTGTGGCCAATTTCTGTTCACAGAAATGGTTATTCTGCATTTTATTGTGGGTCCCTCAGACCCTCTCTTTCCAACTCAGGGTATTCTAGAGCTCTTCTTTGCTCTGCTCCCTACAGCCCAAGCAGCCAGACAGAGGTGACCTGAGGTGAGCAATGTTTGAAGGAACAAACTAGGTTATAATCAAAGTATTACCTTTCTTTGAAGAAGAGTTTCTTCCCATGTTCCTTTTATGCTTTAAATCTGCTGGATTTAAAAAGTACTATCTGCTTCTGTTGGTCTGTGTGGCTGACCTGGATTGATATGGGATCAGCATGGACTGCATGACTGATTTCCAGGTGTGCACTGCAGCATTCAACTAAAAGCACAGGAAGTGGCCAAAAGTGATAGGTTTCCAGGGATACTTGAGATTTGAGATTCTTTTGAGATACAGGTTTGAAATCTGTTAATTGGTAACATAACTGTCTGCTACTATCTGTAGTATTCCCCCAATTCCTTTATATTTTAATTTGCCCACTTACCTTGACTCAGCCAATGAAAAGCACTAGTGGAAGCAAGCAGAGCCATAAACTCCCTCTGACAGAAACTAAAGTTTCTTGTTCTTCATGAGACGAATACTGACTTCAACCATGCAGCACCGACATTTGGCTGCCTTTTTGCAGAGCCCATTTTATTTTATTAAATCTGTTTGTTTAATTTGAGTGTAATGGGAGCTAAGATGAGTGTTTATTGGATTTGCCAGTATGAATAATGGTGATCAATTGTGTTTAAATCACTTGTGAGCCTTGCAGCCACTACTTTCCTACCTTTTCTTTCAGTTAACCTTTTTTTGTTTCTTTTGTGTTGTAGAGCAAAGAAGTTGGGCAGCAGCTCCAGGAAGACTTGATGAAGGTCCTGAATGAGCTCTACACGGTAAATCAAGTTGCCTTCTTGGCGTCTTTTCAGAAAGGAGAAAAGAAATGTTTAACTTCCCTGTGCCTGTTGCAACAGCAACAGAAATTCTGCGTGGGAGGTGATGAATGGATACAGTCTCGTTCTGAAGGAGCATGCGTTCTCTTGTCTGCTATAAATATAGTAGATATCTTCCCCCCCTTTTTTATTCTTTAGCTGCATCTCTATTTTCTTCTGTGATCAGATTATCTTTCAGATGGGCTTCAGACAGTAGCAAGTCTTAGGGATTATGCACAAGAAAATAGCTGACTCTGAGATTAACTTCAGCTGTAATCAGCCCTACACAATTGGTCCCATTTATTCCATATTTAGGAAACCATGGTGTACACACTGCTATTCCACTATAATAGTGATGGCAAACCTATGGCACTCCAGATGTTCATGGACTACAATTCCCATCCGCCCCTGCCAGCAAGGCCAATTGGCCATGCTGGCAGGGGCTGATGGGAATTGTAGTCCATGAACATCTAGAATGCCACAAGTTCGCCACCATGGCACTATAAGCACATCTGTCAAGAAACAGTGATGTGCCTATGCTCAAAACGTATTAATAAAATCTGGCCCAATATAATGCATCATCACGGTATTAAGTTCATTGTTTCTGGACCACAGATCTGTCCAAAGTGAGCCACAGGTATTGTTGTTAAGCTGTTCTCTTAGCCATATTATGGTACAATGAGTAATCTGTTTGATCATCATTGAAGTCTATAAAATTATGCATGGGGTAGAAAATGTTGACAGAGAGAAATTTTTCTCTCTTTTGCATTCATTGAAAATGCTGGGGGGAAGAATTAGGACTAATAAAAGGAAACACTTCTTCACACAACATGTGATTGGTGTTTGGAATATGCTGCCACAGGAGGTGGTGATAGCCACTAATTTGGATAGCTTTAAAAAGGGCTTGGACAGATTTATGGAGGAGAAGTCGATCTATGGCTACCAATCTTGATCCTCCTTGATCTCAGCTTGCAAATGCCTTAGCAGACCAGGTGCTCAGGAGCAGCAGCCGCAGAAGGCCATTGCTTTCAAATCCTGCATGTGAGCTCCCAAAGGCACCTGGTGGGCCACTGCGAATAGCAGAGTGCTGGACTAGATGGACTCTGGTCTGATCCAGCAGGCTAGTTCTTATGTTCTTATGTTCCCATTTAATGGCAATTATTTAGACTCCTGTTTATTTTTACTGCCACAGACTAACACAGCTACCTTTCTGGAACATATTTATCAGAACTCCTTTGTCTGAATATTGTGTTGTGTTGCATGCTGTCGCCATTCAGCAGTTTAGTTTTTGATAATTCGTCCAAGATAGTGGCAGCTAAGACTCTTTAGCAGATTGTATGGCTGAGGTAGGATTGAAACCAGGGTCTTATCTAAGAAATGTAGCTCATTTCTTAGTCACTGTACTACCATCTTCAGTTCTGTCTCTTCGCTCAGTGGCATATCTAGCTAACATGTACTTCAAAGAAGAGACATTGCCTACAGAGGCAGAATAAATGTGTCCATAAGTTCACTTGCAGCTCTGAGACATTTCTTCATGCTACCAGCTGAATTTCTGGGATACGCTTTTCATGCCACTGATCAAATCTCCACTTTTTGCGAGCTGCCAGACTAGATTGTTTCTAGATTTTAACACACCTATGTCTCTCTGTAAATGTTCTTCTTTGTAAATTGCTCAGAACTCCAGGCTGTTCATGGATTTCACCTAGTCAACAATAATCATTGCACAGCCAAACTCCTTTCCCCCATTCCCTGTGAAATGATGGTTCAAGAATGCTCTAGAGACCAAAACATATTGATGCTGGCACAGAGCTGAAGTTATTAATCATGACTGGTAGTGCTGAGCTGATATGAATCAGGAAAGTATACAAGGATAGGAGTTGCATCTTATTTACAGCCAAGTGTTTTGGATGGCTTGTAACATTTGTGGAGTTCAGAGCCTTTGCTGCTTGGTGTGGTGCAATGGAATTTTTAGTACTTTCCTGAATTCCAGCTGCATTTTGAACATTAGGCTGGCGTGGTAACATAGCAGCTGTGCTCTACAGGAGACTGGTGGGTATGTCTTGCTTGTAGCTTTTTTTCTTGCTTCTTTGAAAATGGGAATGATTTACCTCAGTAAATGCATGGGCATGTTCCTTTAAGGAAATTTATGTTGTTTTGCTATCGCTCCATTAGGTCACTGTGGCTGCCAAGTAGTAACATGATGTGATTGTGAGGAGTTTGAAGGGATAGGTTAATACCAAAAGTAAAGATATCCCTTGGCCACTGCACCTGTCGGATATTTTGCCTTATTCTGTGTGAGAATGGCTACCACCTATGTACCTTCTGGAATAGAACCTGTGGAAGGTTAAATGTAAAACAATAATCTTAATCTGCGGGATTATGGGACATAGGTTTTACAAGAATATCTCTTGACACCATCACAGTGAAAAAATCACTCTCCTTTTAAGAATGTACAATGTGCTAGAGATAAAACCATCTTTAGGGGATCTTACATCAGGAAATAATGACCTTATGCTGTTGTGTGGAGAGGCCATTATATAATTGCAAATATTGTTTGCACACAATGAAGGCATTTCCTTACTTTGAGACAGGAGCTGCATGTACTTTTTTGCAATTAATTAGTGAAATCTCTCCAAGCTTAAAAGAAACTGGCAATGTGAGTGCAAGTGCTCTTATGTTCCAGAAGAGAAGATCTTTTCTTGTCCAAGTTCTGACAAACAGTTGAGGTCTCTAATGGAATTCCACAAGTAAGGGGGACAACTTGCAACAACTTGTGGGGGACATTTAATTATCCCTTCTTGCGCTATTTCCTTCCTCTCCCTGAAAACCCCTATAGCCTTTCTCCTTATCCTGATGTGGGCTCTCCTTCCCATCTGCCAGCCAATCTATCTTTATGTCTTTAGCTTGCCCTCTTTACCTCCATCAGGAAACTCTGTGTGGTGCTAACTACCAGGTTGGGCCAAGTTGTTTGGCAGCAGCCCCCAGGCCCAGTTACATGGTGAGGAACATTCAAGAACTTGTGTGGGGCACCTCACATACCCCTGTATCCCCTACCCACATTATTTCTTCTCCTAACCCTTTCCCCTATTTTCTTCCTCCAACAACCCACCAGCCAACCAACATTTTATCTGCCCCCCTATTTTTAGCTATAACTATTATATGTTTACTTCATTTATGCCCCCCTTTCTCCACTATGAGGACCCAAATCATCCCCCTTTCCTTCATTTTATCTTCACAACCCTGTGAACAGGGTCATGGGAAAGATTGGGGGGAACAATTCCTGGGGCACAAGTCAGTTGGAGCACCCTCAAAACCAACATCATTCTCTATTCATCCCTTTTCACGGTTACATACTTGTAAAAGGCTATGCCTCTCTGTTGCTCATATTGGTTTTATCTGTAACCTTTGATACAGTAGATCCTGACATCTTCTGGAAGCAGAAATAGGTATCAAGGGATAAGAATTAGACTCAGAAGGTTTCTGTTGGAAACCAGTTGTCATCAGTGTGGGACCTTTATTGTGAGGTTCTGCAGTGTACAGTTCTATCCTCCATGCTTTTCAGCCTCTATGTAAAGCCTTTAGGACAAATCATTCATAGATTTGGGATTGGTTGTCATCAATATACTGATAATACCTAGCTCTGTATATTCTTAATAGCTGCCTGGCTTCTGCAGTTAAATTGCTAAGAGTGAACAAATTGAAGCTAAACTGTAAAAAGGGGATAAGTAATGCTGGCTAGAAAGGTGGAAGTGTTGAAAGACATTGTTTTCTCCACTTTTGATGGAGTTCAGCTGACCCTTGCTGATTGAATTAAAAGCCTTGAGGTTAGGTGCCATAGTAGGAAATTTGGTCTCTTACTCCAGATAGGACTATATTTATCAGTTCTCAAAGCACAGCATACGGCCAATTGGCCATTCTGGTAGGGGCTGATGGGAATTGTAGTCCATAACATCTGGAGTGCCAAAGGTTCGCCACCACTGTTATAGTGGATCCAACTTTATTACTGGAGAAACAAGTTTGTGAAGCTGCAAAAAACCCAAAAAACCTTCTACGAACTCTGCATAGCACATATACGATAGCTCCTTATTTTGATACAGCTGGATCTGTGCTGCAATAAAATCGAGACTAGACTACTGTAATGCTATCTACATTGGTTTCCCCTAAAATTCAGTTTGGAAGCTCTGGTTGGTGCAGAATGCTATGTCTTAGCTATCATCAGGAGCAAGATGGAGCATGCATATTACTGTCATTCTGCAGTGCTCCATTGGCTGCCCATTCGTCACTAGATTCGATTTATGGTATTAGCCATTGAGTATAAGGACCTTCATGGCTTTGATCCCTCTTATCTGTGGAACCACCAGTCTACTATATGCTGGTACAACAGCTTTGCTGATCTAAGGAGGGAATTGTATGGGTGCCAACCTGCAAATGGACAAAATCAACATCTGCCTGTGCACATGCTTTTTCCGTTATGACCCCCACCCTATGAAATGGCCTGCCTGAGAAGGTCAGGAAGGCACCCATTCTCTAGGCTTTCTGCACACTATGCAAAACTGAATTATTCAGGAGGGCTTTTCTGCACAGGTAATAGGGCTGACACTGTACAAAATGTTTCACAAACATACTTGGATAAATGATATGGGGCTGTGGTCTATACTGCTGTGTATAGTTTACTGTAAGTAGGATTTTGCACTGCTTAAGGCTTCAGTTCCTTCTTTTAGATTTCTGGTTGGTTCCAAACTTCTACAATCATAATGCATTATGTATTGAATGTTACATTTTGTAGATTGTATTGAGTCAGTGGAATCTACCTTGAATCCCCTGCAAAAAAGGCAGCCTATAAATAAAGTAAATAAAAATGGAAGTTAGAACTCCTCCCCCCTTAGTTAGATTTAGTTACATTTTAAAAGCTGTTCATTCAGTGGGTTGTTGTTATTGTATTGGTGGGACATCTGATATCCCACTACTTTTTTATTATAAGCATTAAGCTTCATATCATGTGACGAATAACATAACCTTTTTAGAAAATACATCAACAAAATCAATTCCAGTTATGCCAATACTTCTCTTCCAGCACCACAACATAATCAGTTTGGCCCTGCTTTTGTGCTTGGTAAAGGTGCAGGCACAAGAGTAAACTGAAATAGATTTTGTACTAATTTACTTACTAAAGATCTATTGTGATATGATGGTTCTGTGAATTAGAGTCCTCAGATGTATTCTATATTGGTTCACATATGTATGTGGGTACAAATATAAAATTAATAATGAAACATATTGTTTGGATCATGGTCATATGGGGACCCCAGGTGGTATTTTTGTCACATGGTTGCTCCTGTGAGATAGGATAGGCTGAGTATGTGACTGGCCTAAGGTCAGTCAGTGAGCAGAAGAAGAAGAGGAGTTTGGATTTATATCCTGCCTTTCTCTCCTGTAAAGAGTCTCAAAGCAACTTACAAACTCCTTTTTCTTCCTCTTCCCACAAGAGACACTGGGGCTGAGAGAGTTCTGAGAGAACTATGACTAGCCTAAGATCATGCAGACTTCATGAGCAGGCGTGGGGAAACAAATCCAGTTCACCAGGTAGGAGTCCACCACTCGTGTTGTGGAGTGGGGAATCAAACCTGGTTCTCCAGATTAGAGTCCACCATTCTTAACCACTACACAGTACTGGTTCTCTAAATAAATTTCCCATATACTCAAATCTGGCTTTGTTCTAAGAACAGTGCTGCATAACGTCTATGATGATGGTGAGCATCTTATGAGCATTTTGAGAAAACATTACCTTTCCTGATTTAACTGTGATTTAGCAGCAAATATCATTTTTAACGTAGACTTGCCAGAGTGATGGTGCAACTGCCACTTCAATTTTGAGAATTTAGCAATTATCAGTCTTAGAGAATGGATCGTAATTCTCACTTGGCTACATTCAGTTTCGCAGCAATAGATCACACTTGTCCATAGCATCAGTGCAGGTGCTTTGGGTCATGGAGATGTATATGACTTTATCTGATAGGCTCTGTTGGTGTTACTTGTTGCAACCATTTTTTTCCCAATACAGGTCATCATATAATTGATATTATCTTTAACCACCCAGCTGTAGATGGCATTAGTAGTTTAACAGTACAATTTGATATTTATGAAACTGTGAAACAAATAAGACATTGTGTGCAATCTGAAGTCACCAAAAACAAACATCTTAACTTGTTTATGTTGCTGTATGTCAGCTGTAGAGAAGTGTCCTCCCCTTTGGTCACTTGGTAGTTTTGGGGCCGTAAGCAAAAGTCAGAAACAGCATGTAAAGGACTCTAGTCTGGGGAACTGGGTTTAATTCCCCACTCCTCTGCATGATGCCTGCTGAGTGACCTTCACCAGTCACAATTCTCTTGGAACTATCTCAGTTCTCACGAAGGCCGGCAATGGCAAACCACCTCAGAACATCTCTTGCCCTGAAAACCCTAAAGGGTTGCCATAAGTCAGTTGTGATTTGACGGCACTTTCCACCACCACCACCACCACCACCACCACCACCACGTAAAAGGACATGAGAGAGGCTAGTTGCTCTGAAGCTTCACCCTTCCCAATAATGACTCTCACAAGTACCTAGTACTTAAGGTCTGATTCTGCAAATGCTTCTGGCCAGCAGAGAACAGTCAAAGGGCCTGGCAAGAATGTGACATTTAAGAGGGGAGAGAATCCAAATGCAAGATTTATCTCTTCCTGTGAATAACAGAAAGATATGATCTTACCCAGTACATTTTGGAGGTCCATTTCCTAATCTAGAATAATAACAATCAGGCTATGTATGGCAGAGGGACAGAGGATTGCATCTAGACACCTTTACTTTGTGTCATTGCTTGATTCATTGCTACGCAGAGTAACTGTGTGAACATTTTCTTTGTAATATATTTCTGTTTACTTTGAATGCTCTCTGTAACAATATTAAGCGCTACTCAAATACATTATTGAAAGGGGTAGGGAGGTAGCTAATAGATTTCTGCATCTCCAGAATATGCAAGTGCAGTAAACTAGCTAATCAGAGCAAGTGGAAAACGTGGGCACAAGGTGGACCTGTGAATGGCGATACTGCCAGATGCTAGGAGGGCTGGCCCTCTTAGTAGGATATATTCTTATTGACCAGCTGGCGGTGGCATAGATAACCAGGGAGATGTTAAAAATCCCTCTAGGAGTCAGGTGGTCTCAGAAGAGTGGTATGCCACTGGGTGGAGACCTGGGACAACTGCTGAGTTCTTGAAGGATCTGAAGTGAAGCAGCACTCATGGGTCAGCATAGCCATTTTGTTGTCCTCGTTTCCCTTCCAAACATTTTGTGGGGCCAGGAGGACTGCAGGCTTTCCTACTTGTGGTGATTAGCCTCAGGGCTGCTTTTGGAAACCTGCCTATATGTACCGTAGTAACTCAAGTGCGGCCTGTAAATTTTTCACAAACTCTCTCTTTAATATTGACCGTGTTTGCATGTTTAACTACAACTTCCTCTGTAACCAAGAAGCATTACTTTATCACTGCAGGAGGAGCAAGAATGTATTTCTCTTAAAAACTGTAGTCGAGTTCAAACTGAGGTGAAACAGGCCTCAATGGCTTTGTGCCCAAAAACTAAATGGAGTTGAGGCAGCAGCTTGGCTTGTTTCAGGATTTTAGGGTTGGAACACGCTCTCTGCTGAGCATATTTATAAGCCAGTTGGTATTGGATTTCAAAGGTTCTTCTCAGGACTCCTGAGAATAACATTTGACAATAATATTTGGGAATCTTGCTTTCTTAAAGCATTTGTCACTGGCACAACTTGCCTTCTTCCATGCCATTAAAAGACAGACGTAATATTCAACTCACTTTTAGGAAACAGGCCCTTAAGTAGATAGATTAAAAAACTGCATTTTCATGTAGTAGAGGTATCTAGTCTAAGGTGCTCAAAGGCCTTTGCTGCACAAGTCACCTAAAACATTTCCAGAATGTTGTTGATCCTCCTCTTTACCACAATGTTTTCTGCACTTACCTCCTCCAAGTATTTCATGGCTGCTGTGAAGGGTTTTTAAAAAAATGTTTGGTAGAAACAATGTTTCATTGATTCTCTGCCTAGATTCTCTGTAGCTCCATTTAGTTGGTGCTTCTATATAACCAAAACATTAAAAAAAACCCCATAAATGCTGAAAATAAAGAGGTAAGGGAGAAATGAGACAGGGGAGGGATGCGAAAAAATGGTAGCAGGGGGAAGCTGGATGACAGCACAGAAGCATGGAAAATGGCAGTGGGAAAGATAAAACTTTGACAATATGACCACACTGAAAGCAAAGAAATTGTTACAAAAGAGGTTTAAAAAAAACCCAGAAAAAAAGTTGCTTGGAATAGTTTTCAAAACCAAAGGTGGGGGGAAACAGTGCAGAACTCCATGGAGGAAACGTTTTATTTCCAGACCCAAAATGTAAATTTCTTGGGTGGAAAGGGCCAAACTTTGCCACAGTTAGCCTTCTTTAACTAAAAAAAAAAATCTTAAGGGAAGAATTCAGATGGTTCAACTTGCTTATCTTCACACAACATAAGCAAAAATGGAAATAGTAGTGTTGATCGAAAATAAATTTCCACTAAGGACAGAAGTTAAATTTAAAAGAAATTTTCCACAACATAAAACGGATACACTATTACCACACAAAAAGTTATCCTGCAAGGGGAATACAACTTCGTATATTTCATGGATTGGAAAATGGTAGTGCACTACCCAATCAGCTCATTGAGATTGTCTTATAGGAAGGAGTTTCTGCATTTTCTGATTCTAGCTGGAAAAAAAATATGTTGTCACTGCTGGTCTCTCCTTGCTATTTTCATCTAGCCCTTTATAACTTTTGGTTTAGTAGGCTGAATCACTTGATATGAATTTTTTAAAGTACTGATTTGTTACAACATGCCTCAGTGCAGATGCTCTGTACAATACCATTAAATACATACATATAAACACAGACAGACAGACAGACAGACAGACAGACAGACAGACAGACACACACACACACACACACACACACACACACACACATATATCTTCAGAACCAGGTGGAATTCCTTTCCTCTGAAGAAGAGTGGCACTATCAGTCTACAGGCCTTCCAGTCTAATTTTATAACATTTCTTTTCTGGAAGGCCTTTGGACTGAATTGATAGCTCCTGTTGTTTCAGTATACTATATGAATTTCCTGATCAATAATTCAATTGTACAATATTATTGTACATTATTGATTGTATTGTTAGCAACTATGAGGTCTTATCAGCCTTAAAGTGTGTATAGAAAAATGATGGCCTGTTATGAATTAGCAGAGCTGTTCTCCTAGCTGAGGTTTGAGCACTAAGACAAGCTCTGGTCATCAGATTCTGTGCTCATAGGTATGAGTCACCCAGAGGCGTAGCAAGGGGGAAAAGCACCCAGTGCACCGGTGCATCCTCCGCCTCCGTCCCACCCTGGAACACCCCCCACCCTGGAACGCCCTTGCCAAACCCCCACAGGGGCGTGTACCTGGTGCATCACGCCCCACCTCCTTGGAGCTACACCTCTGGAGTCACCTGTAAAAATTTCTATTCTGCTGTGCAGAATAACACATTAGAGGTTGATTGCTATTAATTGTTTATTACAGGTGATGAAGACCTACCACATGTACAATGCAGACAGCATCAGTGCTCAGTGCAAGCTGAAGGAGGCAGAGAAGCAAGAAGAGAAGCAGATTGGGAAGTCTGTGAAGCAAGAGGACAAGCAAACACCACGCTCCCCTGATTCAGCCTCCAGTGTCAAATTTGAAGAAAAGCATGTCCGGCGGAGTTCAGTCAAGAAGATTGAGAAAATGAAAGAGAAGGTATGTGAGCAGCATATCTGTGCTAGATGTTGGGTGGCAGCAAAGCCTTTCTCTATATACTCTGAGCATTTGTATTTGTATATTATGTCCAAAGTTAATGGCCCATTTCATCATACAGTCTTTTACGTTTTCTTTCAAATCTCAACAAGTTCTTATACATTTTGGTGATAACATGATCATCATTCGTACATAGTTCCACTTCAGATTCAGTCTTAAAATCTTCAAAACCATAAGATCTTTTATCAGTTTTAAATCTTTCTAATGACTGTGCGTAGAAAAATCACTGACAGATACATCCTTCTGCTGCTAAATCTTTTTTAAATTTCATTTTGCATTCCTCTAGAGAAAAGTCTAGTGTATCACAATATGTTAACCACCTATTTCCCCATATCATTTCTTGTCTGTACAGGGCTTTTTGTGATGAAAACTGTAATAGTGTTTTTGAGCATATTGATATACATGTAGATGAAATGAAGTGGCGAGAAAACCGAGACTAACTGTGACCAATGTAACATGTTCTCTGGATTGACTTATTATCACTTCCATCTCTTTTTCTTAAGTGTTGCTGTCCTCATAGATAACTTTGTGATATGTCATGTTGATTCTGGCTGAGCAAAATAGATGTATGCCAAATAAGCATTTGATTCTTCATGGCATTTGATTCTTCATACACACATCTTGTTTGGATTAATTGAAATCATAGATACAAGAATGTATTTAACATAGTGGCTAGGAGGTAAACTCACATTATTGGGAAAGTGTAATTTTAGAATATAATTTATTACTGGAAATTGTTATATTTTTCTTCAAATCAAATTATCTCCCTTTTCTTTCTAAAAAATGAACTTTCTGTTTCTTTTCAGCGCCAGGCAAAGTACACAGAAAATAAACTGAAGGCTATTAAGGCAAGAAATGAGTATCTGCTGGCTCTGGAGGCTACCAATGCATCTGTCTTCAAGTATTACATCCATGATCTGTCTGATCTCATTGATGTAAGTGTGCTGTTGTTTGGACTCCTGGATTGAATGGCCCTGCTTCAAAACCCCATAATGTTTTTGTTCTCCTTTTAACCTCTTTAGTGACAGCAGTCCTTATAGAATGGTAGCAATATCTTCCTGTGTTCAGATTGATTCCAAGGCCATGGAGCTAATTTTATGAAATGAAATATTGAGAGAACAAATATTAACTTTTTAAATTCTGAAATATTTAGGCTAATGATCCAACGACTAATTTTTGGGATGCTAAAAGGTGTTTGGTTACCTACAATCATTGTCATTTGTTATTTTGGGTATCCTGTTCAGCAGAGCTGATGCATTCACTACTACTACTACTACTTCTTCTTCTTCCTCTTCTTCTTCTTCTTGTTCTTCATCATCATCATCATGGTACAATTTTTCTGGACTTCTAGTTCTATCTATAACATGATGATGATGATGATGATGGTGATGATGATGATGATGATGATGATGATGGTGATGGTGATGGTGATGATGATGATGATATACCACTCCATCCTGGGAGGGCTCTGAGCGGTGCACAACAAATCAATAATAAAACATAATAAATATTCAATAAAATCCTCTAAAATCCTCTAAAATCGGTAGCAAACAATCGGTAGCATCACATAATTTTAAATATAATTAATGTATTAATTGGGTAACTTCAAATTTTCCAAAAATAAGTCTCCTTGTTTTTGCCTTTCATCCCCATGATTCAGCAAAAAAAGGTCTCTAATTCCTGGAAAACAGGGACCTTCAAACAAGCTAATTAATTCCTCCTCTTTGCCTATTGTCCTCTGTTTGTTATTCAGACAATCATAAAATCAAGCTGGTCATGCTCATTGCTCCACAGTGCATTTGTTGGGGGTCTTTATTGTTCTCTCTTCTCTGAATGGTAAACCTGTTAACACTAGAAAACCGGGGATGGGGCGGTATACCAAATGTAATAATCATCATCATCATCATCATCATCATCATCATCATCATCATCATCATCATCATCATCATCATCATCATCATCATCATCATCATCATCATCATCATCATCATCATCATCATCATCATCATCTGCTGTTGTAAGAAAATAGCCCAAACTGACTATCTTGAACGTCACAATAGGCTAGCAGCAATGGTGCACTGGAACCTTTGCAAAAAGTACAGCCTGCCCTGTAGCAAGACCTGGTACGAGCACAAGCCAGAGAAGACCACAGAAAATGAAGAAGCAAAAATACTCTCAGAATTTAGGACACAAACAGATTAGTGACACCTGGCACACAACACCCTTGTGACATAACAGTGATAGAGAAAAACAACATGTTTGGATCATAGATGTTGCAGTGCCAGTTGACAGCAGGGTAGAGGACAAAGAGCTGGAAAAGATCACAAAATACAAGGACCTACAAATTGAAGTTGAACGATTGTGGCAGAAAAGAACAACAGTAATCCCACTAGTAGTCGGTGCTCTAGGAGGAATCCCAAGAAATCTTGAAAAACATCTGGAAAGCCTAAACTTGGACAGAACATCAGTCCACATGCTGCAGAAAGCAGCACTTCTAGGAACTGCACACATTCTACGCAAATACCTCTAATATCCTAGGTCCTTGGGAAGGACTCGATATTCAGAGATGAATTCCAGACACTTGTGCTGTGTTGTTATGTGTATAATAATAATAATAATAATAATTTTTTACCTTTCTTGTGAGGGCCCAAAGTGGGTTACATATTTTTCCCCTCCATTTTGTGAACACAGGGTGCTGACAGAACTGCATTAAAAACTGATGCTAAATTGGTACTTCCTGTTTTCTGTTGCTTTTGTATTTTGGTTCATTATTTGATAGTTTCAAAGAAGTTGTACATGATATTTAAACAACATTTGTTTGAAGTGTGCATAAAACCAAACAACCTCTGCAAACCAAAGGGCATAAAAAACAGTTGAAAAATCTGGCAAATACATTCCCATTTGCTTAAAACTAAATTGAGGCAGGAATGCATGAGATCTGCACAATAAACTGGGTAGTGTTCCTCCCACCTCTTGTGGGAGAGGAGTCCCTTTGCAATTCTCTTTTTGTCTTGTAAGGGAGGGCAGAGGCTTTAGTAGAACTGTGAAATAGTGGTATGCCTATACCATCCTTTCACTTCAGTTTCTCCAGCCTCATATCATGCCCTGTATGAGATGTTGCCTTTCATGGAGGGATGGATATTAATCTTGGCAAGATATATTTTGGAGCTGGGAACACTTGTGGTCAGTCTCATGTTTCATAAGGGCAAGGCTGTATTTTATACAGGTCTTAGTCTCTTAATCAAAGGTTAATAAAGCCTTCCGTTATTCTCTTGGGCTATGCCTTCTTTCATTTTGTATCTAAAGGGAAATATCTTGAATATTTTCAGAGCCCTCTAAATTTATGTAAGATTGGGTAACTTCAAATTTTCCAAAAATAAGTCTCCTTGTTTTTGCCTTTCATCACCATGATTCAGCAAAAAAAGGTCTCTAAGACTTCTCTGAGCAGATAGGTTAGAGAAAGCAATGCTGTTGCATACAGCACCCATATTCATCTTGTACTTAAAGAGTTTCCAGGACACTTCCTTTTTGGAGCCACAGTGAATTTTGATACCAATACCTCTGGCCATACCAAAGCCTTAAGCAGGGCTGCAGTTTTTGTCATCATTAGACACTACAGACTACACTTCCTTGGCAATGTGGCCTACAGCACAGAGTTCTACAACAGGTTCTGTGATTCTCTCACCTACACAGATCTTAGATAGATGGATTTTAAATAGCAGAATTTTTCATCAATCAAGAATACCCCCCACCATGGGCATGGAACATTAAATTTCCTATGACATTCCTTCTATTCTAAGGAAGGGAGGACTTCCTTGCCCCAACCTTTTTTAAAGGCAGGTATAAATAGGCTTCAGTTGACAGATAACAAAATAATGATTTGTTTGGACCAGAATGCTCAGGTGCTATTAGTATGCAATAGTCTGGTTTTTCTACTGTCCTTTTTTCTAGGGAATAAAGATAGGTGAAGGTCCTGTAAGTACGTTAAGAAGTTGTTCAGTCTTATTTTTAAGTTGGAACTTTGTGGGGGTGGGTGAGTCTTAAAATGCTTTAGTAATCTGATATTCCCTCTAGCCATGGAAACAGTAAACTGGAAGATTAGCCCAGCCTCCAAATCCACTAGGATGTATCCATCAATCAAGGATGCTCACTTTACTGCTGAATAGAAAGAATACTTTTGGTAACACAAGGGTTCCACTTAACTGCAGAGATGAAGGTTGATGTTTGGGAAAACTGAAACTGTGTTACAGTGATACTAAGGTAAGGTGACCAGATGGTCACCTTCGTCAACCGGGACGGGTGGGCAGACTCTCAGCGCGCGCCACATAGACATTAAATAATATTCTCGCTGCGAGGCCGCCAGGAAAGCTGATCCATCGTTTCTGGGCTGCCGCTTCCCCGCCTCTGTCACAGGGTGGAACGGGCAGCTCTTCAGAAGGCTGTGCACTCCTGCGGCCACCCGGGAGGCTGCCGCACTGCCTTGCGCCCCAGAAGGCAGTGCAGCAGCCTTCCAAAACCCGGGACATTGGGGAAAACCCGCAGGACGCGGGACAAGTTCTCCCAAGGCGTGAATGTCCCGCCAAAAGCGGGACGGATGGTCAGCTTATACTAAGGCGATGATGACAGTACTAAAGCAGTGATCAAATTTTGTGCAAAATTAGTCCCTTGACTTAACCACTTCGTGTAACTACTGAATTCATTCTCTAAGAATTAAAAATGTATAAAAATGCAAGCAAAAGACAACATATAGGCTATTAGCATTGCATACTGGAACAGTTAAAGTCACTAATGCAGTCATTCACTTGAAATTTTCCCTGATGCCTTTGAATTTGCCAGATTTTTTTAAACATATCAGTTTTGTGTGTGAATCCATGTACTAAAGAATAAATAAGTTGGGCTAGCTTAGTAAAGAGTGTGATTGGAGGGAGCTTTGCCCAATAGTTCGTAAAGTTGATATTGATTGATATTGGAAATTTTGATATAGGTAGTTAAAAACTATAGCAGGGAATTGCTGAAGTGTACCTAATCTTGGACTGTCTTTCTAAACAAACCTAAGATACAAAAAATTTGCTTCAGTGTGTGATGGGATCTTTCCACCTACTTTTAAACTGTGCATGTAACCTTAGGAAAGGGGAAAGGAGCAAATCTTGTCTGTGTGGAAAATATTACACTAGTCAGTTTTCTAAACAACAATCTTTGGTGAATTCCCAGGGTGTTTCTGAATCTAGAGTGACAATAGAAAAAATAGTTAAGCAGAGGTTTTCAAATATTTACCACATATTGAAGTGGCAACCCACTTTTAAATCTGAAAATTGAAAATGAAGAGCAGCTTATATCTTCAGCCATGCAAGCAATTGCAGTAGAGACTTTAAAGAAACCATCTGTTGTATTGTTCATTCATTCATTCTAGATTTCATGGATGATATCCCCAGAAGACTATTGGACAAGTTGAACTTTAATTTGTAATTCTCACATGTGATAAGTATAACATAAGAAATATTGGTACTCTGCTGGAAAAAAAGATAAGAAAACCAGGAAAGTAGTGTTTGGTTCAACAGTACTTATGAGCTACCAATTCACAGTAAAATTCATTTTCCTCAAACTACTTGATAGTAGCCGTGCACAAGGTCTTCCTCTATTACATATATACGCCCTTGATCTCTTTCTGCTTCTTTGCAAGCATTTTTAAAAATATCCAGCAACTGACCAATTTTCAGCACTGAATTTTAAAATGAAGATTACTTTCTTAGTTTATGTTTTCCATGTTTGCTTTTAAAGTCTCCTAGCTGGCAAAGAGTTAATCATCTGTCATGCTGAGAAGTGAATTTGGAAGAGCTATCATTAAATTCTTATAAAAAATTGATTTCCTTGGGGAACATTTCCATCAAACATTTATATAACCCAGAAAAGACTGGCAAGACTGACACACTTAATAAATATAGTATTCTGGACATTCTAAAATGTTAGGAATGGGGAAGGGGATGCCAAAAAATCTTTGCTGCCAAAACTTGGTATGAAGTTGTAAAGCATTGCTGTCTTAAACAAATTAGCCTGGTAGTTTATGAAGGTAGTTTATAAAATATAAATTATATTATTTCACTCTTTGATGCTGTGAATAGAGATTCGTCTTTGCACGCATGTGCACATATGCAAACAAATATATTTTCAGCATGCTTTATGAAGGGAAATCTAACTATTTGGAACATGTGTCAAATGGGCAACTATACCCAAGAGAGATTCATCCCTGAGACTTTGTAGTTGATTTTCCTTGATGAGTAGTAATTTTTCATAAATTTCAAGTTGATCCGCCTAATAATTTGGTGGCAGTTTTCAATGGAGCTGGTTGCATGGCCCTAAACACATAATGTTAATGGGTATGCAAGGTGGCAACTGTTTGAATGGCTTTTTACCAAAGGGAATACCACCCACGCGTGCAAATTCTCAATCAAGTGGCTTTTGTTTTTGGGCTTGGCTGTTGTGTTTGTTGATTGGATTCAATTCCCTTTCATTTTTTCCAGTAAAGCCAACAATCATTCTTGCTTTACAAGAGCTCCACACCTGCTACAGTTTGTTGGCATGTTGTAGCAAGCAATGACAAGATATTTGTAGAAGTGTGGAAGGAGATTGAGTTCATGCCTTTTTTTGTCCCTCTTTTAATTCTTCCCTCTTTCTCTTTCCCCTCTTCTGTTTTTGTCTTGCCACTGTAATATCTCTAATGATAATGCAGAAGCAGGAGTTTCCATTGACTTCAGGTTGTTGAGCAAGACAGTCATCAAGCAGATGGGCACTTCCTCCTTTTGGATAATTTCCTAGCTTATTTAATTTAGCTTTCATTTCTTGGATAAAGAATAGTTCCTTTATTTTTGACCAATTGATGTCTTGAAACAAAGAAGCTGGTACCATCTTCTTTATGTGAAGCCTCAGCTCAGATTTGCTGTCAGTTCTGATATACTAATGTCTGTAATTTCAGCAAAGGTTTGACTGGTTTTCCTACTTAAAGTTTTCCTTCACTATCTCTGTCTCTTTCCCTCTTATCAAAGTAATTTGCTCAAATATTTGCTCTATCCTTTTCTCAAGTGGTGGAAGCTGTTTAGCTTGCTTGAGAGGTTTATAGCTAGTTATTTAAAATGCAGTTACTAAGTCCAATTCACATAACCCATGATAAGCTAAACGTCAAACCAGTTTTATATGACTGCATGAATAGATCAATATTACATGGAAGACTCTGTTATCTATAACTGGACCAGAGGTTTCAGTACTTTCTCCTTTTCGGACCACTACTAAAGCCACATAGTCATCTCAAAACTTCCTAATGGATGACATCAGGTGTGTGCAATATCTCAGTTTGGTTGTATGATTTTTTTAAACTTTGTGGAAAATAATTATTGTATATACACTTAATTTGCAGGGTAGGCATACTTTCGGTATTGAAATACATTCCATCTTTCTAGCTTGTTGGATTTTTGAGCCACGTGAGGCCAAGCCTATTAGTGAAAACAGTGGTATCCAGTATGTGTGTAGTGCCTTTTTAATTTCTGTTTTCTGCCAAGACTTCAGGTTGTCTTCCATTGCTTGTTTTCCAGCAGTGCTGTGACCTGGGTTACCATGCCAGCCTTGGTAGGGCTCTCAGGACATTCCTGTCAGCAGAGCTGAACCTAGAACAGTCAAAGCATGAAGGCCTAGATGCCATTGAGAATGCTGTGGAGAACTTGGATGCTAACAGTGACAAGCAGCGCCTCATGGAGATGTGCAACAATGTCTTCTGCCCACCTATGAAGTTTGAGTTTCAACCTCACATGGGTGATATGGTAAGTTTATTCTTGTGACTGTGCATGCGCAGTAATCTCTATTCTAATCATAATTAGAATCCAGTGAATATTTTCCTGACCTTCGGGCTGAACCACTAATACCAAAGAAGGTTCTAAGTTCAATTTCAGCAATATATTAGTGAGTGGGTTGTCTTCGTGTGAAGATTGCATAGAGATGGGTGGAAAAAATCTTTAGAGATCTCTAGATCTCTAGTATCAATTTATACAATCTTTATTCAAATTATTTATATAAAGCATTCCTTATCTTTTGTATCTTGTATAAATATAATTTATTCTGACATCTTGATAAAAAAGAAATTGAAATAGCTCATTTTAGGTCATATGTATATTCCAGGGGTCCCCAAACTTTTTAAACAGGGGGCCAGTACACTGTCCCTCAGACTGTTGGACGGCCAGACTAAAAAAAACTATGAACAAATTCCTGTGCACAAATGATTGTAAAATGTTTGATTTCACCTTTCAGCCTTTCTGTCATGGTCTATTTTTAGAAGAGTGACCAAAGTATGTCAAGTACAGGGTGGGCTCCAAATATTGTTGGGGAGGCTGTGGAATACCTTCCCCTGTAAAAAAAAAAGCAGAACTTTCCCAATGAAATGATTCCATCTAACCTCCAGGATCAGGTATCTTTCCTAGGTTCTTTTCTCCCTAGCAGCCAGCGCAGCCTATCATTCACCAGCCCGGGCTGATGCAAATGCAGTGGCGCTGAACGGCAGCCCGGAGACAAACACATGGAGCAGCCATATGAGGGCTTTACAAGCATTGCTACATGTAAGGTTTCCAACTCTGGCCAGGAAATTCATGGAGATTTGGGGGTGCCATCATGCGGTAAATGCAATCATCAGTCGCTGGGGTCGTGTTCCTCCTCTCGGAGCTCCCCTACTCTGCATATGAATGGAGGCCATCGCCGCCATGCCACTCGGCAATGACAAAACGCCTTCAGGGGGTCACATTTGGCCCCCGGGCCGTAGTTTGGGGACCCCTGGTATATTCCATCTGACTGTAGAATTGCCATCTGAGGAATGCTCAGAATTTCATTGTGTACTACTTTGTGACTCACATATTGACCAGGGCTCTTGTTATTTGTTGGTTTTTCCAGCTTTGTTCTCATGGATGTGGGTTTAAAAAAGCCTGTTGCTGTGGGCCCTGTAGGATTTGCATAACCATTTTTGGTGATCATGTGAATGTGTTCTCTCTGTGGTGAGATTGTGATTTGCTGCCTACTGAAAAAGTGTCTGCGAATCTAGCCTATGAGCGAATTCAAAATTGGATAGTATGTTCAGGAATAAATCAGATGATACAAGGATGGGCCACTGCTTTATGACTAAAATTGACCTGCCTCCCTTCAAGTCTAGTGTGTCTTTCCAAACTTGCAATAACCACACAGAGATACCATCCATCATCTTTCAACTTAAATGGCTCAGTGAAACCACCACTTAAATTGGAGGAAGGATCCTGAGACTGGAAGAGACCTTCAGACATTGCTGAGCAGAGTGTCTGAATATACTCCAATGACTGAATCTGGTATAGTTAAGTACGGATTGCTAGGTCAGTTTGCTACAAAAATCTAGGAAGCTACCATGCAGTCTACTCTAGATGTACATGCATCCAATTTGAAAGTTAAATCCAAATTTGGGTATTGAGAGGTGTGCCCTTGTTCTTTCCTTGTGTTGGGGATTATGCCTTACTTGCATCATCCCAATCCAGAACTTAGATAAAACCCTATTTTAGAATTTTTAAGTTATCCCTTATACAGGCTGGCATTCCACCAAAATCCTGATGTCTTTTTTTTGGTAATCTGAGTTGATATTTCATGTGAGCAACAGCATTTTGAGCTTTGAAGAGAGAATATATAGCTTTCACCCCTAAAACTGGCATTGTAACATTGATGTTACAATGCTAGTTTAGAATGGTGAATTCATCATTTTTCTTTTTGAAATTTTCTCCTGTGAGTTCTTCCTCTATAACAAAATGTCTCAGAAATTGTGTTTGCTGAATGGCACGTCATAAAGCAGAAGCATGGTATTTTATTGCGTATTATCTCCTACTTATTGCATGTTTCCTTCATCCTATTGTATCTAAAAGTCTGGTGAGCATTTGGGTGCTGCAGACGCTTGGCCAGTCTCCTATCGCGGGTGAAGTTCTCTGTGCTTATGCACTCAGTGGTGGTATATTAGAGTTTATGTTGTTAGTGCCAGTGGTTCCCATGCAGAACGGATGGTCTCTCTGTCTTGTTTCATATGTGTTTGCTTGTGAGTATACCTTCCAAAGGAGAACTGGAGGTGGGAAAGCTGGGTCTTTCAGAACGGGAGAACTCTCAGCCTCACAAGTTAAAAGAACCCCCACCTTGCCTGCCAAGTGTCTGGAGTGGCTGTGGTTTCACTGCTCAGAGCTGGGACATGAGGTCATGGGCTCACACACAACCCCCCTGTCCCTGCCTCCCTGCGTTACTTGCATCAGCCCAATATGTTGTTTAGGGGATTGGCTCTGCATCTGCCATCTAAGTTGTTGCTTTCTTCTCTGTTGTTAGGAATCTGTGAACTATTCTAATTAAACTATTCTAATTATACCCCTTGAAGTTTAGGGGGACTTTTCCCAGTCCCCCAAATCCTAGACAGTTTAACAGTTCCTATGGCAGATCCCAAAGAATATGTTGAAGCAAATGGAAGAATGTCCATGGACCTGTAGAATATTGTATTTCTCCCCCTTTTTGGTAGTGTCAGCTCTAAAACTTCTGTTGTGAAACAGCTTTGTGTTTACTCAGGAATTGGTTTAGGTAGAAATGAAAACTTGAAGTTCTTGTGTGGAAATTAGTGTCTGAAATTCAAGATACAACATTCACTTACACATGTATAACACTAGCAGGTGCAGCTGAACAGTTTTTGACCCTGGCTAACCAAATGCATTTCAGCCAAATGGTCTACCTCAGTGGTCAAAACTGAAACATTGGGACTAGAAATAATGTTTATTATAATCTTTATGACTGAGATAAATTTCATTTGGCAAAAAAACATCTCTCAAACGGCACCCAAGTATCTACATTAAAATTAGAATCTTCTAATAAGATGATTTATTTCTGAGTATCCTAGTGAGATATTAAATTCTTGAAGGAAGAGGATATTATGGTCTATTTTATAGCAAGATGATTAGATCTCAGTCATGAGATACTAATTGTAAATTTGGAGCAAATATTATAAGATAATATAATACTTGCTCCACACTTACAATTAGTACCTCATGACTGAGATACTATGCTATAGTAGACATATATCAATTGCATCATCATTTGCATGTGATTCTACTCCTTCCCCCTTCTCATTGCAGCCCCCAGGTTTGTGCGAGTCTGACAACTCCCAGTGTTGGAAGAGACTATTGAAGGGAGAGGCAAGATTCATGACCATCAACATCTTCTGCTAGCAGAATGCTGGAACCACCTAAGTCTTGGTTTAACAAGCTATGCAGGGCAAGTTTTCATCCTTCTCCATTATAACATGGGGGTAATATGTTGTACCCTTGACGAGTAGGATGCTAAAAATGTGTTCACTAGTCCTATACCCTACGTAGAGAGAATGATGATTAGTCCAAGCCAGACTCAGTCCATTCACTTTATTCTAGAGCAGGCATTAGTATAGATTTCCTAGTTGTTGTTATTTGTGACTGTGCTGCTTTGTATCCACTCACACACACTTGAATGTCAGCCCTAGCAAAGCAAAAAATCTTCTGTTCTGTGGTTCAGCTAAAAGGTCAGACCTCTCATACATCATGGCATATGGTTTTTAATTCACAACTAAGGAACTAGGGGCAAGTGTCTGAAATCGCTTTTCAAAAGTACCATTTCTTTGCCAGGTGTCCCAGCTGTGTGCCCAGCAGCCAGTGCAGAGTGAGTTGGTACAGAGATGCCAGCAGCTGCAATCTAGATTATCCACACTGAAGATTGAAAATGAAGAGGTGAGCTAACATAATTCTAGGTCTCACTGCAATTTCAAAAATCATTTATCTCCTCTTTATCACTGATCTGTTTATGTGTGTGTGTGCGTGCCTGTGCCTTCCCTATAATCCTGTTTGCCATAGCCTCCAGTGAACTGGGAAAGAAAGGGGGAATGAAGAGTGAAGGTAATAATCTATGTACTTCATCTGATACAGAAACTTCCAAGGCAAACCAAATATTATCTTTTTCTTCTTGTGAATTCCTCTTTACTGGCTGCATTCATACACGATCTTTAGATGAAGTCATCCTATACATATTATTATTATTATTGTTGTTGTTGTTGTTTAGAATTTCCTTTACTTTATGCTTTAAAGCTATTTGAAGCTACATTCTTTCTACATAACATAATGGAGTTTTGTGTTTGTCACAGGTTCTAAAAGTTACAGTACAACTATGTTCTCTAGAAATGCTCTGGTTAATGTGCAATATTTGTATTTGGAATGTATTTGTATTTGGAATGAAAGCCAACAGGTAACTTCCATTACTTCAAAACTACCAGTACGGTTGCTGCCGTGAGATGATAAACAGGCAACATATTTCTCCAGTGCTCAGAAGCTTCACTGGCTGATTATTCTTTTCTGAGACTGAAGTTCTGAAGCAGCCTCTGACCAGTGTACATTTACAACAGAGACCAATGTATATCATACTGGGCTCTACTTCAAGTCCCCTATTCTACTACCATTCCAGAGATGAAGGTGGTTGGAAAGGATGGGCCTTTTCAATAGCTGTGCCTCAGAAATGTGATGCCATTCTGTAGGAAAGAAAAAAATCCTAAACTACTTTCTGTGTATGAAGAGGTGATTATAATTTAAAGTTAAACGATTAGCAATATGAAAACAACCAGTTCAAAATGTCTGATAAAACAAAAAAGATGTACCAGGTTCAGGAATAGAACAAATTCACAAATGAGGCACAGCTATTGAAAAGGCCCATCCTTTGCAACCACCTTCATCTGTGGAATGATAGTAGAATAGGGGACATGAAGTAGAGCCCAGTGTGATATACATTGGTCTCTGTTGTAAATGTACGCTGGTCAGAGGCTTCTTCAGAAGTTAAAATCAACACCTTTAACTGGCCCCAGAAAAGAACAATCAGCCAGTGAAGCTTCTGAGCACTGGAGAAATATATTGCCTGTTTATCACCTCATGGCAGCAACCTTACTGGTAGTTTTGAAGTACTGGAAGTTTCCAAACCATTTTAAAAGGTAGTAAAGCACATTACAGTAATGTAACCAATAGGTGACTAGTATGTTGATTACTGTGGTCAGACCTTACTTCTCAAGGAAGGGCTTCCACTGGCAAATTGGCCAAGGCTGGTTTTAAAAGTGCTTCACATCACAAAGAAGACTTCACTTCCATCTGCAGCTCCAGAGTTAACAGCACTCCCAGGTTGTAAACCTATTCCTTTATGGGGTATGTGCACTGCATACCCTCTCCTTAATCAGCATTACCACTTAACTTGCAGCACCTCAGCCTTATCTGCATTTAATTTCATTGGCTCTCATTCATTCTGTTCTGCTTTGAGGAATATGTTTCATGTCTCCTTTAATCCTGATGGGAAGGGGAGAGAGATGTGTATCATACACATGCTGATTGCATTTAGCTCTGTAACTCCAGAGGACCTCTTTCAGTGGCTTCAATGAGATTCTAAAAGCCATGACTTTGAACCTCATAACATAAATACCCAGCACTAAGTTCTGGAACTGCCCAGCCAGAATTTGTCACAACTTACCCAAGCCTAAGTTAACAGATGTCTGAAGTAGCCCTCTCCAAAATGGGAAGGCTTAGCTGAACAACTATCCATGCAGGGGCATAGCTACCTCACGTGATCCCATCAAGTTGTGCCCAGGGGTTGAACCCCCTAGGCCGCTCCTCACTATGCCTGTGTATCTATGGCCACAATGGTGGTAGAAAAGTAAGAATGAGGCAGCAATAGCTGAAAAGTATAAAGTAATTTTAATGAGTGCACATTGTGTTTGGTAGAGCTGATTCATTTTACATCTCCCATTCACCCGTATTCAAGATACCTTCAATTTTATAATCCTTCAGCCTCCTACTACTGACTCCCAAATATGTATTGACGGGACCCAAATCTCCCCTGGTTGCGGAAAGAGATGGGGGAGTCAGTGTGGAGCTTTGGAGAACTGCCGCTTCCCCGCGAATCCCTTCTTGAGAAGGTGTGCCACAGGTAGAGACCATTGTGAACGTTCTCTTTTATTTTTGTTTTTTTCTCTCAGGTGAAGAAAACAATGGAAGCAACGCTGCAGACAATTCAGGATATAGTCACCATTGAGGATTTTGATGTCTCAGACTGCTTCCAGTATAGCAACTCCATGGAGTCAGTAAAATCAACAGTCTCTGAAACCTTTATGAGCAAGCCCAGCATTGCCAAGAGACGGGCCAATCAGCAGGAAACAGAGCAGTTCTATTTTACGGTAAGCTCTGGTTTTTAATGTGCTTACAGTTAAATTTGTTCATGGTGGAGCTTGAAATCTGTGTGCCTCACCCACAGTTCAGGTAACATGCTGTGAGGAGCAGATGATGGTTGCAGTGAGTAATGAGACTGATCCACCTACATAATCAATGTGAGTCTCCCCTCCTTGAAAAATCTGCAGGATTTTTGTGTCTTAAAATAGTGGTATGCAGGCAGAAATAAAAGTACAACTATTGCAAGTAGAAATGTCCTTTTGTGTGCAAGGCCGTTTCTGCACGGTTGAGAGGCGCCTTCTTAATGCCGGCAGGAGTTCTTGCCGGAGGGCGGGAGTTCGTTTCCGCGACGGCTAAGCGTTTAAGCGCAAAGCAGGCTTAAGAGGAGGCCGGCAGGCGGCAGGCGGCTCCGCACGGAGCCCGCCTCGCCACTCACCGGGTTTCCTGCTGCCGACGCCATGCGGGCCGCCGAGCCCTCGCCACGCTGCCCTCCGACCCCTGGAGGCTCTGGAGTGACAGTGTGGGCGGGCTGGCGACGCCTCGCAGGCGACTTCATTTGTGAGGACACCGCGTGGAGTGGGGCGGAGATCGGAGATGATATGCGCTTCCGCCGTCTCGCGACCGGGCGACCGGGCAGGGAAGACGCTCCCTCCCCAACAACAACCCTTTAAAGGGTTGTTGTTTAGGGCGGCTTGACGCCTCCCTGGGGGGAGGGAAGAAGAGTCAGGTCGCTGCTGCTGCGTTGCAGCAGCGGCGCCTGTGCGAACGGCGGCCTGGGGGCGCCTTTTTTGGCGCCCCCAGGCCGTCATAAATGGGCCGTGCGGAAGCGGCCCAAGTTGTGAATGTTTGTAAGGTTGGGAGGATGGTGCAGAAGCCCACATGTCTTTCAATCCTGAGCTTTCCTGCCAGGGAATGTTTTTGCCAAAAGCCTTTTATGTTCTTTTTTAGTCTCTTCATTGTTTCAGGGTACATCGTCTTAAATCTTTATTGAGCAGGAATTGAAAACCTAACACTTTAGTCTAGCTAGGAACACACTGTGTATGGAAGCAGACTTTCACATGTGCATCCCTAGCTGAATAGGGAACCTTGCATTCATATAGGTGATCTTTGTGTAATTCCTCTTTCCAGTCCAGAAACCAGTCTACATGCACACAGGCCCTGTTTTAAAAAACACAAGTCCACTGATTGCTTGTTCTCAGGAGAAAGAGTACGGCAAATGTGAATTCACCTCTCCATGCCAGAAGCAGTTTAGCAAAAGTGTAGCTTTTTGAAAAGAACTCTGCTTTTACTCTGTTGGATCAAAGAGCCTGTCTAGAAGCAATTTGTTTTATTGCCCTCTGACTGACCTTTTAAAAATGGGTACTATAATATTTAAAAGATTTTTATTCCTTTTAAAAGGGTTACATTCCTTATGAATATTTGGTATACTTTGCAAATTACTTCAGCAGATAGCAATAGTTTGTGTTAGGGCTCATCCAGTAATAGGTTTATAGGAGAGTGCATCATTCACTTAGACAAGCACTCCAAATTCTTCAAAAGCCACATTAAATTAAAATATGCTTTGAAGGTGAATCTATCAAAATTGTCATGGGGGAAATGACTCAATTAAGAAACAATTGATATTCTCTGTCTGTGCAAATGGTTACTTAACTGAATTTTCAGATTTTCTTTTTCTGGAAGCCACATGTTCTATTTTCTATCAAGTATGTGCTAATTTCTTCTATAATGCCTGCCTATAATCAGTGCCAGAAGGTTTAGGCTTGTGTCTTCAAGATACAAAGATGCTGTTCATCATGTCATATGAGAGCATCCAGGAAAAATAAGTAAGAATTAGAAGAGGCTGATGGGTGAACAGCCCCTTTATTACTCCAATCAACATTTGATTGATCTGCTGTAGCAAAGGCTTATAAATATTCTTAACAAGAACCTCAGGCATTAATTTCAAAACATCCAATATGTTGTTGGATATAAAAATGGGTAGCAGCTAAGTATTACTTGCAATGTGAACAAAAATAAAACAACCTAGGAAATGGTTTATCAGCAGAACTGGAGGTATGGCAAAATGGGGAAAAGATGAACTGCTTTGAACGCATTTGCAGAAATTAATCTAAAATTTCAGTGTCTCTGAAAATAGACTGGAAATTTAACAACTCTCATCCCCCATGTTAGTTGGTTCCAAATAGTTCCTCACAGCGAAGTAGTGCAGTGTGGGAGCCACTTGAGCGCCAGATCACACCGAGGGATGAAGCTCCAGCATTATCTGTGTTCCGTGTTGTTTGAAGACATGGTTTTGCTGGGATTAGATAGATCATTCAGGATTTTTATAACAAAGATCTCAAAGCATTCAGAGGCTCATTATCAACTTGATTTGTTAATCTGGCCAAGTACTCCAGATTAATGTAACACAGCGATCTTGATAAGGAGATGTGTTTTAGCATCCACCATTTCTCTGATAAGGGCATATTTGGATTATTGCTCAACCTCCTGTCTGAAGTACAAAATTTGGGAGGTCAGTTTAATAGAAGTTTAATTGTGGAATAGAAGTTTAATTGTGGTACAATAGTTAGCATCTCAAACTACAATTTGGGAGACCTAGATTCAAAGCTAGACTCTGACATGAAACTTGTTAAATGACCACAAGCCAGTCATTTTATCTGAACTTAACTTACCTCACCTCAGCCTATGCAGTGGCAAGCAGTGGCAAACTAATGCAATCTTGGATGTATCAACAGAGGCATAATATCCAAATCACAACAGGTTGAGGGGCCCAGTTTAAGAGCTTGCTCAGAATGCAATTTTCTGTAGATACACCCCTGCTTGATAGAGCCCCTTTTATATAAATTGCTGCTATTTGCACTGTCCATTGTGGTAATATCCGGAAGTACCAAACACAGAACAAGTCTTGGTGGTGCAGCATATTTTTTAAAATAAAACTCAGTCAAAAGACACTGGTTCTAAATAACAGCAGGTTGACACAGGACACCAAAAGAGCACGTGGACCAAGGAAGACTGCAGAAGTGCTCAAAATGTGGAAACAATTGTGATTTGAAATTCTAATCTTTATCCAGTTTGCAGATATTGTTGCAAAGGTAGCCTTGAAAGGGACTATTAAAATGCTTTAAAAGTATATTTTGAAAGCCCTTTTTGTTCAGCCCTTAACACGTTGAATAACCTTGCTTCTATTACTCTCCCATACACAAGACCACTCCTTCATGATAGAGCAAAGTGCCAAAAGTAGGATGGCATCATTCACACATTTATTTATAATTGATTTAATTCAGCTGTACCCTGCATTTCTCCCAAACGGACCTAAAGTGGCTTACATTGTTCTTCTTGCCTTCATTTCATCCTCACAACAATTCTGTGAAATAGGTTAGGCTGAGACAGTGTGACTGACCCAAGGTCACCGTGCAAGCTTCCACGGCAGGAGTGAAGTTTCACAACTGGGTCTCCCAGGTTCTAGTCCACCGCTCTTAACTTCGGTGCCACACTGTCTTTCTGCATGATATTAGTCATGTCTGCCTTGTATTCCTGAACTCAGTGTATGACAGTGCTTAGCCTTTTCCTATGTGTAGAAGCAAGAACAAAAAGCATAGCACACTTGTAGCACATAATTTTCCCTCTATCTTCTAGCATCCAAACAAAATAGCATTGACTAACAAGCGGCTTCATTTACAACTATTTTTGAAGAGAATGTTAGCATTGCTGAGTTATTACAGAGTAGAATGCTTTCTGAGATATTCAGCATGTATAATGGCAGTTTTAAATGTATAGTGGAGGAACTAGCAGGTTTTAACCAAACAGGAGGGAGGGGAGTATTTCTGTGGTGTGTACACATTGTGCGGAATTCAAATAATTGTCACATTTGTTCTTTGGCCAGTCAAAATCTGGCTTCATCTCTATTCCATATTCTATTCCTTGGAAAAGAAGGAAGTGTAATTCTACACCTCTACAGTGATGTTTTGAGAATAAATAGATGAAATGAAGTGCAGAGAAGCTGTCATGGAAGGGGAGGCGTACACTCAGCATAAATAGGCATCTGAAGAACGGGTGGATAATTGTGGTGTATAGTTCATTATGTTCACTTGTTAAAAATACTAAACCACTGTAGAGCCTGTCATCTTCCAAGTGCTTTGTAGAAATATTTCCTAATCATCACAAAATCTGGAAGATGCATTCTGGGAATATCTTTATTTAAGATGAATGTCTGTCTCTGCTTTTGATGCTGTTTTCCAAAAATGAGCTGAGCTATTCGGGTGACTAGCTCCGTATGTGGGAAGGAGGGGAGAAAGATCTGGGACATATGACAAAAGATATTTCCACTCAGCTTCAAAAGTATAACACTGTGCATTGCCAGGAAAGCAGGAAGATCTACATTGGCTTACACATTCTTATTATGTGTTGTTCCTGACAGCTGTTTCCTAGTGGTAAATACCAGTGTAGAAGTGGGAGGATACTAAAAGTTTTGCAGTTGTGGAGGATATGCAGGATTTCTCTGGTGTAGCATAACACATTCTTCCATTGGAGAAATTTACAACAAATAGTGCTGCAATTTCAAGATACTTTTGTCTCTTTATATATGAGTTTTGTAGGAACTGGATTAGAGTGCTGACCAAAATGTTAGTTTTCATACACGTAGGCATATTATGGATATAAGTTTGCAATATCTGTCAGTGATTGGGAAACACTACCTAATGAACTGGATTGATGTGGTGTATAAAGTACTTAGTACTAGCAAAGGACTTACACTGATATCTTATGCAGAATTACCCTATTTAAACTTTTGAGATCAGTGGTCTTAGACTAGAGCAGGGGTCTGCAACCTGCGGCTCTTCAGATGTTCATGAACTACAAATCCCATCAGCCCCTGCCAGCATGGCCAATTGGCTTGTTCATTGCCTATATTTTCATGCAAGTATAAACTATTTCCGGTAATGTTGTAGTTGAGAGCTGTATTTTCAGTGGATCTTGCCTCTGCAGTCTTGGAATACTGTTTTAAAATCCATATGTTTTACAGGATCACATTTCTTCCAGTCATTAGTTTGCATTGTGGGTGATTTTTAAAAAATCCATGTGCAGCCTCCCAGTACTTTAGGGTTCAGAGTTGCTCCTTTAGGGTTTAAATTGGCTCTAGGAAGACAATCTGCCATGTCTTATTATCAGGTGGTTGTTTATTTTAATAGAGCCTTGACTGACAGCAGGGAGTAAGCCTGTAAGGCTGAACTTACAGGAGATTGGGGGGAAGTGAAACTTAGGCCTGACAAAGCCACTGAACTGTGAATATGCCAGGGATGAAAGGTTTTTCTAATCACTGTATTTTGGCGTTCTGATTCTCTTGTGTCAGGATGGTGTGGGTTGGTTAGAATGCTCATTTAAATTGTACGTTTCTTGGCACTTAGGTTAATTTTGAGCTAAACTATTCTAGTTTTGAAGGCATCAGGAAACATGGATATTTTAAAACATGCAGTGTATTTTATGTTAATTTCCCCCCCCCCCATTTTTCCTTCTGTACTTTTTTTTGGTCAGTTTGCCCTTTAAAACAGTATATTTGACACTGCTTATTTTATCATATGGAGTCATAGACTGTAACTCCATAATTAGCTGGTAGTAACATGGCCTGAAATCTGAAACACATGAAGCTAATATTAAGTGAGAAATAAGTTTAAGAACTGACAGAGAAGCAAACGTTGCAGTGTCCAAGAGAGCAAACCTAAGCAGGTCTACTCAGAATTCTATTCAAGCCTATTTGATGGGGTTGGTCTGGGCAAAGTGTGCTTAGTTTTGCACTATAAATAATCTAACAATCTCAATGGTTTTATTTTATTTTTAATTACAAATGTGGTTGTGACAGACCTAAGGAGCACAGGCAGAAAAGCCTGACTAAAATGTTAATCCCTCACAGCGCCTGTGTGTGAGTAACAGCTGGGAGTTGGTAGAGTTTTAGAAGGCATCAGAGTTTCTGACAGGATTAGAAGGAGTTCAGCTCTGAGGTCCAGAGAGAACAAACATGTTCAATGTCTGCAGTGTTGGCAGGAAGAGGATATGAGGAAAGAAGTGACCCTACTCTAGCCAAGAAGGGGAATTTACTTCGAGAGATAATTCCTGGCCCAGGTTCTAAGAGCAGAGCTAGTTTGTCTTCTGGACAGAGTGGGTAGAACAGAGGGAATAGATAGTGGAAGAGTTTGTGTCAAAAAAAAGTGCATTCTCTAGTCCAAAGGGGAATTTACACTGTATGTGGGAGAGTACTTCTAATATTGTGAAGTGATCCTGAAGTTTGGGAAGTTTGAAGGGAAAGTGAGTTAGGAGAATACTACTTTGTGTATAGTTTGCAGGCACCAGGGTCAACACATGCATTTCTGAATCCTAGCTTGGATTAAATCTGTGAAAGATCTTGAAAGTCTATCATATTTTAAAGCATTAAGAACTCTGTGACCAAGTGAAATCTTAACAATCAGCCAAACACCATCTGTGCTGAACTTTGAAACACAACTTCATAACTGAATATAAAACTGCTTCTTTCCTTATAACCAATATTACCTCCTATCCTATTTCCTGAGATATTTAATAAAAATCTACTATTTATTTCTTAAACTTTGGAAAAAGCTTCTTGCATGGTTATCTGAGGTAAAACGGGGAATCACCTCTGTTCCCTAAACTGGTTCACATATACATTTATTTTTTAAAAGTACAGGGTGGAACAATTGAAGACAGCCCCCAGAAGGTTTTTTTATACACACACACACCCAGTGAAGTTCAGAAGAAAGGAAGATCTCAGGAGGATTAGAGTCCCTTCGTTTCCCTAGGAAATAAGGGAAGTATGAGTTTTGCCCCTCATGATCCCCTGCCTTCACAGTGGTATATAAATGCAGAGGTCAAGATGCGCAAAAAAACTCTTGGAAGGAGTTGACAGAGGAGATCTTTCCCGTCTGTCACTTCTGCAAACAGTCTGCTTTTTGTACTAAAAATCATCTCTGAAGTTTGGTAGGGCCTCAGCAGCAACAGGTACCCCAGTAGTAGGCACTGCAGCAACACAGGCCTCTGCCCTCTTGCCCTGGCTGCTTGTGTCACCACAGGACAGAGGAAGAGATTACTTTACCTGATGCCCCCTGATTGCTGAAGCGCCCCATACTGTAGTCATTTTGTTTGGATTGGACCCAGTAAACAAATTAAAAAACACTTTGTTATCACTTTGCCAGGCTATAAACAAAATAAAAGTTAACCAGAATAATCCAATGCCAAGAATTTTCTAATAGTAATTTTTTCATATAGCATCTGCTTATATTCAGCATTAATTTGCTAAAGAGCAAAGAGCTACAGTAATGCAATTTCACTGAGTAACGTTATAAGTCACAAAGCAGGATCTGAACTGCTTTGTCAGTACAGAAAATTTAATCTCTCTCATATTACTTTTTTTGTTTATAATGTCAATTGTAAATGCTTTTTATGCTTGTATACTTCCCATGTGCCTCATAAATTGTGTACTTAGAAGTGAACAGCTTTATTATACTTTTGTCACATCAGTTCTGAAGGATTACATAGCTTGATAGTTTAGCAGTGGAAATAGATTCATCCTTATTCAGTTTATTTACTGGGGGATTTCTTAGTGTATTGCTTAAGAACAAAATTTGGGTGTTGGGTTTTTTTTTGTAGCACAGATGCAGGCGTTATTGAATTATTTTTTTAGCTTTCTAGCTTCCTAATGACTGAAAATTCTATTCCATATACCGTACAAGGAAGCCAATTCATCCAGCAATCTGAAATTTGGCACAGGGAAGCAACATGGTACTCTGCATTAAAAAAAATAATCTGATGTGAAACATCTGAGCTACAGAAGGTTTCATACACACATGCACACCATCAAGGAAAACTTTTGCCTTTTAAATTTAGGGCACTGAACACAACCACCTCCTTTGTATATCGCAGAGATGGATTATGTTTGTTTTTTTATTTTTTGGAGGGGAAGGTTCTATATCAGGGGTCCCTGATTTTTAAACAGGGGGCCAGTTCACTGTCCCTCAGACTGTTGGAGGGCCGGACTAAAAAAAACTATGAACAAATTCCTATGCACAAATGATTGTAAAATGTTTGATTTCACCTTTCAGCCTTTCTGTCATGGTCTATTTTTAGAACAGTGACCAAAGTATGTCAAGTACAGGGTGGGCTCCAAATATTGTTGGGGAGGTTGTGGAATACCTTCCCCTGTAAAAAAAAAAAAAAGGCAGAACTTTCCCAATGAAGCATTACATCTAACCCAGGGTCAGGTATCTTCCTGGGTTCTTTCCTCCCTAGCAGCCAGCGAGCGATTCACCATCCTGGCTGATGCCAATGGGAGTGGGGCGGAACAGAAAGCCTGAGAGCAACACATGGAGTAGCCGAGAGGGAAGGGCGGAGCAGGCGTTGCCACATGTAAGGTTTCCAACTCTGGGTCAGGAAATTCATGGAGATTTGGGGGTGCAATCTGAGAAAGGCAGGGTTTGGGGTGGGGAGCCCACCGTCCAAAGTAGTCATTTTCTCTAGGAATTGATCTCTGTCACCTGGAGGTCCACTGTAATTCTGGGACATCTCCAGGCCTCCCCTAGAGGTTGGCTACTCTTACATAGAGGTAGTATCCACAAATATGTCTCCTGCCTGTGATCAGCAATGTTTAGAAAGCAGCAACTCCAGTCACAGAAAAAGAGCCGAGCTGTGGGCATTGCCTTGTTGCATAGGCTGGTTGGGGAGAAAGGAGCCCAGAAGCCCAAGGGAGCCGATCTGGCAGACCCTGAAGGCCGCGGGTATCTCCAGGGCTGTTTTCCCTCCAGCCGACCCAACAGTCAAAGCCACGGAGACCCGTTCGCCGCCTACCAGCCGGTCCCGCAGGGTGGAGGGTGGGGATCGCCCTGCTTGCTTTCCGCTGGTCTTGTTGGCAGGGGCACTGAGCAGAGGTGTGTGGCCCCATTCACAGGTTGTGGGGGGCCTGAAGGCAGACGAGTGACTGCAAGCACAACAACCCAGCGGGAAACCCTCCTATGCGAGCCCTGCAGAAGCAGATGGCGAGACCCTGCCAGTTCTCGGGAAGTGCTGCTGGGCTGCTGAATCCAGGTGGATTCAGTGCCCTGTTCGCTCAAGCAGTCGTGGGTGACTGTGTGTTTTGGGAAGCGCGACATCTGTTGCCCCAGCCTCGAGATAGAAAGCCTGCCCCAACTGGGGCCCAACAGTCACCTGTCCTCTCAAAAGCACGTTTGTTCTCACTCCCCCACCCCGAGCCTCAGGGCCGTCCTGGACATCCAGGGACAGGAAATCCACACCCGCTTTGCTTCCCTCCCCACAGACTGAAAAGGAGTCGCCCTCTTCGCTCCCCCGAGCCTTCGTGCTGGTGGTGGGGCAGGCAAGCCCCTTGTGCCAGAGGGGCGGATTCCTCCTCTCCCTCGAGCCCCCGCTGCACGTGAATGGAGCCATCGCCACCATGCCTGGCGGGCCAGATAAATGCCTTTAGGGGGCCACATTTGGCCCCCGGGCCGTAGTTTGGGGACCCCTGTTCTATATATATATGTGTGTGTGTGGTATTGATGCATATCTGGTTCTTTATACTGGTCATCAACCGTAAATAAATTATTGACTGAGTGATTCACACCCACACACACATATACCCACACACACAAAATAATCTTCAAGTTCAGAAGTTTCAGATTATGTAAAGGGGTGTCTCAGAGCAAATCTTGAAATTCTTTCATGTCTGGTTTACATTCACAAATGTTCTCAGATCTTGCTATAACTAGATTGGTGAAAACTTGTATTAACGAAGCTGAGGTTTCATGGTTCCCATTTAAACAGTGGGGGGAGCTCTGCAGTGGCCAGGAATGACACCACCTCCAAAAAGGATCCAAACAGCACAGGCAGGAAGGAAAGAACCCAAAGACCCCATAAAAAAAAACCTCAACAACTTACGCAATTGTTTTTGTGACATAAGTCGGACCAGCCGTGCTGGTGTCATTACTGGCATGAAAGTCTGGTGGAAGCCGACTAACATCGGCTCCATGCCCAGGAATCCCCCCACTGTGCCAGCATGCCAAACCAACTCTGGGGACCAGGCTGTCTTCCTGGCATCACGTACCTCTGTTGCCCACCCGCCTCCCAGTTTGCTTTTCCCTCTGGCATAAGCAGGGTGATTTGATTTAAATCATGATTTAAATCACAGTTTATATCACTAGTCAGTAAGACTTGATTTAAATCATAGTTTTCCACTTGGAACTCATTTGCTAGTAGCAGTGGCGTAGGAGGTTAAGAGCTCGTGTATCTAATCTGGAGGAACCAGGTTTGATTCCCAGCTCTGCCGCCTGAGCTGTGGAGGCTTATCTGGGGAATTCAGATTAGCCTGTATACTCCCACACACACCAGCTGGGTGACCTTGGGCTAGTCACAGCTTCTCGGAGCTCTCTCAGCCCCACCTACCTCACAGGGTGTTTGTTGTGAGGGGGGAAGGGCAAGGAGATTGAACGCCCCTTTGAGTCTCCTGCAGGAGAGAAAGGGGGGATATAAATCCAAACTCCTCCTCCTCCTCCTCCTCCTTCTTCTTCTTCTACAATTTCTTCTTCTATTTACAACCAGATGAAGGTTTCATTTTTAGAATAATAACTTTTGGATTAGTTTTACAGATATATTAAAATTGCTGATTTGGTTATACTATTAGAAATAATCCAATTTCATTCAGGCTACCAGGCCTTGCTTTTATTTGTTGCAGTGTTTGCCCTTTGCATGGACACTTTCCTTACCCATAGATAGAGGAACTTCAATACAGTGGAACCTTTGTTTTCATTGCCTTCAGTTTTCATCGTTTCGGTTTTCATTGATTTTTTCAGTGAAAAATTTATCTCGGTTTTCATCGATTTGCTTCAGTTTTCATCGCTTTGCAGTAAGGTGCAGGGGTTTGTGGAGAAAAATCACCCAGACAAAGCTGTTACAGGCCATGTCTGCAACTTGTTTAATGGCAATGTCTTTCCCCATTTTAGACAAATCTTAAAGAGGCGTCAGAAACAGACCTCTTTGGACAGCTTTCTTGTGCAACATTGGTCCACTGGCTCTGAAGCTGGTCCTAGTGTTATTGTTTGTTACTGTTTTCAGCATTAAACACTATGCTTATTCACCAAAAAATGTGTTTTTGGTATGTTTTTTGGAGTGCCTCCCTAGAACAAATTAATTGGATTTACATTGATTCCTATAGAAAAGTTTGCCTCAGTTTTCATCGATTCTTTTCAGACGGATTACCAACGAAAACCGAGGTTCCACTGTATAATATTTCCAAACTGGTTCTATTTTACAGCCTGCTGCCACTATAGATTTTCTCCTCAAGGAGAGAATAATATGATAAATCTCAGGTTATACGCACAAAGATCCCAAGATTTGTGAAGTATTCTGCTTAAGAGGTTTCACTTTCATTTTTATTGCTTGCCCTACTCTCTTCACACTTAGCTCCTTGTTCAAATCTATTCCACTCCAAACAATCTTTAGAGGTAAAGTGTTGACTCTGGGTACATAGATTTGCAAAGGAACAATTGGCTGAAGATCTTTTTCTCAGCTCTATATATTTATTTTATAACTTTTTTACTGTGAAGAAGAGGCATATTCACTCTGCAGACATAAATTCTCAATTTTTGAGAGCTACAAAACTAAGAATCTTTGATAATATTTTCTAGATGGAAAAGTTGCCCAAAATTATCTTACAGAAATTTCTTAATGAGTTTCTTGGGTTCTGTGCAGCTATTTCTTTAGTTAGCTGCTTAGTTAACCTGCCTTCATATTCCAAAAAGAGCACCTAAAGCAAGTGACAGTAAAATAAAGAACATACTATTTCTATGTATCATAATACTTAAATCTGTAAACCTGGTAGCCTGAATGAAAATGACTACAGATATAAAATCAGGTATGTATCATGTGGCAGCATAAAATATATTAAAAACACAGTAAAAGCAGCATAAAAATAAAAGCACAATATAGAACATGAGAGCAACACCTAACATAACAATGCCTCCATTCACACTTTGTTCACTTAAAAAAACCCCAAAAACTAGATGTTTGAAAGTAAGTGTTGAAATTCCAAGAAGGCTGACAAGCTATTTTGATATTTAGAGCTTGCTAACTCCATACAGCTACACTTTCCCTTGATCCATTCTGCAGTGTTAAGGTAAAGCTGTGAACATGGGGTCACTACATACATACACACACACACTCACACTCACACTAGCGGGCCTGGCCACGCATTGCTGTGGCAATTGTCCTTCTCATCACAGTCCTCAACCCACACAGATGTTCATGCAGGTCCAATGATCCCCAGCATAGCCTTTTGGGGTGGTCAAATGGAATCCCTCTTTCCCTTTTCAATGCACATCGTTATATGGTGCACATCGTTATAAGGTAACCCTTCCCATTCCACAACGGAACTGTCCAGAGTGCAAATCCCACTGTCCATGAGGCTGGTTGACACGCACAGTCCTGGCTTGGGTAAGGCAGAACTGGGGCAAGGAGGCTATCCCAGTCAGGCAGCAGAGGCAGGGTGGTGAGGCGCTCAGATCGAGGCAGTGGCGTAACTAGGCAAACTGGAGCCCTGGGCAAAACCTGAGTTTGATGCCCCCCCCGGCACGTGCCCGATGCAACGCGCACCCCCCCTTGTAGCTACGCCCAGTGGCGTATCTAGGCAAACTGGAGTTTGGTGCCCCCCATGGGCAGCCACCCTCCCCCACTGTGACCAAGCAATGATTTTTTATACCAGGTTGTTTCAAAGTCACCATCACATTATAGAACATGCCCCAACTCACTAAACTGAGCACAGCAATAAGCCATGCCACACAGTAGAAATAATTTTTTGAAAACATTTTCAAAATGCTTTCAAAATGTTTTATTACTGCTATGAAAACATTTTATGGTGTTGTATCCAGTACCCCCAATTGGGGGAAACAGCATCACTTTCAATGTTTCAAAGGAGAATCTGGACTCCCTAGTTTAAACAAGTGATACTGGAATCCACCCCCAAACAGCATCATTTTCAGTGGTGTTTAAACTAGGGAGCCCAGATTATCCTTTTAAATCCACCTTAAAGGAAGAATCTGGGGTTCCCAGTTTAAACAACATTGGAAGTGATGCTACTTTGGGGTTGATTCTCCCCCACCCTGAAACAGCATCACTTGCAATGTTTAAACTGGGGACCTCAGATTTTCCCTTTAAATCCATGTCAAAGGTGGGGGGATTTAAAAGGAAAATCTGGGGAAATTTGGGAGGTGCCTGCTGGCAGGGGTGCAATTGTTAAGCTAGCAGCACCAAACTTTCAGGGTATCTTTAGAAGACTTCCCTAATGATACCACCCAGGTTTGGTGAAGTTTGGTTCAGGAGGTCCAAAGTTATGGACCCTCAAAGGTGTAGCCCCCATCTTCTGTTAGCTCCCAATGGAAACAATGGGGGATGGGACACCCCCTTTAGGAGTCCATAACTTTGGACTCCCTGAACCAAACCTCACTAAACCTGGGTGGTATCAGTAAAAGATTCTCCTGATGATACCTCCCAGGTTTGGTGAAGTTTGGTTCAAGGGGTCCAAAGTTATCGACCCTCAAAGGTGTAGCTTCATCTCCTATTAGCTCCCAGTGGAAACAATGGGGGATGGGGCACCCCCTTTGGGAGTCCATAACTTTGGACTCCCTGAACCAAACCTCACCAAACCTGGGTGATAGCATCAGGAGAGTCTCCCAAAACATTCCTGAAATTTTGGTGCTGCTAGCCTAAAAACTGCACCCTCTGCAAGCCAAAATTGGAAAAACACTGAAAATACAAAAAATCCCACAAACAAACCTGCGCCCCCCACAGGGCTGCGCCCAGGGCAACTGCCCACTTTGCCCAATGGGAGGAACGCCTCTGGATGGAGGCCAGCTCCCTTGGTTCTTAAAGGGCCATGTGCAAAAGAAGCAGAGCCAGTAGTGTTGGTTCGCCCCCACCCCGTGGATTTCCTTAGAAGAAAAAGGCAAACTCCAGCTTGGTTTTAGTAAAAGAGAGCTGTGGCGAATATGGGTGAGGAAGTGGGTAAGTGGTGGTTGGATGTGAGGGAGGGCAGAGTGAGGTGTGTGAGAATGAGCTGGATGTGGATGAGAGTATGTGTATTGTGTGGTAGCAGTGGGTGAGGCCCAGAGAGTGAAAGTTACCTGCGTGTGAGGGGGGGAAACCCCACCTGATGTCTCACACAGCAAAGTGTGTATGTGTTTCACTTCCATCGTATTACCTAACAGTATTACCTATTTACTGTTTTAACTGCTCATCTCTGGCCATCTGAGCGAACATTTGCTCAGTCTCAAAATCTGGAGCAATTTTAAGATAGTTCAGTCACGATAGCTGTGCTACCTACTCTTTGTAAAGTGATGAAGGACTTGTGAAACAAATCTTCATTGATAGCCTTTTCAGCTTTCAACTCATCCAGGATGTTGCCTTTCCTGTATTTTTCCTTAATCCTCAAGATGACAGGGAGCATGCCACACATATTTTGGGTGTGCGAAAGATCTGTGCCATCTGCTAAGAGAGGTTGGCTATTTCCTGTGCATTCTCCCATGAAATATGTTAGTAACAGACATTTGTAAAGCTGCCATATGGTCTGCAGTTTCTATGTTTGTGAGGCAAGTCTGGATATCTCGATAAGAGAAGAGGCAACTCTTGGTGGATCAGTTCTTCATATGCAATTTTCCTGAGGATACTAGCATCCTCTTTAAAGTATATCTGCTAACTGCTTACAGATATAGAGGTCTTCACAGAGACCATGAAGAAGAAAAACAGGCAGTTGCTAATACCTGGTATCCTTTATATAGACAACTGTGCCACACACCTGCCTTCTTACCTCCAGTTTCACTTGCATTTTTCTTATAATGGTTTTATCACCAGTTGCAAAATGTTTGCCTAGAAAGGTGCTTGTACAGTTCATGTGCAAGCAGAAAAAGTGTCTCAAAGGTGCAAGCGCTGGCACATTGACTAGAGCTTTAAACTGTTGCACAGTTAGCTGAGCACATGCATGAAACACATAAAGAAAGATCATCTGGTTGGCATGTGAAAGGTCCCAGGCACCATCAGTTGAAATGACCATGTAGCAGATGATGTGAAAAACAAAGACTTGTAGGTGAGACCCCGGAGACCCACAGCCAGTCTGATTAAACTGTGTCAACCACAAGGAATCAGTGATCTTACTCAGTTTAAAGCAGCTTTATATTTTTGTATATATGAATAACTGCACAGAAGACCATTTGAAAAAAGCCATTTATACGAAAGTAGTTTTCCCCTCTGATATCCAGAAATATGATAAAGTGTTTTGCATCGGATAGGATAAAATGAGGCCATGGCTTTGACAGAAGTTATTGTGTGATATTGCGGGCAGTTTTTTGTGGATTCAATTTTTTAAAGTATGACATCCTTTTTTCCCCCTGAGAATTATGAGATTTTACTTGAACATGACTAGCATCATCATGTTGTGTTCAGCCTTGTTAAATAAGTACTCAGCATGTGGGAAACATTATCTCGGTCAGACACTGACTAATACCTATTTCATGCCATTGGAAAAGTTGCAGCAACATGCAAATTACTGATGTGATGTCAAGAATTTGTCTATGAATTCTTTTGTTCTGGGAAAACTCACTGAATGCTTATATGCACCTCTTTGCAAGAGTTTAGTTTCAGAGAAACAGTGTGATTGCATCCAAACTCACTCATTTTATTTTCTATTGTTTATTGCAAAGAATTGAGGCAATATAAGTGGAGCTCAAGAGGTTAAGGATGAGAGAGCAAGCACACAGTAGCTGCCTTTCAGTTCTGTTAAAAACAGATTGCTCATTTATCACATGATAAAAAGGCATTTCTGTTTGTGTCTGGAATGAGGGATGCAGTATAGTCACTCAGCTGCCAGGAATGCCACATTCTGCTGCTAATATAGTTTCAGAGCTGCACAAGAGAAATGGATCTATCACTATATTGGCTCTGGGAAACACGAGCCAATGGCCACTAGTTTTAAAAGAATTAGACAAATTAATGGAGATCAGTGGACATTGAGTAGGGAGACTAAATGGAGCTTGTATGTTAGGAGGCAGACATTTCTTTGTGTACAATCACAGGGAGAAATAGAATGTCCTTAGCTGCCAGATGCATTCCCATGTTGGGTCCCTAAATACCTGTTGTTGAAGACCCCTCATAGCCATTGTGTGGGCCACTCTCCAGATTGGGGGGCACTCTTTTAACCATGTGTAGAACTTAAACTTATCAATTCTTTAAAGTGAGAAGCCATATTCATATCTGTACGTGTGTCTTCTGACAACACATAGCAGCACAGTAGGAAACAAAATTGTGGTTTTGATCCAGTAATTTATCCTCAGATATATATTTTGCATATTAAAACTGAGTAGTTAACTATTAATGCAGTATTACAGATTAAAGTTATATGTGACTTGGTTAAAAGAGATAGATCCAGATGGTTTCCTGATTGTCCTGGAGGAATTGTGTTGATGATTTATTGTATCTACAGAACTGGGAGGTTTTGCTTACAATATACACAATTGCTCCCAAGTGCCCTCTCTCATTGGTTACCTAATGCTTAGAAGTTGGGGTTATTATCAGTGTTGGGATTCAAATAATTTAACAACCGGTTCCGGTGGTGGAATTCAGATAATTTAACAACTGGTTGCTTACAAGCACCATTTTAACAACCGGTTCTGCCGAAGTGGTGCGAACCTGCTGAATCCCACCACTGGTTATTATGTGTCTCAGAAGTAGTAGAGATAATGATATAACCGAGCAAGGGGAGAAAGACCTATCCTGAGTCTCATTAAACTTAACCTGGAGCTCATTTTATAGCATACTCTATGATGGGGCAGTAAAAATGAAATGTACCTTTCCATCTGAATGGCATTCACACTGAACCATCTAGTGACACTGCTGTGAGTGGAAGGAGCCTTTTACAACTTGGTTCTTGGGTAGAAATAACAGACATCTCAACAAATGTGTGACCAGTTTGCAAAGTGCTTGATAGATAATATCAAGCATATTCAATCCAACTTGAACTATACATTAATTTCACGGCTGTTGAATGGTTCTGATTCCTTTCAGTGCAGCTTGGGAATGTAGACAGAATACTTGGAAATATTAGGTCTGCTTTTCATTGGATCTGTGTCTGTTCTAGCTGTTGAAACCTGCCAGAGGAGCGCTACCTCAATGAATAGACAAGAGGTTGTTAAAATCTTATCAATAGAAGGTTCAGTACGTCAGGCTTTGAAAGAAGTGAGACGGCTTCTTTAAAAAAAACTCTTGGATGCATCACATTTTAAATTCCTTTCAGCCATTGTTTAATTTGTGTTAAAATTGCAATTCCGAGTATTTCTAAAAGACATTATCTACATCCATTTCAACCTGGATTTCATCCTGGACATGTCACAGAAACTTCTGTGGTCAGCATGACAGCAATTTATCAGCAGAGACAGTAATTGCCTGTTGGTTCTTGCGGATCTGTTGGTAGTATTTACTAGCGGGGCCCGGCCACGCATTGTTGTGGCGATTGTCCTTCTCATCACAATCCACAACCCACACAGATGTCCATGCAGGTCCAATGAGCCCCAGCATAGCCTTTTGGGAGCAGTAGTGGCATAGTGGCTAAGAGCAGGTGCACTCTGATCTGGAGGAACTGGGTTTGATTCCCAGTTCTGCAGCTTGAGTTGTGGAGGCTGTGCACTCCCACACACACCAGCTGTGTGACCTTGGGATAGTCACAGATTTTCGGAGCTCTCTCAGCCCCACCCACCTCACAGGGTGTTTGCTGTGAGGGGTGAAGGGCAAGGAGGTTGCAAGCCCCTTTAAGTCTCCTACAGGAGAGAAAGGGGAGATATAAATCCAAACTACTACTACTCCTTTTCCTCCTCCACCTCCTCCTCTTCTTCTTTTGGGGTGGTCAAATGGAATCCCTCTTTCCCTTTTCAATTCACATTATTATATGGTGCTGTCTTGGTTTTTAGTATAAGGTAACCCTTTCCATTCCACAACGGAATTGTCCAGAGTGCGAATCCCGCTGTCCATGAGGCTGGTTGACAAGCATAGTCCTGGCTTGGGTAAGGCAGAACTGGGGCAAGGAGGCTATCCCAGTCAGGTAGCAGAGGCAGGGTGGTGAGGCGCACAGATCGAGGCCAGCTCCCTGGGTTTTTAAAGGGCCATATGCAAAAAAAGCGGAGCCAGTAGTGTTGGTTCGCCACCACCCTGTGGATTTTCTTAGAAGAAAAAGGCAAACTCCAGCTTGCTTTTAGTAAAAGAGAGCTGTGGCGAATATGGGTGAGGAAGTGGGTAAGTGGTGGTTGGATGTGAGGGAGGGCAGAGTGAGGTGTGTGAGGATGAGCTGGATGTGGGTGAGGGTATGTGTATTGTGTGGTAGTAGTGGGTGAGGCACAGAGAGTGAAAGTTACCTGCATATGTATGTGTATGTGTTTCACTTCCACTCGTATTACCTGACAGTATTACCTATTTACTGTTTTCACTGCTCATCTCTGCCCATCTGCATGAACATTCTAAGCCCTCATGCCAAGCCCTCGGGCCACAGGACTTTCAGCAATTTGAAGGTCCGATTACCTGCCTGCAACAGGGAGGGACGTCATGTGAAAATTTGGGGGCGATCCGTCCAGCCGTCACCAACAAACGGATGATTAGCTTTTTATGTATATAGATTACAATCAACCATTGTGTCCTTCTGGGACACATGCCAGGATGAACCTGGAAGATACTGTTTTGTTCTGGCACCAATCCTTCCTGGAGCATAGACTACAGAATATTGTGCATAGGGACTTCTGATGTGACCCTTGGCTTTTGAGTTATGGGGTGTCACAAAGTCCCTCCATTTCCATAAAACCGCTAGGAGAGATAATCTGGAGACCTGGAGTGAAATATCTTTAGAATATTAATGATAATCATTTTCTATCTCTCCTTTTCATTTAATTCCTGGGAAACTGTAAATTCTGAACCAGTGTTTACAGCCAGTAAGAAGTGGCTGAGGGTGAAGAAACTAACTGAATCCAGATGATACAATTGAGTTGTGCATTGGGAGTAGAAGTTAATTTGGGAATCTGTGTGTAAACAGTTCTGGACAAGGTATTATTCCCACTGAAAGATCAGGCATTTTGTTTAGAGGTGCCCTGGATATCTCATTGTCCCCAAATAAATAGGTAGCAGAGGCAGCTAGGAGCAGTTTTTACCGGCAATTCCTGAAGAAAGCTGATCTGGTGTCTATCTCATGTGCCTTTGGGAAGAACCAGATTATTCTACTACAGTAATGTGCTAATCATGTAACTATTTTTGAAAATGACCCAGAAACTGCAGCTAATACTAGATTCAGCAGCCAGTAACAGAATGAAAAGATTCTAATAATACTGTGCCCCAATAACCATATAAGACCAGAGGTGTATCAGCTACATTAGTTCTCTATTTTGGTCCCAATGTAAAGAACTGTTTTTTTATCTTTAAAACTGGGATCAGAGATTGTTACCTTCCTATAAAAATCTTTGCTTTCATAGAATCTTGCAGATTTTTAAGGAATGCCTTCATTGCTGCTACTATCTGGAGGGGATTTTGTTTCGCCATCTGTTTTGCTAGCTACTCAATATTATATGATTGTTATTGGCAGTTTATAGTACTATTGTTTTAAATTTTGTATGGTTTCAATTTTAGACTTTTTAAGTGGATTGTTATTAACTTGTTGTGACCTGCCCTGAGCCCCATGGGGAAAGGGCAGGATATAAATTTGAATGAATAAATAAATACTTACAAGCTGTATGTACTTAGTTGTATATTTACTGAATTTACAGTCTGCCTTTCTCACTGAGACACAAATCAGATTATCCAGCGTTAGTCAATAAATTCAGAAAAATACAATATCTAATCAGCAATATAATAGGACTAGGATTACAGAAACCTGAACCAAGCAATATGCACTATACATTGTGGTATAGTCCACAATAATTTTCCTTTTCTAAAAACACTTTCCTGAACCATTTTGTTCTAATAAACACATTTTATAAAATGCCCTCCTGAACAATTCTGTTGTTTGAGGAATGACAGAAGTGTGTGATGGGAGACTTCCTAACCAACCATCTTCCTCGAAGTATGTGATAATGCACAAGGGTGGAGGGGCACAAATAGATGGAATGCACATGGTGGATGGGCTGCAAGGGTTGTCAATTCCTACCTCCCATCTTGAGGATGGAACTTTCAGTGCTTTTAGTTTAGGATGGTACGGTGGAAGCTGTTGCGACAGAGCATAGCAGGAGCGTTGATCCAGCAGATATGAGGGTCCATGGAGTCATCATTACAGGTCTTTCAGAGAAATGCAAAGACAAGTTTATTCTGGAAGCCTTTAAGGGAATTTGGTTATTCTATTTGGGGATATGAGACAGATGCCTTTAATTATTATTGTGTATTGTGTTGTTTTTGTGGGTATTTTGTGTTGGTATTTATAGAACCTGAAGATAGTAGGCCAAAATAAAATATTAGAAACTTGTACATTGTGTTTATCTATTTCAGGATTAAACTTTTTCCCCCTCCCAAATATTCTCATTAATGTGTTTTACTTTTACTTCATTGATACCCTACCTTTCTTCCCAGTAAGGTCTCAAAGCAGCTTGTATCACTAATTATGTACATGGAAGAAAACATCCTTTAGGAATGGAGATTCTATATTTTGCAGTATAATTTGGGTATATCTGCCTCATAATTTGCTGTTTTTCTCCAATTTAAAGTTCACAAAAGGGAGAGACTAAGATTAAGGATGTTAATTCATTCACTGAGATTAGAGTTACCATCCTTGTCAATTACCAGGATTATAAATGGTGGTGATACTGTGTTTAATATAAACTGTGACATCTGATTTGCTGTAGCTGCTTCACACAGAGTATCCTATGTATACATTTTCTGTCCTGTGACAGGTCTCCATTTCATATATCCCAGTGCGATGGAAAAAATGGGGTGGTTTGTTTTATTCCTATGTTCTTTGTTGTTTAAGTAGAACAAGGCAACAAGCAAGGATATCTTGACAATGTGTTGCTCTTGATCTGTCAATAAATATGTTTTGATTCTTTATTTCATTTTACTCCCAACAGAAGTTGAAGGAGTATTTGGAAGGGAGAAACCTTATCACCAAGCTTCAGGCCAAACATGACCTCCTTCAGAAGACTCTGGGAGAAAGTAAGTCTGAGAATGACTTATCACTGTGTCAGCCCATCCTTCGTAATTACTGAATTAGGCAGCTGACTGAGCATGTTCACCCTGGATTATCAATGCTAAATGGACACGGTCATGTTTTATGAATTTATTATTCCATCCCTACAGGGTTGCTTAAGTAATGGTGAAAGGGAAGTGCTTAATGAGCCAATAATGTGCATCATCTATTTGTTTAAATGAAGCATATGCCCATTTATCCCCCCCCCCTCACCCCAACCCTCAGCAGTACTTTCAGAGAACCAATTTGGGGTAATCCTTGTAATTGATTTCTCCTGGCATTTTGAACATTCTGTCATTTAGGGAGGGTTTTTTAACAATCAGAGTAGCTTGGTTTTCATTTCCATGTATATTGTAGACTATAGAGCAGTTCATGAGAACAAGCTGTTTACAAGTTAAAACTGGAAGTTGAATCTGTAGTACTAAGGGGTTGTTGTTTTTTCATTTCCCTGGACTGAACAGACCTTCAGCAATTGGAGCTGGAATTTATGTCAGTTGATAAATAACGTTAACCAAAGTTGGCTAACAGAAAATGCATCTGAGTGCTTGTGAAAACCCCATCTGGCAAAGGAAAACTTAATTATTTGAAAAATGCCTTGACAAAATAGTTACATATTCACAAGTGGGGGACCCATAAGGACAGACTGAGGGAATCTAACTTTCTCACTCACTCACTCACTCACTCACTCACTCACTCACTCACTCACTCACTCACTCACTCACTCACTCACCCTTTCTTTTCTTCTTTCCCTTTTTTCTCTTTCTTTACTCATCTACCATTTTTCTCTTCCTCTCTCCCTGTCAATCTCTCCTCCTTCCTTCTTTCCCATTCACTTACCGGTTCTGTTTCTCATCCTGGCCTTGTCTCTCCATCTTCCCATGTTTCTGTTCCTCTTCACTGTTTTCAGAATTCCATTTTTCTCGATCCCAACTTTTACATGTAGTCTCTTTCCTTCCATCCCCTTCATACTGACACTAATTAAAGCTTGGAAGACTTAGCAGTGTTGGTTAGGAATAACCAAGCAACCCCTCAAAAATGGCCACTAAGATTTCACAGCATAGTCTTGCAAAATCTTGGTATATATTTTCTTAAAGAAGCATTAATTTCCACTTTTCCTTCCCCCTCCCCGTTTAATCTTTTTCGGCAAACCTTGGTCTTCCTCCAGACTTTGGGGTAGGGGGAATCCCCTATCTATCCCTGGCCCTGTTATAAATTGTTTGATTCATATTCTATGATGTGGTTCAGAATTATGCATAATAATATATCTGCAGGGATCAACTCCTACCTGGAAGGTCTGGTTTGATCTAACTTTGCATCAAGCAGAACTCTGGACAATAGCTAGAATTTACAAGATTATTAGAATTATACTTTCCCTTGTGAAATGTGCTTTGAACTATATATAGCCTTCTAGTTCAAATTTGACTGCTTAGAGTTTTGCATTGGCCTACTGATTATGGGGGCATGATATTTTTCTTTCTTCAAAGTATTTTGCATCTGTGAATGTTAATGTGAATGATTGAAAGTGCATTGCAGACTGGGTCCACAAATATGTTGGAAGAAGCTATTTCTGTTATGTATTTTCAATCCATTGAAATGAGCAAGGCAGTTTGACAGTTTCCAGGTTTTCTGACAAAAGAAGTTATTCAGCTTTCTTAAAAGAGAAAAAGCCAGGAAGACTGTTTCCTGAGAGTTCTTTTTTCTTTTAAGAATGATCAAGCTTGCCCCTGTGACAAATCACATTTGAGGGTCATAGCTGATTTTTGCATTCCAGAGTATGGCTCCTCTTAACCTGCCTGCCCCCTTAAACCAGTTCCCTGCTGGGAGAGCAAGAGCGGAGCTGAATATATTTCTTGTCTGACTTTTTAAAGGCAGAAAGCTCTACAGCTTTTGCCTGCTTTGTGATGCTTGAATCTCCAAGGATTGGGTTAGGATTGGGTTACAAAGGCTCCAATATGTGTCAAACCATGAGATGGAGCTATTTACAAAGAACCATAGATGCAGTTGTCTCTGAGGACAAGGGAAGTTGGAAAAATCAGTTTCCCTCTAATCCAAAGAGATTGTCAATGCTAATTTAGAAATGGAATTGGACTATGGAATGTGTGATTGCAGTCCTGTCACAGTTTTGGCACTTTTTCTATTGTAAAGCATTTGCATGACAAAGTACGAAATATGACTAGTTGTTGAACCCTGGAGAAACTTCTGCCCCCTATTCCTACCAATAAAGTAACACTTGATTCCTCTTGCCAATTCCTTTAATCTAAAGATAAGTCCTGTTAATAAAAAGTACCAGCAGGTCTTTCTATCTGCAAGTAATTATTTCCCTGCCTTCCATCTGCATTTGTCACTGTAATGCTAGAACCCTTTGAAGTTGCTACAGCCATGTAATTTATACGTATGAATATTCTGTGACGGAAATGGGACAGATGGTTTAAAAAAATCTGGTTTGGAATAATGTTGTTATAAATTATGCACCATTCTGTGTAATTGAGGCTTATGGTGGGAGGGGGGAAACAACTGCTCAAAATGTGTTATTTATTGTCCATGATCAACAATTAGCCCCATTCCATCACTTCTTTTTTAATCTTGAACACTCAGGCCAAATCCTTAGCTGATGCAAATCAACAACATTCCAGTGGAGAAATCAACTTAAAATCTCTCTTTACCTCTGTTATGTGCCAAATAATTTGTGTCTTTTTTTACTCCTAACTGTGATGTTTTTAAAATACTGCCTGCATTAGTAGCAGGCATTGTGGTTTGGCTCCTTTCCTTCCAAGCTGAAAGAAGGTTTGTGGAATGTTTTTGTTTTTGGCAAATATGATTGCAGAAAATGTCATTAAAACTATGCCTCCTGAAATAGATGGAGTGCAAGCACGTTCTGCCTGTAGGCTAGCAAATCTGTGAATGTTTTCAATCTCTCTAAGTGGTTTCATAAAGTAATAATCTCTCTTTCCTACCAATTCCCTAGAGAAGTGGGCAGAGGGAGAACCCGTGTAGTTTTCCTTGGATGTGGAAGTCAATAACAATCAGTGTATTTATATCAAACCCAATTTCCAAAAGCAATGCTTTCCAAAGAAAGGGTTACAGGCAGCTTGAAGCTGTTTTGTGCTTTTCCTGGTCATTTGCAGAGGAGTCTTGCCAGGATGGACTGTCCTGATCTCAATAACAGCAGTGCAGAAGGGAAAGCAGCAGCTCTGTCACACCTAAAAACACGCACTCTCACATTTCCTCTCCCAAACTGGTGGGGTTTTTTTTAACCTTTCTTCCTGCTGTAATTTTTCCTTTTTCAAAATGTATTTATTTTTCTTTTAACAGGTCAAAGGACTGACTGCTCTCTTGCCAGGTGGGTGTGGCTACAAAAACATAGACTTTGTTTCTGTGTCTTTCAGTAACCAAACTGTCCTTTTTGTTTGCAAACAAGGCCTTAACTAATGCATTTGCAGAATCTGTCCCCAGTATAGGGACTCATCATAATGCTTGTCTCCCTCTTTCCTAAAAAGCAGCAGCAGCTCCAGAAATATATCAGTTTGCTGTTGATGCAGCCATAGCTTTGAAGAGTAGCTCTTTCCCAGCCGCAACCAAACTACAATATTAGACTGCAAAACAGACTGCACAAATTTGAAGAGTTGCTGGTGTATACTGTTTGCTTACCAACCAGGATTAGGATTTTGAATGCCTTAGGGCAGTGGTACGCACTCTGTAGCTGACAAAGAGCTACATGCATCAACCAAAAGAGTCACATTTACTTTTAGTTTTGCCCTGCTCTTCAGGAAGGTCCACAACTTACCTGGTTCTCTGGGGGAAGTTGTTTCAAGATGGGAACCAGCTGCCAACAAGAAACCCCACTGGGCAAGGGCCATGTCCACTTTCCTGAAACTTGGGGCAGGTACCACAATGGGTAATGGTGCTCATAATAGCCACAGGTGACATGTCGAAGAGTCACATGTGACCCCTGAGCCACTAAGTAAGTATTGCTTCCCTGGGATCCGAGGAATCTTAAAAGACTTGTTTGTGATTGGTCTTGTTGTTCAGCTTCCATTCTAAGGGTTGATCTAAATGGTATATTTGGCAATGGGCCTATCTCAGAATTGTGTTTCCGTCTTGTCCCCCCACCTAATTTGGGTGAAATTTACCAATATTCTGATATAAATTATTCTGGGCCCCACTCCAATTTCATTGAACTATACTGCTGATATGGGCAGGGGTATACAGCAAACTAGACAAGTCTGTATCCCTAAATGATGTAGGGTCAAACTTGGTACAGGGCTCCTCATAAAAATTAGAACATCTGCTGTTTAATATGCTGACTTAGGAGATGAAATGCAGGTGCTAATTAGTTAATACAAGTGTAGACGCTCAAGAAATTTGTGGGAACATCTATACCATTCCCACCACCTTTGTTTCCTCCCCACTCTCCCTTCTTTTTTCAATCTGTCACTCTGTTTCCCTCCTGCCATCCCTTTTCTTTCTCTCTTCTCAATGCCTGTCACTTTTTCTGTCCCCCACCTCATCACTCTCTTTCTGCCCTCATTCCAGAAATCCTTACAACAATATCCCTGCCCCGTGCCCCAGACACACACAGTAGCAGTGGTGGCAGCAGCTCTCCTGGAATCACACAATGGATCTTTCTGCTAAATAGATCACTCCCCATTAGGGTTGCCAGTTCTAGGTTTTGACATACCTGGAGATCTGGGGGTGAAGCCATGGGAGGGTGAGGTTTGGAGAGGGAAGCAATCCCATCAGGCTATAATGCCCTCCAAAGTAGCCATTTTCTTCAGGGGAACTGATCTCTATCATCTATAGATGAGTTGTAATTCCAGGTTGGTAATTTCAATTCCCCTTGAGGAAATGGCTGCTTTGGAGGGTGGAGTCTATGGCATTATACCCTTCAAATCTCCAGAAATTTCCCAACCTGGAGTTGACAACCCTATCTTCTTTCTACCAACAGTCAACCTACCTTTATCTGTCCCTCTATCTAAAGTTTTCCAAATCTTCCCCTCCCCAGAAGCCTCTACCTTGAAATTCTACAGTTTTTCTCCCCTTTGGAGGCCAAAGCAGCTTACATTAGTATCTTCTCCTCCACACAACAATCCTGTAAAGTTAGGTTGAAAGTATGTGACTGGTATGTAATCATCCACTGCAAAATGGGAATTTGAACCCAGACCCTGTTCTGAAGCCAGGCCTAGTAGAGCCATACACATTGGGTGGTTGCAAGTCACCTGAAGCTGCTGTCAGGTTTAGTGTTGTCAGCCTCCAGGTGGGACTTGGAGATCCCCCAGAATTACAACTGAACTCCAGAATTACAACTGAACTGTCCCCCTGGAAAAAGATGACTGCTTTGGAGGGTGGACTGTTTGGCATCTTACCCTGGTAGGGCCTCTTCCCTCTCCAAACCTTGCTCTTCTCAGATGTCACCTCAAAATCTCCAGAAATGTCCCTACCTGGAGCTGCTGACCCTAGTCAGGCCAGGCCCAAATATGTCCTCCCTCAAATGGCCAAAGTAGGCCTGGATAGGACCTGCCCCTTACTGTCAGAACCAAGCCTGGAATCTTGTCTCCTAGCAACAGCCACCAAAGGATTCTGTTGCTTGGAGCTACTGGCACTCTTTTTATAATTTGCAGCTTTGCTAAAACTTCACAATGTATTTTATTTCAGGTTTTTCTGCAAACCTGGGGTCCTTTTCAGGTTTGTAGGAAGACCTGTCTGGCCCATTCACAGTTCTAGTCACCAGATTTCCGTATCCAAAGATTTGCCAACTTTGCTATTAAATATATACATGAATTAATGTGTCTCTTTGTTTTTCTGGTGGAAATACATTCTTTTTCTGCAGTCAGGCAAGACTTTGTTCTGTTCTGGATTGCTCCCGTCATGAAAGATAAAAAAACTTGAAACAAATACCTTTGATTGTTTAATGGGGGAGGGAGCAGACAGCCGTATAGGGTGTTTTTTCCCGCTTTGCCCCATTGACCTCATCTGGTCTGACATAGAATTGGATTGCAGCAGCAGAGAGAATAAAGGTTTTGTTATAACTGAGCCCAGCATCAATCATGCTATCATAAATGTCACCACATATATGGAAATCATAATAGAAAAAAATGACTTTTGATGGGGCCTTCTATGAAACGTTGCAAATTTCCAAATTGCCATTTTGTATTAGCTTCAGCCACTCAAGGTGTGTGAGAGCACCTATGCATGTCTGCCTTTTCAGCAAATAAAAGGTGATTATTCCAGATATGGAGGCATTGCTTCATTTCACATTCTTCATTGCAAAGCAGAGCTGACAGACCCTAATTAGGACTCTGACATCTGTAATAATAAAATATTATTCATTGTGAATCAACTTTAAATATTACAGTGTCATTGAGGTTGATAGTTCAACATTCATTGCTTTGACAGCAACAGGGGTCTGCTTTGGATTCTCTTCCCATTATAAGTTTGCTCTTAGCTGCTTTTAAATTTTCTAAGATTTCAATAAGTATAACAGGGCAATTGTTATTCTTAAGCACAGAATAAGCACAATTGCCCAGCTCCCAATTCAGCAGCCATCTGGCTTGGCACAGGAGCTTGCTTATGTGATCCAAGGACTCTTCAGTGGCTTATATCTCTTGCCATTCTTTTTGAAGAATAGAAGTGTCTGAAGAAAGAAAACCATTCCAAAGACCTTTAGAACTGACATGAGGCCTCAAACAAGGATAAAGAGAAATGTTCCCACAGAACATGTTGCCTCTTTCACACTTTGTAAAACCTGCCCAAGATGAGCTGAACAGAGGATTAGTCAAAGCCAGATTTTTGACATATAATAAACACTAACCAACATAGCAGTTGGAAGCTAAGTTGAGAGCTAAGGTTGTATAGGAAAAATCAGGCACAAGCTGTCTCTCCAGAGCATTATCATCATATTCCAGGCTTACTGATATTTATATGTCACTTAATTGACCCTGTGATATTATCTTGCATACTTCTGATTTTATGTTGTGTGAAAACAACCCACCTCAAGCGGCCTTACATGGTCTCCACTCAGGGGGGAAAAAAGCCTCTTACGCATTCATCTATTGCCTTGGGCAAAAACCCCTTCACAAGCAGTTGGGTCAGGCTGCCCTTGGCAGGTAAAGCATTTAATCCATATATGCACTGGGAACAAGTACAACAGATTTTTGGGAAAGAAATGTGTAGGGGGAACAAAACAGGTAGGCTGGTGTACATCCATTTGTACCTGGAATAGATGGATGTACATCAGGCTACTTGTGATTTTTTTCCAGAGGTATGTACTGGCTTTCCAGTTGGGATTATAATAAAAGTTGTGGTTCTTGGTCCATCACAATGTGTCTGTATAGCTAAATTATATGCTGGGATCCAAAAGGAGAACTTGCATGAATCCTTAAAGAGGCAAGGCTGATGGGACTAGCTGAACTGCCTGTAGCTATAACGGCTTTATCTGGAGTCCTTAGTATATCTACGTTTATTGCTGTCTAAGATCAATCTTCTAGCCCTTTTCTCTTTGCCTATCCTCCTCAATTATTACTGCTTGAAATCGGAGGCATGGAACCAATGCTGAATGTCAGTACTCTATCTCATTGCATCCTTAAGTGACCTATGATGTTGGATGTAATTAGATTAGATGGGTAGGTGGACTTGCCACACCTTTAAATGCTATAGCAAGGTAAATAGTCCATGTATGTTCCATATTTGTCAGTGCAATCCTAAACAAAGTTAGGATGAACTCCAGTAGATTTAGAAGGGTATACTCCATTTAGGATTGTTCTGTGTATCTGTTTCAATCTGAAAGAGTTTCTTATACTTAAAATGAAATTAACCACATCAAACGTTTAGGTTTAGTACTGTCAATACAAGATATTTAAAAGTATCTAGAAGTATTGCTTCTCCCTGCCTCTGCTGAAAGATACCCTGTGCCTTGACAAATAGAAGAGAGTTGGCAAATCAGTATAAAAAATTTATCTCCTTATATTCATATTTGGGTCATGTGCTAATATCAGAGAATGCAAACAATAATTGTGAGGTCATTTGTAATTGTGTGCCTGTGTTCAAAGTGGTTTAATTTGTCATTTGTGTTCCTTTTGTTGAGCACATGTTTTAATAAAGAACCATTAATAGGTTTATATTAATCACACAGAGAGAAACCAATTTGCGCTCTTCTCCCTCTTGTGGCTCTAAATCACCCAGCAGAATACACCTACTTCAGAATGATTCTTCCTATAAATCAGCATCACTAACTGACGTTATAATGATGGGGTTTATAATGGGTTTCCATGCAGTTGAAACTAAAAGGTTAAGCATAGCCTTATGTTAGGCAGTAAGCTCTGTTATGCCTGTCTGGGAATTATAGTGCTTTCATTTTAGATCACTTAATGTTTCTAAAAAGTCCTACTAAGGAGTAAATCAGTCAAAACTGTTTTCTGTTCCTGGCTCCTTCCCACCTCCTCCCCCAGGAAGAACCATATGTATAGGTAATTAGTCAGATTGTAATTGATTATCTTGACATAAGCTTGTGCTTTCTCCTCTCTCTCTTCCGGCAACGACGTTCTTCTCAACGTTTGGATCACCAGCAGACGCAGTTCTACCATAAGGAAGCAGGTAATGAGAGACCTTGTGCAATCATAGAAGCCTTATTGAGGTTGGTTGAGGGATTGCCAGATGGCATTGAAGTCAAATCTTTGTAAGTTTCTGGCCCAAAGTATTTCACAGTGGAAAAATTATGGGACCAATTTGAACTGCATAGTCAAATCATGACTGCTAGCACTTCCATTCTTTAAAGGGAGATATATGACTGATTACACACAAGGTGTTTACCATATGGTGGAGGTGTATGTCCATTGTGGCAAGATTTCTCATACAGCCCCGCTGTCACTTTGCACTCTCTCCGTGGCAAGCAAAACCACCTGTAGCATGAATTTAATGTGCTTTGCCACCAGAGTGGGATAGATTTACAAGTGGGCACAGTTTTGCCCTGCACTCATGACCAGCCCATCTAGTCTCTTCCCGCCTCCCACTCTCTGGTGCTGCTTTACACTTGTTCCCTTCACCCCGCTCCCTGTTGCCAACTGCTTCCCGCTTCTTGTCCTACCCTATCATTTCTATTGCCCATGGCCTCCCCACTCCTGCATATCTTTAGATTTTTAAACATTTAAAAATTAAATAATTGTATCAATAAATTGATAAATCGATAATGCCACTAAAATATGTAAAAATAATAAGATTAGTGGATCAGTCCAAACATTTGATTTGCCTGTGCATTTGATCAACAAACGGGGACTTCTGCAGCCTCTTAGTTTTATACACAAGCAGTCAGTGATTTCAGACCACACTGGGAAAAGCCAGTCAGTCTTGGCACTTGGGTTTATACATGGCTAGACCCAAAAAAGCTATACAGTCTCAAAGCCAAAGTTGGTTCATGTCCTCCCATGGCAGTGGTGCAGTTTGCATGCTGCAAAATGTCCTCAGTCCTTTGAATGCTCCTTGGCCCATGGAAGATAACTAGTAATCGGGCCCAGCTACCATATTCAAGACCTTTTTTAATAGTTCACCTTTTTATATCAATATATCGATAAGAGAATTTAAATATTTTAAAACTATATTAAAAATTTAGGTACACGTGCACAATAAAGAACCCGCAAAACATCACACACACCCCGTCCCCAGATGCAAGCAAAAAGCTAGCTGATGAGTAATGCCTGCCCCACTGCAAACAAGGTGGTAGGTAATAATGCCAAACATGTCCCAAAACAAAGGCTCCACCTCCAATTCTCTTTGAAGTTGCTGGAACGTCACCATACGTAATCGGCCTATATTTACAGGTTCATAACACCTTACATCTTCAAAACACTGCATATAGTGAGCTAGTCAAGAAAAAACATACATACTAAGCATGTGATGCACCTAACTGAATACTTTTGTAGAAATTATATCAGTAGCACTGCAATTGCATTGCATTGGTTACATAGCAATGGTGAATAACAGCAGATTATTTCACTCCGATTCAGCAATGTCACCAAACTTCAGCCCTGTATTTAATGACACATAGTCTCCATTTCCTATTTCATTCTTGCTCCTTTCATTTCCCACCATCATTGTAAAATCTGAGGAGGAGTATTTCCATTAGACACTCAGTACTGATTGATTTGATGGTAAGTAGAGGCAGAGGCTGCATAGATGTCCAGGAAAAGGGTAACGGGGAGGGCATCAAGACAGGACAGTCAGCTAGCTGGAAGCACAGTAAGAGATCAGGGCTGCTGTGTGAACATCAGCTGTTGTGCATAGACAAGGAGTGAATCATTGAGCAAGGTAAAGGCTCTGGGCAAGACTACCTGTAGCTCCCACTTTTGAACGCACCGTATTATGAGATTAGTGTTCTTAGTTGTTTGCTAATGTAGCATGAAAAACCCTAACACGTCCATCTTCATATTCTCTGTGTGTTTAACATGTGTGTGTGTGCATGCACACAGAAAATATGAAAAAAGATAGGGGTTTCCCCTGGAATCTCTGTTTGAAGCTATTGCCCTCTATTGGATGTCAGTGGCATAAGCAGTTCATCCCAGTACTAATGTGTTCCAGTTTATTGCCTTCATTTATTGAAATTTGTGTATTTGAGGCACTGTTGTTTGCTTTGCTTAAATTCCTTTCCCATTGTGTGAGATAAAGTTTTGTTAAGTATGCACATGTGCTGTGTTAATAACTCAAGGTATGTTTTGTTCCTTATGGGTTACTTAGGGCATTGTAGTTTTAGATACAATATCAGAAGTAGATCGTGTAGTCCTGGCACAGGGAGGAACTGAGATTTTTCTCAGGGCCAGTTTTTATTTGAAACTTCATTTTAGATACTCGATCTTATTGTTTTTATTACTATTGAGTATACAGAAATCTGTGTCTTAATTTAATTTGGCCTGAGGGTAGTCTATTACCACTTAAACCAGTCTATTATCTGTATTTAACCAGGGCCCCATTTGTGCTCCCTCAAGATGCATTCTATCTGGCAATTCACATACAAATCTCTTACATTGAAAATACTTAGGGGTGAAATATTTTTGTCTTGATATGTTTCAGATAAGATATGTGAAACTTCATTACCCTTTTCTTGCAAACCTTATTTCTCTGTGGTTCTGAATATGTTTTCTTTTCTCTTCTTGTGTTCTAAAGCCCCCCCCCCCCTCTTTTTGGAGTGAAATGAAAGGTTTTGTAATGTCTTTGATTTTATTTATTTTGGTATACAGAAGGTACACCCTAGGGAAATAATGACGGAAAAGTTTGCTGTGATTTAAATAGTTGCCTCACCCTTCCAGGCTGTACTAAGTTTTCTTAGAGTCCTTATAAAGGATACGTGTTTCCTGTCATCTACATGTCTTCCTTTGGAGAACTGGACTTTCCAATACCTGGAACACCACAATTCTGATGACTGTTGCTTTGTTTAGGCTTTTGAAAAGGACTTGAAGCAAAACGGATAAAATAGTTTCATGTCTGGTAAATCATAAACTCATTTACAGCAGTCTTGCCAGTCTCTCATAGTTTACACTTTCAGCCAGTACAATAACTTGAAACTAAAAATTCAAAACAGACACTTATAAACCTATCCAGTCTTTTTGTTCAGTGGTTTCCTGTGACCCATATGAAATTACTTGGAGATGTGTTTGTATGTGCTCGCAAAAGAGTTTCTCATACTCCACCTCTAAACCTAACAAGCTAGAAAAAAGCATTATATTACAAAGCAAGGGGGAACCTCCTAGCCTCTTCGCCTCAAAGAGGCATCCTTAATCTGGGCATGGGCAATCCATCACAACTTCCTATCAGCCATATATGTCACTGGGGAGAGAAATGTGCTGACGGATGCTCTGAGTAGTACATCCCATCCTGCTCGAGACTAGTGCCATAGGCATGGCACCATCCTGGAACTGAAGGCCATGGTTCCCAATCCTCAAGGCACTCGTCAAGGGCCATTCTTACATTTTTTTTCCAGCCCCCAATCTCTTGTCATTGGGCCTGGTGCATCATCACAATGTGGCCATACTTAGGTTAACAGCCTGGCTGATAACTCCTTAGAAGCGTGGCCACAAAGGGAAGACCTTCTGGTCTCCACTAGATGTTTCTATGCGTACAGATGGAACAAATTCCTTCTCTTCAATTTTTTATTATCTGTTCTTGTTGAAAGACAATATTTATTTGTTTCTTCTATTAGAGTTTGCTTATTGGCCATTTTAGCCGTTCATATTGGTTATGGCTCATTTTCAACCTTTTCAACCTAGGAGCAGCAGTAGGAGGCTAAGAGCTCGTGTATCTAATCTGGAGGAACCGGGTTTGACTCCAGCGCTCTGCCACCTGAGCTGTGGAGGCTTATCTGGGGAATTCAGATTAGCCTGTAAACTCCCACACACGCCAGCTGTGTGACCTTGGGCTAGTCACAGCTTCTCGGAGCTCTCTCAACCCCACTTACCTCACAGGGTGTTTGTTGTGAGGGGGGAAGGGCAAGGAGATTGTAAGCCCCTTTGAGTCTCCTGCAGGAGACAAAGGGGGGATATAAATCCAAACTCCTCCTCCTCCTCCTCCTCCTCCTCCTCCTCCTCTTCTTCTTCTACTTCTTCTTCTACTTCTACTTCTACTTCTTCTTCTTCTTTTTGCCTTTCTTGGCTCTGCCGCCTGAGCTGTGGAGGCTTATCTGGGGAATTCAGATTAGCTTGTACACTCCCACACACGCCAGCTGGGTGACCTTGGGCTAGTAACAGCTTCTCGGAGCTCTCTCAGCCCCACTTACCTCACAGGGTGTTTGTTGTGACGGGGGAAGGGCAAGGAGATTGTAAGCCCCTTTGAGTCTCCTGCAGGAGAGAAAGGGGGCATATAAATCCAAACTCCTCTACTACTACTACTACTACTACTACTACTACTACTACTACTACTACTACTACTACTACTACTACTTCTTCTTCTTCTTCTTCTACTTCTACTTCTTCTTCTTTTTGCCTTCTTCTTCTTCTTCTTCTTGCTTCTTGCTTCTTCTTTCTTCTTTTTGCCTTTCTTGCCCTCCAGGTTTCTGGAGGGATTTAACAACCTCTGCCTTGAAGTAAAAAGACTAATTCTGCAATGGAGCCTAACACTTGTGCTATTCGGACTTACAGGGAAACCCTTCAAGTCACTGGTGGAGTGTGATCTGTTTTTCCTATCATATAAGATGGCCTTTCTGATTGCCATCACCTCTGCTATAAGGGTGGTTGACATCCAGGCTCTCCGTTGGGACTCACCATTTATGAAGTTTACAAGCACAAGGGAGTCATTTGCCCCAGCACCAAGCCAAAGTGGTCTCCCCTTTGAACATGGGACAATATGTTGTCGTGCCAGCCTCTGCTTTAACCTTGTTACCCAGCTAGAGCAGTCACTATATACCCTTCACCTTGGAAGGGCATTTCTATTTTACATACTCCGTACTCTGTCCTTTCGGAAGGATGACAGTTTGTTCATTTGTTTTAATGGTAAACATAAGGATCACCAAGACCATCGCTAATACCTATGATTTCCATTGGCATTATGCACATTTGACAGGACTGTAAGCCGCTTTAGCTGTCTGGGCATTCAGCATGTCCATCTGCTGTGCAACTGCATGGCCATCCCTGTCGACGTTCATCAAGCACTATGCGGTGGATGTCGACTCAAGGAAAGAAGCATTAGTTGGGACAGCAGTCCTGCAAGTGGTATTCAAATAGCCTCAGGCCCACCTCCTCAGCTTGCTACTCTCCCAATGTGGGACTGCACAGAAGACCCACAAAGATGAAGCACAATGTTGCACTTACCTGTAACAGTGGTTCATTAAGTGGACTTCTGTGCAAGGACACCTGCCCTCCCTCCTTCCCCACTGTGAGCTGCAATTTGAATATCATAACTCTCTGCAATCTATGTGGTACTTGTGATGGTGCTAGGATAACTGAGGGATGGCACTCCTCCCCCTCTCTTTTACATGCTGCGTTTAGGCAGGAAATCTCCTGCCTGAATGGAGGGGGAGTGAGTGCCTCTTAAAGCTATAGAACAGAAATGTACATTTTCTGTTCTCCACAAGGCAGACCTGTGCATGCGCAGCCACAACATGCGCCTGCTCAGAATCCCACCTGATGAACCACTGTTATAGGGAAGTGCAATATCATTCTTATCTATTTTGGCATCTATTTTAATGATAAAGATTTTGAGTAAAGATATTACAAATTCATAAGCTAAAGCAACAGTCCAAAAATTAAGAGTCTCTGTTGCAGGCATGGAAGTTTATCTGTCACAATAACTTCAGAAATAGTTAGACCTCTATATAGCTAAAAGGTTGAACATTTCAGAAAGTTTGTTTCATTCAGTAATGGATAGTTTGATGTTATTTTTGTAAATGTTGAAAAATCCTTGTGAAATGTTTTTGTCCTTGATATTAAAAACCCAACATCAACAACAAAAAAGGAAGGTTGCCAAAGCCATGGTGTTCATCCATGTTAAAACTACACACTAAGAGTGTAATGCAGCGATGAAAAAGCTATTGATGTAGCAAATGGTCATTCTTATGTTTCTATAGGATTGTAGAATACATGATTCCACTAACAAGTTTTCATTTCTGCTCTATAGAATGAGTGAAATTTCAGCTTCATGATTAACCTGAGCCCTCAGTTCTTAGACACATAAAGAATTGTACTGGTTTTCAGAACTGTACAATTAAAAACTGTGACATAATTTGACTACTCATTGGATTTTTTCATTTTTATCAAGGATTCCAGTCAATCCATTCCCCTGGTAGTAGAGAGCTGCATACGATTCATTAGCAGACATGGTAAGTTCTGAGTCAAAACAAACTAAACCAAGATTACCTTTTGGTCCCATAAAGACTTTTAGTAGAAGCCTAGTAGAAGCAGGGGCTTAAACTAAGAACATTCTCAAGAAGGCCAGACCAAATTATGTAAATATTCATCTGATTTCAATCGCATGGGCACGTAAGCATTTCATACTGTCAGAGACATCACTAAATTGAACACTTTCTGTCACTATCCATGCAGGGCGAACTGACTTCTATATTCCTTGGGGCCATTCTCTGGGGTGTTGTCCAAGGTCTGGAAATATATTTGACCTACTCGTGACTGATCCTAAAACAAATGCCATCAAGCAGCAGGGCATTCCTAGTTAATGGAACTCACCATGAAAAATGTAAAATTAAATTGTGGCATTGCTGTGTTTGTTACAGCTTGAAAACTGTGGGGAAACTATGGGATAATAGATCAGTAACCTCTTTAAAATAGTATTCAGCAATTTGCACCAAAGTCTTTTGTCTACTAGACGAAATACTCTGATGTTAAATAAATAAGCAAAATACAACTGTTGGTCTACTTTTTGTTTGGCTTTTTTGTAAGACATGCTGTGCATTACTTCACTGATACTGTGTAGACTAAGTATAAAACGTGCCCCATTTTGGTTCTAGAAGGAGGGGATCATTTCTTCAAACTCATGAAAAACTCTGAACACTTTAAAACGCATATATGCATGATGAATATTATTATTATTGCTACCGCTACTATAACTTGGCAGTTAATGTTTATACTGGAACCCTGTTTTGGAAACATTAACTGAATGTTTTGTTTCAATTCTGCATTAATGGGAAAAGTCACTTGGCTAAAATTATACCAAATGATTGGGTCGTTTAATTAAAGCAGCTGTTGATTTCCAGGTAACAAAACTGAATAAACAATTGGTAATTCCTGTCATTTCAGTGTGGAATAATTGTTCTAAATTTAAGTCATGACTACATCACCATGCTGTGGAACCTGCAAAGAAATGACATTTTAGCGATAAGAAAAGTTATTTAGTTATTACCCAGTCATGGATTTCTCATATTTTCTTCTTAGGACTGCAGCATGAAGGGATATTCAGGGTGTCAGGATCTCAGGTTGAGGTGAATGATATCAAAAATGCATTTGAGAGAGGTAAGAGCATTTGAATGTTGTATCACTGAACTTCCTGGCTGCCTTCTTGCCTTTCAGTTAAGAGTCCTTAATGTTGTTTGTAAGATATTATAATGTCTGCAGTAATTCCTGCTTTCTAACAGAGGCCAGTAGTAGAGGGTTTTTTCCTTCATCGCACAATAACCTTTAGCATCTAAATTTAGTTAACTTTATGCTTCTTGTCACTTTACCATATGAAGATCACGTGGTGTTGTCAGAGTGAATCAGAATAATGCCACTCTGTTGGAAACTGTGATCTTTCTAATCAGGGTTTGTTCCTTGTTTTATTTATGTCATTTTACTTCTGCCATTTTCTCTGGCCAATAGACCTTAAAGGTAAAGGTAGTCCTGTGTGCAAGCACCGAGTCAGTGCAGACCCATGGAGTGACTTCACATCACAAAGTTTACTAGGCAGTCTATGTTTATGGGATGGTTTGCCATTGCCTTCCCCGGTCATCTACACTTTACCCCCAATAAGCTGGATACTTATTTTACTGACACTGGAAGGATGGCAAGCTGAGTCAGCCAACTTTCATCGGGATCAAACTCAGGTTGTGATTAGCATTTTGACTGCAGTACTGTAGCTTACCTACCCGCATCATGGGGCTCTCTGTAGGCTTTATCCAGAACATATGTTTGTTTGATTAATTATTATGCAATAAAAGTGGTATTTTTAAGTCGCTGCTGTTCTTATTCCAATTCGATGATATAGAGCATGCCTTCTCCAGTCAAGTTGCATGAAGGGTGTTTTGAAGTTGCATGAAGGGTGTGTTGTTGTTGTTGTTTTGCAAATCTAATATAAATGGAGTACCATATCAAAATTCACAGGAATGCATCTTCAATGATACTACTGTGAGTTCTGTATGCATGCCAGGATCCTGGGTATCATTCAGCAATATATTTAGATGCAGACAGAACACTGGCAATTAGGCTAGTGTGGATCACATTTTAGGTATCTTGCTCTGGTAAACTGAGCAGACCATAGTTCAGTGTAGAGGTGGGCAGGCAGGAGGTGAAGGTGAGGAAAGCCATGTGGGGTTGAGTGTGGAAGTGAGAGGGAAACAGAATTCTACAGCAAAAGCAACCAAAATTTCTAGGATTAGTGTATCTGGAGGCCAGACTAGATGTTATCCAGGAAATATGATCCCCTCCTCCTAGCAACTGTTACAGGGGAGCTATTTAGATTGGAAAGACAGCCTGGAGGCACAAGGGATTTAAATCCCCCTTCTTCCAGTGTTGTTACTCCAATAAAATGTGAACTTTTCCACACCTGCTTTAAAGTGAAAATAAAAACCTTGGAAGAAGCAGCATGTAATTTGGCCCTCAGAACAAGAAGATATAGAAGGCTTCCTGCTGGTTGTGAAGTGACGGTTAAAGCTGTTGCTCACTTCAACTAGAGTGTCTTGAAGGATGTGAAGATTCTCCAACTTTCTTGCTCTGAAAAGGAAAATGTTTGCCTTTGTTGATCCAATTTTTGTTGGCAGCCAAGACACTGCTTTTTGGGAGGGCAGAAGGAATAAGATGCCTCCATGTGCATGTGCATACCCTATGTATACCAAAAGGGCCATTCTAGATTGCAAACTGAGTATATGTGTATAAATTATCGTATTCATGAAGTCATCATGATCAGGGAACTGTGCACTTGTCTTCCATTTTAAAAATAAAAGGTAATCCTAGAAATTAGGGTTTATGTGAGTCAAGGAGAGATTTACCATGGCAGTCTTAGCAGCTGTATTTCACAGAGGACAAATGAAAAGCTTCTTAGGGGAAAAAAACCTGTTATAGCAGAATCACCTAAATAACGATGATCTTGATCTGTTGGATTTTTCTCAAGGCACTTGAGACAGTCAAGTTGACACTGAAGTCTGTACAGCTCATTACTTCAGCAAGAGCCAGTAAATATTAGGGATAAAGTAATAGCAAAGCCTTGGTAATTACTATCATATAATGTTTAGTTTTAATATTAGATTTGCTCCATTGTTAAATCTGATATTGGGTTCCTTTTTCTTTCAGTAGCTTTTTTTTTGGTATGATTAGATATGGACCTGTGACAAACCATAGTACTTATCTATTTAGAAAATCTCTGTGCTGGCTCTACAGAGAACTTGCCAAAGGCAGCTTGCAAAATAAAACATAAAAACAAAGTATCATAGAAGTTATTAATAAAAACAATGCATTAAAACAGTAGTTGCTTAAAATAGTCTTGGAAATCCCTCAATATAAAAGTCTATATGAATGTTATTAAAATATCAGTACCCTAACTATCAGTAAAGCGGATATGGGTTCTCAAGCACCTCCGTAGCTATGGCAGTCCTAGTCTCCATGTCAAGCATGGTTAGACCGTTCTATCTTGTGGTGGGTCCATTCTATGGGCCCCTGAACAAAGTGTCCCCAGCCATCCTCCGTTTCATATGGCAATGGACAAAAAACAGTCAAAGAAACAAGCGCAAGCAAAGCAAGCACTACCCAAAAGCCTTTCAAAGCAAACAGAACTAATAAGTTCAAAGAACCAATGTCAGACCAGGGTTTCCAAGCAGAAGAGCAGTACAATTTTGCAAGCCCAACGAAACAAATGAACAACCTGAGAAATCCAAGACAATGTCAAACCAGAGAATCCTCAAAGCCAAATCACCAAATACACAATCAAAGAATTCAACACAATGTTGACCCTGAGGATCCAACACAAACCAGTTTGAGCAAAAAACACAGTGTTGCAAAAAAACCAATTTCAAAGGACAGAATCAAAGCCAAGCCAATATGACACGCTAATACTAAGCCCCAGAAAGACACACACACGCAGTAAAACTAAAGCAAAAATAGTCTTGGGAACCTTAAAATATTGGCTCCTGATATTTATGGTAGTTCCCAAATGTTCCTGGGATTTTTCAGGACCCATTTACCAGTATGCCAAAAAATCCCAGATCTCATGTGGACACCCGAATGTATGCAGATGAGGTATTTTTATATATGTATATAATTGGGCCAGATATATCCAAATGTACATCCCTAGCAGGGATATATCCTGTTCTGTATGTGGTTGCATTCCCCCTGAAGGAACAGAGTTGTAGCTTCTGGATCCTGCTGAGCTTAGATGAACAGGTGGCAGCTGTGGCTAGGGGTGTCTTTTACCAGCTTCAGCTCTTCATTGGCAAGTGGGACGGACCTATCACCACACATATCACCCAGGCAGGGAAACCATTCACTGACCAGGCTGGTCAGATTTTTCCTGCCTTTTTCACCTTAGGGACTGAGCTGCTTCTAATATGGTCGTGTTTGGTAATAAGAAGCACTTTCCCTAAGCCCTGTGATACTTCCCAGAAGGTGAAGGGAGCCCGTTTTTTAAAAACCTTTCTTGGCAAGCCCCTTATAATGCACAAATAATAATAATACTGAGGCAGAGATAACTTAAGGAGAATAAAAGTTTTATTTACAGAGAGAAGAGATTGAAATGGGAGATGATTAACTCAGAGAAAAGAATGGATGAGGCAGGATAAATATATATTTACAACAAAGATCTTTGGCAGATAAGCAGCATTTGTTCTGTCTTGTTGCTGCAGTTGGTACAAAATACTGCAGCCAAAATGTTGGCTTTCTTGGGTCATAAGAAACATACCACTCCAGTTTTGTTCCATCTACACTAGTTCCCAATTTGCTTCTGGGCTCAATTCATGCTGCTGGTATTAACTTTTAAAGCCCTATGTGGCTTGGGGCCAGTATTCCTAAAGTATCACCTTCTCACATGTGAACCTATCCATCCACTTTGATAATCTTTAGAGGCCCTGTTTCAGCCCCCCTCCCCGCATCTGAGGCTAGGCAGGGGCCTACTCAGTGACAGTGTTAAAACTTTGAAACTTCCTCCCCAGGGAGATTTGTCTGTCTCACACTATCATTTTCTTCCACCAGAGGGTTTTATTTAGTTTTGTATATCCCCAGTACCTGTTACTGGTCCTCCTTACTTGTGGTGTTCTGTGTGTTTGTGGGTTAATATGCTTTTATTACATTGGTTAAAATATTCTATATATAATTATTTTTAATGTTTTATTGTCTTAAATGTTGAAATGTTTTGATGTTGACTGTTTGAGGACCCTATTTGGATGTCAAGGCGGAACTGAAATGTTTTAAATAAATAAAAAAATAAATAAAATGGTCTTGCATCCCAGACATGCCTCCAGTACAAGCCCGATCACTCAGAATTGCCAGGAGGCGGAAGAAAGTGTTACAACTTGGTCCCTTTGTATTGTGTTAACCTTAGATAAGGCAGCATAAAATTATTTAAACATACACATTTGCAAGCCACTTAGACTTCCTCCTCCTCCTTGTCTGAATTTTATTCTTCTAATGAAGCACACCATGTTCTGATTTAGTTCTGGCTTGTCTTGTTTTGAATGCACTCATTTCTCTGTTCCTTCTTTAATTATTTTTGTTTTGTGGTAACCAGGGGAGGATCCACTGGCCGGAGACCAAAATGATCATGACATGGATTCAATAGCAGGAGTTCTGAAGCTCTATTTTCGAGGGTTAGAGCATCCTCTCTTCCCCAAGGAAATCTTCCATGACCTGATTGCCTGTGTCAGTAAGTAGTACAAGGATGAACTGAATCAGTATTCAGTAATAACTGCAAAGAAAAGTAGTCCATTTGTAGAGAGCTGCAGTTTCCAGTAAACAAAAATCAGTGGCAAATATAGAAGTGCAGAAACAAAATCCTAATTATGACTTACAGCCTAAAGAACGTGAGACCAAACAGAAGGGGAAGTTTGAGGCAAGGAGGAGGAATCGTGCTTTCTGATTGAGGCTAAAAGGAAGCAGAAAATAAACATTTTAATTAATGTACACATTCTATATTTTGATTATTTTCATCACGAAGAAGACCGACAGAAATCCAAGAGATTTCTTAACAATTTCTTAAATCAGGACAAAGATGAGGCCAGCAGAATCTCAAAAGGGAGAGAGTTCCATGCATAAAGAGGTTAGCGAAAGTGTATGAAAATGAGAAATAGCTTGCGGGGTGGGGAGGGTGCACTAACAAGATTTGTTTTTAATGAACAGTGAAGCTGAGAAGCAGACAGCCTCTGTCGAAGAACATTTTAAATTCTTTGGGGAAAATTATTTTCTATAACATATTAGAAGACTTTTCTATCTTTGTAGGAGTTGACTTTTTTCTTTCTCCCTATTAATTTGCTCCCCACACACACACGCACACATACACAAAACACAATTAATGGTCACATCATGCACAATATTGTGGGGGAAGGGGTATTATGTACACTAGGAAACATGCTCATTATCCATCCACTACATTATCACAAAATCTCCCCTCTTCACACCAAGCACTTGTAGGGCTTACACTATCTTTTAAAAACCATGCCTCTGGCTTTTTGGAACATTTCTTAATCCTTTGACACTATCTCAAGAAAAGGAAGCAATACTAGAATTGTGCAAGGTGCAGTAAATTCCTCTAGAATTTACTTCTGAAATTGTGACATTAAATACAAGATGAGAACATGAAGAAAAGGTTCCTCTGGGTATGAATGGTATTACTCAGCGATATTATTATTATTGTTATTGTTATTGTTGTTGTTATTGTTGTTATTATTATTATTATTATTATTAGTAGTAGTAGTAGTAGTAGTAGTAGTAGTAGTAGTAGTCTATATACAAAACAAACCACTGTGTTTTTTTGGCAAGTATTTTCTGTAACTCTGAGGTGGTTTCCTTATAGAGTTTCTGTACAGAAAACGAGCAGGGATGTGGGTCAGAAACCCAGTGCATCTGTAAAACTGCCAATATTCCAGCATAAATAAATTTTGCTGCAACAGACTAACCCAGATACTCATTTGAAACAACATGAAAGGTTTTAAAGTACAAGGGTACTTTAAAAATTGTTCTTGTGAAGGTTAGTTTACAATTGAGTGCCTCAGTGCTGACTCATCTAGAGAGCAAACAATGGATCTATTGTCCAAGTGTACGAATGCCTATGATGGAAGAAGTCTTTGAAGTGGTGTGTAGGAGAGGTCCTTCTAAAAGTGATCTGTAGTTTCATTCTCCTAGCGAATGAGCCTACACAGTTTAACTCCGATTAGATGAAAAGAGCAGTTTGTTGCCAAATAACTCAGAGCTTCCAGGACCATGGATTTATACTGCCCACTTTTTTCCCATCAGGCTGCTGTCTTCAGCTACCTCAGCCTTCAGCTATTTTAATCCCTCTGCAGAATACTATGCCAAAGGTCTTCCTTAAAACAACCACCTAATATTGAGATAACTTTAATGCACTAATGTGTTTGGTGAAACGGACAGCCCTCAGTTGTACACTCAGTAGATCTCATCCTATGTTTTAGAGGATTTTTTCCCCAAAGCAGTGTATGTCTCATCTTTCTATCAGGTTCTGAATAATGCCTCATAAACATTTAAGGAGCTCATTAGCTCTTTATCTTCCAAGTTCTTTTATTGTTGCACTTTGATTACTTTCTGAACTATTCCTTTTGTATTTCTTTTTGGGTAGGCCAAAAGCCTTTTCACACATAACCCTACACAGATGTTAGAAAATACCTGCATGTGTGAGATTTACACACATACTTATGTTATGCTGAGTCAGTGTGGTATAGTGTTAGAGTGTTGGACTAGGATGTGAGAGACCCAAGTTCAAATCACCATTCTGCCATAGAAACTTCCTGGGTTATCTTGGGCCAGTCACTCCCTCTCAGTCAAACTACAGTCCCCAGATTGCCACCTACTGGCTAGTCCACTCTTAAGACAACCCACTTGGCACCAACTCAAGCTCATGCTTTTTCTGTCATATGTACTTCCTTGTAGAACAGGCTACCTAAGATAGTGGGGTGTCACCTTATTTTGAAGTGTGTAAGAGGCATTTCAAGGCCATTTTATTTGCTAGAGCTATTAATAAGGTAGAGACTGTGGGCATTTAAAGGGGTTGAGGGATAATTTGTGATTTTTATTGTGTTTTATATGTTTTAATTTGGGGTGGGTATGCTGTCCTGAGCTAAAGAGAAGGGTGGTATATAAATATATTTCAAAATAAATAACATAAGTATAACCTACCTCTTAAGGGGAGTGTTATGAGACTGAAATAGAGGGGTGGCAGGTGATAATGTAAGCCATCTTGGATCCCCATTTGGAAGACAAGTGGGTTATAAATAGTATATGTATATCATGGGATGTGGCAGTTGGTTAGCTCTGAATGTGAGGAGACAGACTCAGTTGAAATCTTTAGCCCAGCAACATTACTAGCTCCCCCCCACCCCTCACTCCATTCCTGTATAAGTAAGAAGGAAAGTACAAATTGCCTTGTAAGTTCCAGGTGCCATTAAACAACCATCTGTTCTTTTGTTTTTTTCTTCCTTCCCTTTAGCGATGGATAATCTTCAAGAAAGAGCTCTGCACATTCGAAAAGTCCTTCTGACTTTGCCTAAAACCACATTGATTGTAATGAGATACCTGTTTGCATTCCTCAGTCAGTAAGTATTCCCCAAATTACAGCAGTCCTCAAACCTTTTGAAGTGGGGAACCACTTCTGAACTTATTCTCCCTTTGGGATCTCACAGTGCAGTCTGGGATTCAGCTTTCATCTGGCTGCTGCTGTCATAGGTCCAAGAGATAACCAATGTAGACTATGCCTTTTGCCTGCTGTACCACTGATGGCCAGGGTCACAGGTAGTTGGATCTCTCCACAAGCACTTCAAGGGACCCAAGCCCTTTCCCTTCCTTTCTCACCTTCTCACCTTTGTTTTACTTTTCTTGCTCCCTACTAGGCCTTCCTTCCCCTATTGCCTTCCCACCTCTTTCTTTTCTTGCTTCCACTACTGTGGCATGATCCTGACATATTGTCTCCTTCCAGGGATGCCCTGTGGTGATAGAACCTCTCTCTCACACCCCCACCCCCACTCTGTTTTGATATCACCTTGTTCCACTGACTGACTTGCACTTTTAATACCCTTTTTTTACTGTGCAGTCTGTCACAGTGTTCCATGCAAAAGCAATCCAAATTTTGCTCCAAAAAAAGAGTGACCTCTGTACATTAAGCAAAATTGGCTTGTATTTATTTACCTTACATCATTTATTCTTCTGTAATTACTGGGGGGATCTCTCTTCAGAACCTCGAAGGATTTTAACCTGCTTTTAAAAGAAACTGATAGCTAAGATGCTAACAATGCAAACTTGTGTGTCCAACAATCACGTTTGTGCTTGTATGGCAAGGAAATGCATAATGTACATTACCATAACGTGGAGTTGTAAACCATTTCACTATTTGTGCGTTTTCATTCTGAAATGGGTTCCTCCTAGAAAAAGAGGAAACACACTTCATCTTATGAGTACTGAAATAGTAAATGTGGCACAATAAGATATTGTGATAATTTGGGCATAATTCCAGAGGAGTAGCAGTGTATGGCAGCAAAAATAAATAGGAGTCTGGGTTCTACTCCATGAAGCTACAATAAAAAAATGTTTAGTCTTCAAGGTGCCACAAGACAGCTTATTTTTGTAGTAATTAAGGATATATTCACACCTAATTCAGAAGGATTGTTTGAAACTGAGCTCCATGATGAAGGTCAGTCTCTTGATTTGTACCTCTTCAATAGTGTATAAAGAATTGATGTCTTTCTTACAATGGCTAGATCTTGTGCTGTAGTTTGCATTTTCAGCAATGCATAACTTTGAAGGAAGAACTCACATAGTATTAAAATAACAAATCGACTATTATTACTCGCAGCACAGTGACTTCAATAAAGTTAGGAAAAACTGGGCTCTGTGAATGGATTAATGGTACTGTTTTGTTTGACAAGGCAGTAGTGTCATCTCTTGAGTTGGGCTGCATCTTGTGAAATTATATTCTTCCAAACAGCGATTGATTTTTAGTGAAATGAGTAAATATGCCTCTGGCAGCATTCCAGCAATGATGGGAAACTGTGCAGCAGGAACGCTTCATGCCATAAACCAGTGGTTGCGAACCTATGGCACGGGTGCCAGAGGTGGCACTCAGAGCCCTCTCTGTGGGCACGCGCGCACAGAATTCATCATGTGGGGGGGAAATCGCCCCCCCCATCTACGCTGGCCTGGGCCCCTGGACTTGATGTGCATGCACCTCAGTGAGCAGGGAGGACTCAGCTAACAAGCCTGGTGCCTGTGCTCCAGGTCGCTGCTGTCCGGGGGGGGGGGGGGGTTTGCAGAGGCGGCAGAGATGCTAGAGAGGCGCAGAGTGGTGCATGTGGGACTTGCTGAAGGCTACAGCAGGCTGGCCCCTGCTTGTGGGGGTTATTCAGGTTAAATTGCCGCATTGGCACTTTGCGATAAATAAGTGGGTTTTGGGTTGCAATTTGGGCACTTGGTCTTGAAAAGGTTTGTCATCACTGCCATAAACCTTTGCCTTAACCTTTTTAGAGCAAACTGCATGTGGAGTTCTCTTTATCTTCTGCACTGAGAAAGGCAGGAGTGCATCCCACTCCCATGGACCAAGTTCTTAGATAAGTAGCTCTTCCAAATACAAAAAGTCAATAAATAACTAATGATTTTAATTTAAGCTAATTTGTGCTACCTGCGGGCTACTTCAACATAATTAAAATAAAATAGCTTCTCTGTCTGACCTGTCTCTCGAATAGATGTGCATGCAGGAAGAAGTCACTGTCACTCAAAAGCTGTTGCCCTCCTGCGTTGCATTCTTAGGAAGAGCGGAGAGAGGGAGTAGAGAGCAGTTGCTCCAGAGGCACTGTCCTGTTTATCCAGCCAGCTTCCCACTGCCCACCTCCCCTGGCATCCTGCCTCAGGTTTGTCATCTCTTGGTCTCCCCACAGTGGGAGTAGGGATTTCACATGGCTCTCTCCATTAGCCTGCTGTCAGTGAGGCGCAGCCTGTTCAGCCTCATGCTTGATCATGCTGACCAATTAACTGTCATCCAACACCTTAGTTAACAGATGGATCATTGGCAGAGAACTTCAAAAGGTGCCCATATCCAGTACTGTTTATTCTGAAAACCCGTTTTACCCCTTTTCCTCCCCCATACAACTGCATGTTGGTGTCTCAGCCCGTCTTTCTTGTTCAGTGATGGACTGCCCACTTTTATACTTGCTGTGAAAATGCAGCAGTGTGAAATGTAAGAGGGATAGCATAGATCCAGAAGGACAATGGGACAGCAACAGTGAGACCTTCCCATAGACCATCCCAGCTGTGTCAGTCTCAATCTAGGGCAGTGGTGGCAAACCTTTGGCACTTCAGATGTTATGGACTACAATTCCCATCAGCCCCTGCCCGCATGGCCAATTGGCCAATTGGATCTAGGGTCTCTCCCATGATCCCTGTAATCTCATACCTCAGAATAGCTGGTGTGGCTGGCTCTGAACCTGAGATCTGGTGTGTGGAAGAAATACACTTATTACTAAACAGTGACCCCTCCCCATGATTCTGCTGTGTTTTGTTTCAGTGCAGATCTTGAAATAACCACCATTCAAGCTATTTGTGTGTGTGTGTCTGAGGCTTTTTTCTCTGTATGGATGATCTTCTCTGCTATTCCTTTGTGCATACTTAGGTGGCTTCCACACAGAGACAGGATTTTGGGGTTTCCCTGTTGCTCGTGTCACTTCAGGTGAAGAATAGCAGCAATGGGGCTTCCATAAGGCAGGCTTCCCCACATTTCCCTGCTCCAGTCCCCCAGAAGTAGTCATGATCCCTTCTCCTGGGCCACCAGAACTTTTGAAATTTTTAAAAATCAGTACTAGAATGTCATTTTCTCAATATCCTGCTGTAACAGATTCTCTGAAATCTCAGTTCTTGTTGGGGAAAAGGTAAATCTGTAGTCATTTCCCTTGTGATGATAAGCCTTTTTCCTTATATCTCCACAAGAGGAGAGGCTAAAGACTTTCTTCTTAAATGAAAGCTCAGAATTTGGAGTATCTGCTACATCTGTTGTTTCAATGGTATATCAATATAACACACACACTCATATACAGAGCAGTCATCCAGGTTTTACTGTGATTTCCCCCAAACTTCAACAAAGCAGTTTTGAGAAAGATTGGAGGAAAGCAGAGAAACCACCAGAGATTCACAATGCATCACAATGCTTTGGGGGGAGGGGGCACTGCTTCCCAAAATCATTGAACCTTGAGCAGATAACCTATATGAAAATGGACTTAGAGGGAATTGGAATAGGCAGCACACCAATTTAGTGAGATGAATCAGAACTAAGAAGCAAAGAAAAGTCCACAAACAGGCCCTTCAACTTTTGTCCATATGTGGAAGACGAAGTGTCTTCTTTCAGGGCAGACTGGAGAATTCAAATGGTTCCCATTAGCTAACTTTAGAAGGTTTTTGGAATAGTTAGTCAGTCAACCCATAAGTAACCAGGGTATTGCTTTAACACGTGTTAAACTGCCAGGAAATGTTTTATCAGCAAACCCAAAAGTTGGATCTAATGGGAACGTCCACTGGTGAAAGGAATTTCTACTGGTGGAACAAGACGTTCTCACTTCCGGTTGCACCCTGAAATGCTACTCTTAAGGAACGGCATGAGGAGTTCACTGGAAATGCCCCTAAGGAACTGCATTGGAAGTCTACAGTGGGGAAGGATGGAATTGGAAAATCACTCAGACACACACACCATTCCCAGAGCAGAAATTTAGTTCTGGGTTCCACAGTGTTAGGCTGGAGATGTATAACTGTGTTCTCATGATCCTCTAATCAGAACAACAGTAATTCAAATTTCTGCTGTGCCATGGATTAACTAATTCAAGATCAGTAGCACCATTAAGATTTTCAAGGTGTAAGCTTTCGAGAGTCATTGCTGTCTTTGTCAGGTATCGGTCAATATCAAGACTTCCAAGGCCTCATATTCCAGTCAGAAGGTGGGAGGAGTGTTTAAGAGAAGGAACTCAGGACACAGAGGTACTATGCACATTGTAGAGCAGAAGGGTAATCCTTGGGGGCAGAAAATTATCATCTGTAGTGAATAATAGTCATGTCCCTATCCAGCCCCTGGGGGGTGGGGGGTCCATCGTTCTGAATTTGTGAATGAAGTTCACACACAAGTTCTCAAATGCAACTGTTGCAATTTTGATATGTTTGGTATGGATCTACAATTAATTACATCAGAATGTAATCTGTTCCTTGTGTGTCTTCATGGTGTTCTTTTGTACTGCATTTCATACTTGCTTAGATCAGAGTTCATGTGCAGGTCAGTAGTTTTGCTCTAGCCTAAAGACATAGAACAGTACTTGGAAATGTCCCATGGCTCCCAAAAAGTTTAGTTCAGCATTACATCATTCCTTGTTCAGCTATTTCAGAAAAGGCTGGTGAGCAGCAGTTGCTGCCATTAGTATCCATTCATTCTACTGTTTCTTACAGAAATGGGTCTTCCTATTAGGATGATTGTCAGGTTCAAGATGAAGGGATTTGAAGGGGGGGGTCTGTCATTTGATTTGGGTTCATTATGGAGTCTGTGCCCACTTGTGTGTGGGACTCATTCTGTTTATTTGAGAGGCAAATACATGCTGTTTCAGTTTCCTGGTTGATCTAGACCTTTTCCGCACACTGGAGTTACTTGAGAGTAACTCAAGCATTGTAATCAGGTTGGTCAGGGTTCTTCCACTCTTCTGCTCACCTGTGCACTTTTACTGTTGTGGAGTCAGTTTATTTTCTCCCACGTGTGGCTTAAATAATGAGAATTTGGGGTGGGGGTGGGTGGGTTCATCATCAGTGTTATCAATATTGCTGTCATCATTGGTCAGAACACCCTCTTATTTTTAAACAACAGCCCATAAATAGTGATATAGCACTGCAGTGTTAGAATAATAGTTTAAGCAGGTTCTCTGAATTTTCAAAAGAAAGCAAGTTTCTATCCCCCTTTCTCATGGAGAAATGCCTTTTTCCATACATGTCCACAAGGGAAGAGAATAGAGAATTACTTTTTTAAAATGAATGCTGGAAATTCAGAGGATCTACTTAAACTTTCATGGTTAACACTGTACGGATATATCACTATTTTAGGGCTTTCTAAAAATCAAAATAATTTGTTGAGGGGAGGGAGTGATGTAATGATGACAACGGTCCATTCATTGAAAAGTGCGCTGGAAGTAACTGGGACAAAGAAACCAATGGAAACATTGCACACGTGAAGAAAGCCATCTCAAAATCAGCCTCCAGAAAAACTTTGGAGTAAAAGTTGTTTCAAAACTTTGGTGGAGGGGGGAGGGGAATGGGGAGGAGGGACAAAAAAAGTGCAAATTTAAAACACAAAATGCATACGGACTTAAGGGAGTAAACCAAAGCAGTATGGGGCAAGAGCCGATGGGAAAAAATCATGTGGAGAAGCCCCTTGCCTCTAGATATCATTTGCATTTTCACTTTGAGAAACGGGAGTCATATTGTGTTGGAGAGGCAATATGCTGGTTGTGCATATTTGCCAAGTAAATTATGCTTGTGAAAATAATATATAATTGCAAAGTCTTGCATGTGGATGTTCTTGTGGGTTCAGATAGCAATCTGTGTGTAAAAACCATCAGGAGCCTTGTTGCTTGCTTTTCAGTGGAGATCCTGATAAATCAGCTATATTTTCAGGAGTATCCTTCAACTTGGGAACACTGATTTGTTGTTTGCTCTGGCATTGCAGTGGATGGCAACGGGGTCTTAATTCTAACTGGGAAAAGTCAGAGACATCCACCCACAAAGTATGCCGTTCTGTCACGCTCTAAGCTGTAAGCTGGAAAGACCATACTTCCTCCTGTTCAGAGACAGAAACTTTCCACAACAATGTTAAGAAATTCTTCCATGCCTTGGGATTCCCGTTCTACAGATGCTGCCTCTGAACTCACTGATGTGAATGTTTATTTCTACATTCAGTTGTGTCTCATTGTTCAAAGAAGTAGACTGGAACACAGTGTGTGTTTCCGGAGGGATTTGTCTGGCACCTAACCACTCTATTTTGTACTTAATCATTAACTAGTACCCTGAAAAGCTCAACTACAGCTTTGATTAAATTTTATTTAGAAAAAAAATCCCTATAGAGTAAAAAGACTACATGATCATGCAAGGAACCTGTTTTTCCTAATGCAGATAGTAAATACTCCTACAAATAATTCAGCAAATGTCCCTAACAAGAAGTACCATAACCTTGAAAAGAAGGTTGGCTCTGTGTAGGAATGCAAGGTGCTGAAAAATAGCTGCTAGCTCATTTCTCCTGTTAAATAGCTATGCCTTTATTGGAATACTAGCCTGATCCTTCCCTAAGGTTTTGGGAGGATGATACCATGTAAAGTAAATAACCATGTATTCAATTAAACATCTTTACGCAAAGAACTTTTCCCAGTTAGAAGCTAGCCGTTGAAAATTAGCCCACCAAACGGAATGTCTTGTAGTGCTTCCAACTGAAGCTTAGATGCTGATGAGCTTAGATGCTGATGGGAAGCTTACCATGATCAGAAATAGCATTCACCGCGCAGCCTTTGTTAGGGGCATGTTTGCTGTTATTACCCATTCCCATGTTTCCCTATGTTTCTCTCCCTGTCTGCAATGAGGCAGGCATTACCCTTCACCCTGGGGTTTGGCATTTCTTGTTGCTAGGCTGAAGAGCATCATGTCCATTGGACTGGCCACTCTGCCCTGTTCAGCCCAGCCCAGCCCAGCCCAGCTGCATTCGTGTTCTCATTGGATGTGATCGGACATCCTGTCATGAACCAGTTCCCCGGCGATGAAGATTCTGATGGTAGAACCTAAAGACACTGAGGCCAGAACTGGTTCCTCGTGAGCAGATGCAAACAGTAGAGCCCTCCAAGCCCTTCCCTGCCAGCCAAGGCAGAACCAGCAACAGAGCCAAGTCTTTCCTGCCAGCTGAGGCTGAGCCAGATGCAATGCAGCTAAGAGAGCCCTTAGCAGCCCCAGATGAGCTAAGTGATGAACCAGCTGCACAAAGAAGACAAAGGCAGCTCAGCAGTAAAAGAAGTGCCCATATTGCCGCTTGTTATGGCAAAAGGCTCTGTGAGCTAGAAACATCAACATCAGAGGAGGACTGAGCCTCTGCAGGATCCTGGCCTTGTTCGTAAGGACATCCTATATAAACCCTTCCTTGGACTTGGTTCTGCCTGGGTGCAACGAGTGTGTTTCACTGGAAAACTCTACCCACCAGGTTCCCTGCTCCATGCCTTGTACCTCCATGCCTAACCTGCCTACCTGATTGCTTGAACTCCTGGACTTGCTTGACTCTGGACTGCCTGACTGCCTTGACTCTGGACTGTCTGACCACTCCTTTACTTGCTTGGACTTTGACCCTTTGATTGCCTGGCCACGCCTTAGCTGACACCTGCCAGCAGCACACATCCCCTCCCTTCCTGGAAAAAAAATCCTCATCTTACTGGTTCAGAGGCTATAATAATTCAAATATTTTATGCAGCATATGTCCCAATTCATATGGTGTGGAGATTTCAGGAACGAATGCTCTTTTCACCAAGGGCGGAGGGGGGGGGCGGGCTGCAATGCAAGTGCTTGTCTGACTATGGCTGGAGAAATCCCTTTGCGATCATGTTGATTTTTTGGTGGGGGGAATGGCAGAAGACAACAAATGATGCACACAAATCATCTTTTTTACAGTGATTATCTTTATATTGATATACTGATATGTCAATATTGTGATACATTAAATAACAAACATTGAAATAATACATCTGAAAAGATTCCTTCCCAGCTGCCTTCCCACTGTTTCTCTGGTGACAAGGAAGGGGGGCGATAATGGTGGGGCAGAGATCACCCGGAACAATGTGATCTGCCTTTTGGAACGCTCTCCTGATTCCCAACCGTCACTTTCCTGTGCTTTGGTGTATGAAAACTGTTTTGTGCCTCTTCTGTCCCAGCACATAGAATTCAGCCGGGGGGGGGGGTGTCAGGGGCAGTGGACAGGTGGTGGGAAAGCGATCTGGCAGAATGAGGAGGAAGCAGGAAGGAGTTGGTCACAACAGGGAGGGAGTGGTGTGTATTGAAGCACGAGGGAGTGGGAGGAGTGAAGCAAGGTGGTGGGCAGAGGGATGATGTTCAAGGCAAAGCTGTGCTCACCGGCAAGATCTCCCCTGCTCGGGCAGCAAAGAAAATTAAAGTCATGCTTTAAGTGGCGTCACTTGGCACAGGAAGAATAGAAATTGAAAGCAGAGCTCAGGGAAATACAGCCATACAAGAAATTTCCCCCCAACGGACATTCACCTTCAGTGTGGCAGACACCTTGTGCATAATCGGCCCCAGAAAGGTAGCAGCAGAATGGGGACCCAAAAGCCTGTTCTTGACCCTGCTGTCTGAGCTTGATACCAAGGTATAACACCTGAGTTGGTTTTCACAAATGTAAGGGATGGCAGGGCCAATGTGTTGTATATTAAAAATAGTTGCTTTTGAGTTGTTCTCTTGACAGGTGAAGACGGAGCTTTCTGAACAGCAGTCAGAATTTAGATTATCTTATGACAGTTAAGAGCCTTTTCAAAGCAGAGCTGCCCCTCTAAATCTCATTGAACTTCAGACTTTCTCACTGTGTCACATTGACGAATGCTCAAAATGTCAGTGTCTGGCATTATGTGCTGAATGCTGGCAGGAGGTTTTAGCATTCTCAGCAGTTATTACGCAGCTGAAAGAGTGAGAAGTTTTGGCTGTGAGGAAGGGTGCAAATGGAAAAAATCAGAGGGGTATTTTGGTTGCCAGGTTCTTTACAAGTCTTGTGTTGTGAACTGTAGGGCACCATGGTTCAGTCATACTTTCATTTGTTTCTTGGCTAAGGTGTTTGCTGCTGCAGCTGCTATCCAGGCAGGGTGCATGGAACAAAATGCCAAAAAAATGAATCCCTGGCAATCAGATTCAATCTGCATGGGGAATAAACCTCCTTAAAAGGGAATGAGTTGTGACACTCTTCCTCCCACCCTTCCTTTAACAAATGTCCTATGTGTTAATTGAAGAGATGTTCAGAAAATGGAAAGGGTGCTGACTGTTTATTAAAGGGATGAATGTGTTAACCAGCAGGAAAATGCTCTGAGTATACATTCTGTGCATATGTGCCAGAGAAAGATCATCCGTGTAACAACAACTGAATTTGATCTAAGACTCTGCATCCAGGAAAGGGTTCCGTTTTCTTCAGTAAATACTAGGCTTGAGCACAAGTAGAAACTATCGGTAAATTTCAGGTTCGGATGTTTTTAACTCAGTAAAGCCAAATAGAAAAACCTAAAATATTAGGATTAAAAAAACCCAAATCTGAAATTGTAAAGAGCTGCCCCCTCTGGCATTTCTCAATCTTCACAGGGCTTGGGAAACACTGGTGGGAAACAGAGCCTGCATGCAGAGCTGATCTACATCAGCCCTGCATGTAGGATTTGGCCTCCTCCCCCACACCACCCCGCTCTCTCCCATCCAAGCCCCGAAGGGCTTTGATGGCAATGGTTGAGGTGATCATGCATGCGGGGCTGCTTAACCTGGCATACAGGATCGTGCATGCTCCCCCCGCCACCGCCACCTCTGCTGTCCAAGCCCAGAAGGATCAGGCCATTTCTCCTCCTGCTTTCTCACTTTCACCAAAGTGAGGGCTTTCACCCAGGAGTGCTTGGGAGACAGAGATGGCATGGAGATTTGACTGCTGTTCTGGGCTTAAATTTAAAATATTAAAAACCTGGAAAAACACAATAAAAGTTTTTGGGTGATTTAGATTTACTGAATATTTTCAGAGTTCTGGGTGGTGATCATTTCTGCTAAGTTGCCCCAAGATATTCTTGCTATGTTGGACCACATTTAAAAAGTTGACAAGACAGAGCTTATCCATTTTTGCAGGATCTATCTGTTGGCAGTGGTTGGCATTGTTTTTTGTTTTGTTTTCAGCATCCTCCTTCTCTGTCTTCTAGTTTATCGCAGTTCAGTGAAGAGAACATGATGGATCCCTACAACTTAGCCATCTGCTTTGGACCCACGCTGATGTCAGTGCCTGAAGGCCACGATCAGGTCTCCTGCCAAGCTCATGTTAATGAGCTGATCAAAGCTATAATCATCCAGCATGAAAACGTCTTCCCAGGACCAAGGGAGCTGGAAGGCCCTGTGTACACCCGGGCCGGAAGCACTGAGGATTACTGGTACGGTAGGAAGAACTCAGTGACAAGTGGGAGGAGGGACTGAGCTAGACTGTTCAGTAAATGACATGTTTCAACAATAGTATCCCTTTACAGTTTAAAAAAATGTTATTCTGTTTTGTTGATGTGCATTATGCTGTTACTAAACAGTTGTCATTTCCACTGAAGTATCACAGATTTTGCCATCCGTATACAGAAAGTAGCTGCTACTAGTGTACTTTGTTCTGCTTAAGAAAACTAATGCCTTCTGACCAGTCCATGAAACTGCCTATAAGGACATTGATGTAATTGCCTTAATCTGCTGGTGAAACCTGCTCAGCAGACATGTTGCCTGAGTTAATCACTGACATTCTTCTCATTTTTCTGCATGTCCTGAGTGACTTTACTGTGGAGACAAGGCTGACTGTAGCTGAACCTAGAAAGCTGTAGCACAGTTTATTTTCAAGGTGGCAGTGACCAGCAGGAAAACTCAAGCCTCCCTTTCTCTCTAGCCCTTCTCACTGGAGGCCTTGGCTATACATTCAGCCTGAAATCATCCGCAAACAATGGGATTGGATCAACTCCCATCATCATTGGGGTGGGTTTGTTGCCCCAGGGAAGGGAGCCATTTCCCCTTATCAATTATGTACTGAAAGGGAAGGATAATCTAAAAGTGGACAGAGCATCAAAATGCCCCTTTTGCCTTTCCTCCGCAGCATTTTTCTCAACATAGCACTGAGTTTCTTGCTGCAAATTATTTTCTAGTATTTGCATTTACAAAAAGTGAAGCTTGTATATTAGCTAAAGTGATATCTTTTTCCCCTTCCCACTGTTTCAACACAGAAGTCCATTGCAGTCACAAGACTGTAATAATAGGCTTCTATTAGTGCCTTTGGTTGAAGCTCACAGAATATCAGACAGTAGAATTCTCAGCTGGCAACGTGGCTGAGAAATGGAGCCTTTTGCTACTTCAGCAGTTTGAGTTTTAAGGATGTTTCTAAAGTTGTGGGGATGTCAACTGAGAAGAGCTGAAAGTACCTAAAAGTGAAACGTTTGCCTGAATTTGTATGTAAACGTTTTGTGAAAAACTGCTTCAGAAGGAATTTGGTTGCATTATTATCCTTTACTTAGGCCAGGGTGACACCCTGCACTACAAGACTCTCAGTTTTCAGGCCTGAAACTGTTTATGCTGGAGAAGCCTCACTCAAGGTACTTGTGATTAGAAAGATGCAATAGTGTAATTGCCAGCACAAAAATGGCAAAGGAATGGACTTAGATGTGGGGTCAATGAACTGTCATTCAAGAGAGGCTAATATCTAAGGAGATCAAGTAACTGAAGAATCTTATCACTTGAGTATTGGCTTGTCCCCTCAGTAAGAAGCATCTGAGCCTGTACCCAGTCTGGGAAGGGGAGAGAACTGTCAAAACAGGCTTCTAATCAGTAGCCTGTAGAATGCCTTGAACAACTTGCAGTTAATTTTATGGAAGATAAGATAAATGGCAATCATCCTAAGTATATATCTGGAAAGGACATTACTCTTGGCAGTGGTCCACTTTTTCATGTCACTACATCCATTTCTGTCATCAGTTGGTTGATTCACATGGCCATCTTCTCTTATAATGAACTGACTTCAGATTCAATGTAGATGTCCAAGCGCATCTTGATCTTGCCCATAGTACTATAGAACAACCTGCAGTAGAGAAGTTTCAGAAAACTTCTGCAGTTGATGTAGCCTGTACCATGTGAATACGTGTTGTGATATGCAGGACCAGGTGCATGGAGCTATCCTGTACAAGATGGTTAGGCCAGGGGATTAGTGGTTCTTAGAAAAAGCACTCAAGTATCTGAATTCACCAACATATTTTTTTGAAAAGAGAATGTTTTGCTGGAATGCAGAGTAATTGAGCTAGAGGGAGCACTGCTAACTAGTGGACAGCATCAATTAGGTTGCCTAATAGCTGTATTCGGGTTCTTGACCACAAAGCTTTGCATGTGGCACAGGGGTCCCCTAGTGGCTAAGTAAGTTCACTTTTTTTTTTAAAAAAAGTAGAATTTCTCATCTTAAATTATTCCTGTTAACTGGTTGTTGTGGGTTTTCCAGGCTGTGTGGCCATGGTCTGGTAGATCTTGTTCCTAACGTTTTGCCTGCATCTGTGGCTGGCATCTACAGAGGTGTATCACAGAGAGAAGTCTGTTACACACTGTGTCCAGTCTGTTACACACTTTTCTATGTGATACACCTCTGAAGATGCCAGCCACAGATGCAAGCAAAACGTTAGGAACAAGATCTACCAGACCACAGCCACACAGCCCGGAAAACCTTCAACAACCAGTTGAATCCGGCCATGAAAGCCTTTGACAATACATATTCCTGTTAACTTTCTTATTGCAGCACCTAAGTGGCTGAGCATTAGAAAGAAATGAAATGTGCTTGTACTTTTCACACTGTGTACCCCATTAGACAGTATTAGATTTTGATTATGTGTGCTTTCTCTAATCAGCTGATGTGTACATTATTGACTGATCTCTCAGTCTTCATGAAGCTTTAGCTAGGAGCTTTAAAACTTTTATCCTGCCTTATAAACTATAAGATGACTGTCTTGACTTCTGCGGAGATACACCTTTTGAAGACTTCTAAAAAGTTATAGGTTTTTATGGTCATGGGGTCCCAGTCTAGAGACCCCTTGGGATGGAAACCAAAACACATTTTGTGGTCAGACTCCCTTGCACCCCAGGCAGGGCTGCCACCAGTTCCTCTAGTTTAAGAGCAGAGACTGAGGAACCAAATCTCTAGCCTTATCCAGGTATTAATCCTGAAAGTTACCTTTGCAAGGTTGGCCACTTGCCTGCTGAGTTCCAGCCAAAACAATCATACAGTACCCATGCCAAATTTGGTCAAAGTACTGATTTAGATTTAATCCCAAGACCAAGAAAACACCACACAAGTAAAAGCAATAATATTTATTGAAATAGTATTCTACAATACAGCTTTAAAAGGCACATAGCACAGAATAAGAAAACAAGAAAGCTTAGCTCATTAAAAATCCTAAACAAGCCTGGCAGTCTTCTGTACCTCCAAACCAGCTATTACCCTAGCATCCCATGCTGTCAGGTCTCAAGAAAAAAGAACCACATGTTTTTACCTTGTAACCAAACTCTCACCCCAAGTCAAGCCCTCTTCCCCAATCCAAATCATACTGAAAACTCCGTGTTTCATGCCTCTGTCCAGCACCAACGGCAGGCTTCAGGATCCAATCAAGACACTGCCATGGGGAGAACTTGATTCTCTGCAGCTGAACCCAATCACCTTGTTAGCAAGTACGCCTCAAGATTTGTTCTAATGAGCCGTTTGCTAACAAGGTGAGACTGTTTTCCCTCCCTAATATGGCCTTGGTCCATGCATATCTCATTGGATCTGGAACTCTTGCATTAGCACATCTCAGTCTTTTCTTGAGACCCAGCTTTCCCCAATTTTCTTTGTTAGGCTTACCAGACAGGCACAACTTTGTACAGATTTTGCTCTAGCAAAGCTAGTTTCTCTGTAGGATTCTCTGTAACGAGATGCTGAATTTCATTCAGTGTGCACGTACAGTCACTGGCAAACTTTTCTTTTAAACATGAATATCAATTCTCATCATAGCAACATGAATTATAGTACTCTGAATGTGCTCAATGCCAAAAAAATGCAGTGAACTAGCTAGAAACAAAAACCAATGTATAACAAGTTTTTGATGTAATAATGGTGGGATATAGCTTCTGTATCAGGAAGAAAAGAAAGCTGAATTATCCTACTTTTCTTTCCCCTGTTCTAAGAAAATGTCAAACTTGTTCCAGCCTTCCGCATATGCCCTGCCCAAACCTAAAGGTATCCCCACCACCACCAAGATAAAAAATAGGCTCTATTCTCTTTCCATTGCTTGTTCATGGGCAGTCTGCATGCCAAGCCATTGATGGGGAATGGAAGACCTCTGTGTACCTCCTATATCCCTTTCAGCCTTCCCATATCCACTGAGCCAAATAATGCTAACACTGAGCTCATGAGCCAGGATACAAGAAAAACACTCAGACCTCCCATTTTCTGTAATCATGCCTCAGGGAGAAAGGGAACTGATCTCGAAGCAGTACACTCATAAACATCTGCCTTAAGCCCATGACATTTAATCATTTTCCAAGAATAATATCCCTTAGAAACTTGTGCCAAATGTCATCTATGACCTGCCATTCAGGCCTAACTAAGAGAACAGTGGAATGAAATTTTAAAACAAAGAACTAGAATTGTGCATCCAGGGGGAACAAATCTGAATTTTTACTAGGATACCAGTAGGTTTAGTCAGTCCCCTGGGTGATAGACTAAATAATAAACTACATTTTACATTTTTTAAATTTCTTGGAGTCTAGTGGGAAGTGTAACATAGCACAAGATGTCTATCTGTAGCTGCTAACAATGGTTGCTGAAGGGAGTCTCTATCTACAGAGGCTGTAAACCTCTGAATATGAATGCTGGGAGACAGAAGCAGGGTTAGGTGCTCTCCTTGTCTGACCCTCCTGGGGACCTGATTGGCTACTGCGTAAAACAGAATGCTAGACCAGATGGACCACTGATGTAATCCAGCAATATCCTCTGTATTGTAATAGCTAAAACCAAGACAATCCTCAATCAAAATGCACACACACAGAGCACACCATTGCTGACACCAGGTTTTACCAGCAGATAGACTACTCCTATGACTTTCAGAATGCCACTGTAGGGTGTGCCCCTGCTGCCTCTCCTTCCTCTTCCCATCCATTCTATAAAATTCACACATAGCCCTGCTATGTCTTTAACATCAAGGCAGAATTAACATCAAGGCAAAAATCTAAAAGGATAGAAATCCTTCTAATGTAATTCCCTCTTTGTCTTGCAGTGAAAGCCCTCATGGGGAGACTGCCTCCACAGAAGATGTAGCTCAGGATATGACTACTGAACATCACACAAGCGATGATGGTGAGTACTGTCAGATGGCTACTTCAAAGCTGCCCTGGTTAGGATGCTCCCAGCTTCTGCCAAAGTTAGGATGAGATGAGAAAATTCCATCTTCAGAATAATGGCTGCACTCGGAGTTTATAAAATGTGTCTTTGATAGCAAATGTTCCAAGGTGAATACATGAACTGTTTCATGTAGATGTAATACATTTGCCTTCTCAGTTCTCCTAGTGCGGATTTGGTACAAATGTATGTGAGTGCACATTTGATGGCATTGGACAATCAGCATGATTTCATTAACCAGGAATTTGACTTGATCTGATAAGTAATGCTGATATGATCAGACAGTGCTTCATATGTGGGGCAGATATATTGTTGGGAGTAATTCTGTTTCTACCAAATGTGCTGACAGACCTCAGCCAGTTTGGACCATTTTAGTTTGCATTTCAGATGTAGGGCCTGAAAGCTGTTGAATACAGTCTGCAGAATTCCTCAGGGCTGTGAACTAATCTACATCAGAACTACCCATAGCTGGGTCAACACAGAAGTTTCATGTAGATATGAAGATAAACTATGTGCAAGCATATTGTATGAATCAGAATAAGTTGCAGTTGAATAGTAATAAGCAGCTTATTTTATTTATTAGCTAGAACAGGGGTCTACAGCCTGCGGCTCTCCAGATGTTTATGAACTACAAATCCCATCAGCCCCTGGCAGCATGGCCAATTGGCCATCCTGGCAGGGGCTGATGGGATTTGTAGTTCATGAACATCTGGAGAGCCGCAGGTTGCAGGCCCCTGAGCTAGAACAATCCATTTTCTATGTTGGTGTTAACATTTTGTGGTGGTAGAAAGTGCTGTCAAGTCACAGCTGACTTTTGGCAATCTCATAGGGTTTTCAGGGCAAGATAAGTTGGGAGGTGGTTTGCCGTTGTCTGCCTCTATGTGAGCTGAGAGAGTTCTGAGAGAACTGTGACTAGCTCAAGGTCACCCAGCAGGTTTCATATGGAAGTGTGGGGAATCAAACTCAATTCACCAGATCGGAGTCTACTGCTCTTAACCGCTATACTAGTGAATTGCTTTCATGATAATAAAACAGAGATTTTCTAAGTCTAAAAATGAGATCAAAATGGATAAAACATTTTTTTTTGTTTTCAGCATGATGTAGTGGTTAAGAACAGTGGATTCTTATCTAGAGAACCAGATTTGTTTCCCCACTCCTACACATGAAGCCTGCTGGCTGACCTTGGGCCAGTACAGTTCTCTCAAAACTCTCAGCCCTACCTATTGCACAAGGTGTCTGTTGTGGGAAGAGGAAGGGAAAGAGTTTTCAAGCCACTTCTAGTCTCCTTTTGGTTGAGAATAGTGGGATATAATTCCAGACTGCTCTTCTTTAACTACAGGATCCATCCTCATGTTTCTTAATGGGGTCAGTTGCCCTGTTGTATTGAGCTGCTGTTCTACCCTTGTATTGCTAAGAGAAATACTTTAATAATGGGCTAATTTTTTTCTTGGCCACTGGTGGCATACTTAATGCATCCATCAAGATTTTTCATTTTTGTGGCTGACTTCGGGATTTATTCAACAGATTCATAACAACAGACATGTTAGGAACATATTGGGCTAAACTAAAAATGCTGTGATCTCTGGACTTTCCTTTCTATCATCCTGGTGGTTCTTTTGTATGGGCTGTCAGCATATTGTTTATGAATTAATTAATTAAAACATTTTTATGCCCACTTTGTACCCAATCAAGGTCAACAAGACAGCTAACATAGGAACATTAGAACATTTAAAAAATTAAAAATTCAGTTTAAACGATAACATGCAATTGAAGCACATAAACAAACAACACTCGAATCAGGCAGACCCTTCAGACTGGGCGCTCCATTCTCCCTTTTGTGTATGGTGTGACAAATGCCCATATTTGGGAAGTGGTTTCCAGTGAGAAACTGCAGTGAAATAGTTAAGTCCTGCCCAGTCCTGAATGGCTGGGGGGAAATTACCTGAGAGGAGAAAAAGAGGCAGCTGGAATGCTGTGGGATTTTTCTCTCTGCAGAGAGTTGGAGTGAGGAAGACTCCAGAAAAGAGGTCTGAGCTCAAAAACCTGTCAGGGCTACTGAATATATAAAATTAGGGTGACCCTAGGAACTTGTCTTTGGGGCTTGTTTACTCTTCTTTAAAGGGAGGTCTCCTGGATTTGGCTGCAGGAAAGCACCTGAGGGAGACTGGTCAGTTTGAAGTGGAATACCAGCTTCCTGAGGAGAGAGCTGTGACCCTTCTTACTTTACGCCAGTAGACACGGGGATTCTAGGCAGGGACCCAAACAACTCACCATTGGTCATAGAACCATTTGAGAGCCAAAACAAACTGTCTGAATGACTATACCTACTTCTTTTGTATATGTGTGTTTATGTGTTCCTCAACCCTACCAAAGAAATGTTTGACGTTACAGCAGCAGTGGCGTAGTGGTTAAGAGCAGGTGCACTGTAATCTGAAGGAACTGGGTTTGATTCCCCGCTCTGCCACTTGAGCTGTGGAGGCTTATCTGGGGAATTCAGATTAGTCTGTGCACTCCCACACACGCCAGCTGGGTGACCTTGGGCTAGTCACAGCTTTTCGGAGCTCTCTTAGCCCCACCCACCTCACAGGGTGAGGGGGGAAGGGCAAGGAGATTGTAAGCCCCTGTTGTGAGGGGGGAAGGGCAAGGAGATTGTAAGCCCCTTTGAGTCTCCTACAGGAGAGAAAGGGGGGATATAAATCCAAACTCGTCTTCTTCCTCTTCTTCTTTATTTTAAATAAAACCTTTTTTGTGGATCTGTATGGGCTCTAGTGCTGATTTTGAGGGAAGTCCTTAACGTCAGTAAGGAATAATTCCTGAGGTAATAACTCCCAGAACTTGGAACTTGGGAAAGGAGAATCCTCCCCCCCTCCCCAGTTTGGATTCTGTTGCATATGATACTTGATAATTAAGAAGTGAGTTATTCGCTATCACTTTTGATAAAGGCTTTACAGTGTTATGTTGAAGGTGTTCTACCTGAGGATAGAGAAATGAACGAGCCAGTTTATTGCTCCTAACAGTAGAGCTCCATTTTTTTGTGCCAGGTGCTGACAGCTCAGGAGGGCAATAATTGCACTGATTTTGGAACCTCTTCTGGTGTGTTGAGAGATAGTTAATGAACAAAAATGATTTGGCTGCTCTTCCATACAGAAGGGTGGATTAGTAGCTACTTCTGATCTTTATCCCCAGCCCAGTGCAAGCCTTGCAGTGCAGGCCTCCTTTCAGCGACATCCAATGTCCCTTGTTTAGCTGAAGCCAAAATCCAAATAGAAACACTGGAAGTTAAGAAACTTGAGAATCCTGCTGATTTTGGCATAATAAACAATTGCTAATGAAATATATGATTCCCTTGTTTGTAATAAAACACAGAAAGGAGCGTTTAAAGGGGGGGATGTATTCTTTAGTGCCAGCAACTAAACGAGAGAGGAAAAGAAAGAGCTAGAATAGTCAACTGTACAGTCCAAGGAGTCTGACCTGAAACAAATTCAGAGCTTAAAAACACAAGTGATTGATCTGTCAACCCTAGTGAGCACCTTGATGGTTGATGTGAGCTGATAACTCAGACCTTCTGTCCACAAACTTTTCTGAAATGCTTGGCTTGAGGAAATCTTCGTCTCTTTCTGTCACTGGAAAATCCATTAATGAAGTTTCAATCCACCAGATGTGTTTGATTGGCCCTGGGCCAGTCTTTGTAGCCTTGGGGATTAATCTTATTGGCTTTGCTTACTCCAAATTCATGTTATATTTCCTGAGAGATGATGCCTAGAACACCATTGATCTTTCTTTGGAAAGGACACCTTTCTTGAGCATACACTTTTCCTGAAGGATAATTTTCAATGGCTGTTCTGTTGCCTACTGTAAGATTCTTTCGTGGTGCCTTACTGCACGATGAAAGGTCTTTCAAGCTGAGTGAAATCAACAAAAATCCACCTTATGATGAGTATGTTCCTCAGAGCTGAACAAAATTTACCATCAAAAAAAGGAAGGGATGAAAATTGGCCTCAAAGAGCGGAGGGGGGGGAGCGGGGGGGGGATTTATAAGCAAGCAAAATGTTTATCAGGTACATTTCAGCTGAAACATCTTGGGAACCAGAGGACTTCCATTCCTCAGGCACCACTAAACTTTTGCTTCCCAGCTCCGAATTATTCTTTAATCACTTAAAGAGCTTCCTATTCATGGGTGCTCATTTTATTACTCATGTATTTGTTTGTTTTTTGATCCAATGGTATGGAAGAGGTTATGTGTATGGTTCTGTATGCCTTATGCCAGACACAGGTAATGCACATATGCTATACTGAGTCAGTCCATTGATTTCAGTGGACTTAGACTGGGGTAACGTCTGCAAGGAATTGCACTGTAAATTATTTAACCTAAAAACCTTTCACCCAGTAGAATAAATAATGTGTGCTGTTAATATAACAGCAACTGTGTTTTCCACAGTGAACTGTATTCCGTTTCATTTCTCACACTTCTCACATTTTTTTGATCTGCATCTAAGCTTTTATATGTACATTTCTCAGATATTTGAAGATGCTCTTAAACTGCAGACAGAGTAGCTGTTCAGGTGGGGAGAGGTTTTCTGCCTGTGGAGCAGAACTTTCTTTCATCCCCTTCCTGCTGCAATGCAAAATGCCCATTTCATTCTTCAGAGGGAGGAGGAAATGTAGAAATACATGTTCTGTGGGCCAAAATCCTTCATTCTATGGAAATTCTCTTGCAGATCCACACCTCCGTCTATATTCTTGATTCCTATTGAAGAATGGAAGAAAGATGCCCATTGACCTCATACCATCCTTGGTCATAGAATAGGCTGATTAACATGCTTTGTAAGACACTGGGGATTTCTACCCATATATTCAGGCAGTAGAGTCTAGGGCAACCTATGGGCAAAGAGTGTAGAAGGCATTATCTCTGCTGGAGTTCTCTGGTTTCTAGGTCACGTGACATGAGGCACACAGAGGTTCAATCATGGCTGTCTCTATCCTGTCTCTATCAGTCTAAATAAGTCTTCACTTAGCATAGGGTTAGAGTCTGCCTGGGAACCCTACCAGAATTTAAAGAACATACTTGCCTCTTGGTGACTCCAGACCAAATAAACTGCTGTGAACATTTTGTACTGATTGCACTGAACATGTGGAGGTATCTAACATGTTTGTGGCTAACCTGGTTCTAAATTGCATTTGATCTCTATTATCTCCACAGACAGCATACATGAATCTGTTCTGTTTTATATTTTTAAAAATGAAGAGCACTGGTTTAAACTTCGTAAGCCTTTTATAAATTTGAACTTCCATTAAAAATGTGTTTTTCCCCCCTTTCTTGTAGAATGTGAACCCATTGAAGCAATAGCCAGATTTGACTACAGCGGCCGAACAGCACGTGAGCTGTCCTTTAAGAAAGGAGCGTCTCTCTTGCTTTATCACCGGGCCTCGGATGACTGGTGGGAGGGCCGTCATAATGGAATTGATGGTTTGATACCTCATCAGTACATCGTTGTTCAGGACACGTATGTTATCTTAAGACTGTTGGGGCGGGGTGCTTGGAAGAACTGGGGTGCTTTTGCAGAAGAGGAAGTCTTTGGGGGGATTGCAAACTTTAGTCACTGCATGCCGTCAGAATTCTGGATGAACTTAATACAGTTCCCCTGATTTAGAACATCTTTATCACAGATTGCAGATTGGTTGTTTTAAGGATCCCAGGGCAGCGTATGGCCTATAAGTGATGCTTTTAATTGGATATTGTAATATGGATGTTGTAAATTACTTCTTGTAATAATAAGAAAAAGTGGTATATGTTGAGGACAGGACGCAGGGCTTCAGGCTGTAACTCTTCTTTCCTAGGGAGGATGGCACATTGGAAAGATCAAGCCCTAGATCTGAAGTGGAAGTAAATTCTGAGCCAACTGAAGAAAAAGTGACAGCCAGAGCTGGTTCCAACTGCCCGAGTGGCAGCCATGTTGCAGATATTTATCTTGCAAATATCAATAAGTAAGAGCCGTTATCTGCTTTTCTGTTTTATACAAAGAAACGTCTGTTGTTGGTTAGTACAGATTTTAAGCTGTTCCTTGAGTATTTGGGAATCTATCGTCTCCTTTGATTGTTTTGCATTGTGGTCTCAATTGCTGTTAAGGGAATTGCCAGTGCGTCTGTATCATTTCCATTTTCTTGGTTTCGTTACATAACTTTCCCAGCTATGCATGTTTCAGCATAATTTCTCTCTAGTGTTGTGTTTTTCACAGAACAAGTGTCTTGATGTGTGAGGGCAATGGTTCATCCAACTGAGATTTTAAAGATATCCCAAGTCATCTTTTCTCCAGCAAACGTACATAATACTGTTCGTTGTGACTCTGAAGTCCATGTCAAAAGCATAATTTTTCTCGAAGTGCTTTCTTCATAACCATGTGAAATGCTTTTGAGGACAGTTGTGGTTGACAGGAGTTCTAACGCCTGCTGGTAAATCAACCTAGTTATTACAAATAGAGTGAATTTATTTCGGAGTGCTTGTAAGGTGATCTCAATACCTTCCCTTGTTCTTCTGGAATTGTTTGTGTTGTGATAACTGTTTTACAAAAAAGAAGGAAAAAAAGGCTTGTGCTTTGTTATGATTACAGGCAAAGAAAAAGACCTGAGTCTGGCAGCATACGAAGAGCTTTTCGTCAAAGTGATGGTCATGGACTGCCTAGCTCATTGGGAGAACCAGGCCCACCAGGAGCTGTGGCTAGTTCTCGCCCTTCCTCACAACCCATTATGAGCCAAAGTCTTCCAAAGGAGGTACCGGACACATGCTCTATCAGTGGTCATGGCAGCCTCAACTCCCTCAGCCGACACGCTTCTCTGAAGAACAGGATAGACAGCCCCCACATCCGAAAAAATGTGACTGCCGGAAGGTCAAAGAGCTTTAACAATCACCGACCAATGGACCCTGAAGTCATTGCACAGGTAAGGCAAGATTCTAGGCTAGGCCTTTCACAGCAGCACATATATTATACTCCCTTCTTCTTTTTGCGAATGTTATGCTTAAATATTGTCTGGGCATTCACACAATGCTGAAATATTAGGAAAACCTTCTCTGCAGCTTTTTTGTTCATTTGCCACTGTATTAAGTTTGTTGTTACTGTTTTACACGCTTTTTATTTTGAATTTCAAATTCAGCTCCCCAGGTTCAGTTTGTGATTATATTTTATTTAGAATATTTATATGCTACCGATGCTGCTCATATGCTTCAGGCAGCAATTAAAAACAAATTATTAGACATAAGCAGCATAAAAACTGTCCATAAAGCAGAGCAGACTATTGAAAAGCTGATAAGATAAAACCCCTAATTCAAAGTCTGGGTAAAACAGTGCGTTTTGGCATTACACCTAATGGAAAGTATGCACCAGGGGAAGAACATTCCAGGGGCAAGGTGCCACCAGCAGAAATGCCCTACCTCTGCTTTTCACCCACTTCACCCCTGGAGGCAGGTGCACAGAGAGCAGGGCTTGAGAGGTAAATCTTACATGGGAAGTTAATAGTATGGGAAGAGGCTGCATGTTTACTTAACCCAAGGAATGTAAAACCACTCTGTCGTGATCAAACTTTCACTTTCACGATATTATCTTAATTTAGATGAGTGTGTTAATTTGAAGACCTTCCCTAAGGTCACATGTTCAAGTAACCAGTTCAGTTAGTTGAGATTTTCAGAACTTCTGGCCTTTGCTTTGTATTCTGGTGTATGACTTCCTTTCTGACTTTTATTCTTGGGGCCATTATTTATGATAACTGATCATGTCACTTTGTTTTTCCCAACCCATTTGGGATAAATATGTAAAAGGATTTTGGCAATCATACATGGGAAAAAAATCAATATTAATATTGTATATGACTGTTTCAACAGAATTCAGGTATTTTTTTACCGAAAGTATGCTGTTCCAAAGAAGACAGCAAAGTAAGCACCTAGAATATTTGAAAAATAGGGTGTTTAGTATCAGTGTTTTAAAGCCTCTATTACTACACTGAGTTTGTTTGACTGTGGCCCGGGGTTGAAGGATCACGAAAGAAACAAAAGCAACCTGTCCTGTTTTTCCAGGGCTTTCCTAACTTCTTTTTCAGTTCTTCACAGTTTCAGGCTATAATAAGGACCCACCCTCAAACAAAACAGATCTCAGGGTTGATCCACCTGGCAGGAATATAGGGTGGTTGCATCAGTGTGTACACAGCTGTGCTTGGATGTGAGTGCTGAAACTTTCAGGTCTAGTTAGCATAAAAGCCCACACGGTGAAGAAACCCTCTTTGTCTGGATATGTCTACTCAGATGCAAGATCCCTGTTCTTCACCTTCTGGCATGAGCACTGTTCTCCCAAAAGGGCTAATAAATCATAAATTTGTGTTATCAGTCCAAAGAGGCATTCAGCTTATATAAATGTGTTTCATGTCCCCTACAGACCTCAACAGGGAAACATTACACTCAATTTACCTTGTTTAGCCCTTTGCAGAATGAAGGCTTCATTCTATATGTATGTCTCCATTAATAGACTGCTATTCTCCAAGAATTTTGTAACCAGAAGCTGTCATCTATATCTATAAACGTAAAATACCACTCACTCACTCACTCACTGACTCATCAACAGAACTCAAAAACCACTGAAGCCATAAACATGAAATTTGGCACACCTGTTCCTTACGTACTCCAGGTGCTCACTAAGAAAAGATTTCCCAAATATTCACTTTCACTCGATTTATTACCTATTTACTGTTTTAACTGCTCATCTCTTGCACGAACATTCTAAGGGCAAACCAACTGCTCAGTCCACAGACATGCTGCACGAACATTCTAAGGGTGACAGTTCAACACCACCAGCTTCATGTCCTCCACCAACTGCACTCTACCACTGCCCTCCACAATGCACATGAACCTATTTGAAAACAAACCCATCAGTCCACAGACAGGCTGTGAGGAAATATTCTGCATGTCACCCTAAAGTTCACAAACAGGCTGCAAAAAAGTATGATGAATGTCACCCCGAAGTTAACAGACAGGCTGTGGAAAAGTACTCTTCCACCCACCCTCACGTTAACAACACCGCTACAGCCAAATACTATCAAAATAGATTACAAACCACACTATCACCTTGGACTACTAAACATTTGTCAGGTTTTGCATATGGACATCAGATTTATTACTGTGGAGAAAAGTTTATTGCTGTCGGCCTCCAATCACCTTGTGCTTGGTGTCGTGCTCTGAAGTGGTGGGATGAGTCCCCAGGAATGTGCTGCAGTGGCCGTACTGTCCAACTCCCTGCCCTTCAACCCTACCCTGGACCTCTTCACAGCCTTCTCACTCATCAGCATCCAATTGCAGAACACTTCCTTTCTGCATCCCGAAAATACAACGGCTGCTTCCACATGACGTCTTTTGGAGCCCACCAGGTGGAAGAGAGCAATAACACATTGCATTATAAAAAGACAACTGCAGGAAGCTGCTGCAAAATATATGAAACCCATCAGTCCACAGACAAGCTGTGAGGAAATATGTTCACAAACAGGCTGTAAAGAAGTATGTTGAATGTCACCCCGAAATTCATAGAGAGCCTGTGATGAAGTATGCATAGCGAAGCATGGGTGCCCTGCTAGTACTAAATATATGCTTATGTTGATAAACAAAAGTAATTGATAATCTTCCGTATGTTCCTGTACACCAGATACAGTCTTCAGTCCACCATTTGTTAGTTATTCTACCATTTAGAGTGGCTTGTCTGGAACTGGCCAATGGTTGGGCCTTTTCCATTGTGGCTCCTGCTCTGTGGAATGGGCTCCCTGAAGAGGTGAGGAAACCCCCTACTGGAGATCTTTTGGAGCCCCTGTAAAGCCTACTCATTTACTCAGGGCTTTTGCAGGGTGGAGGGGCGGGGCAGAGATTTGAATGGTGGTTATCTTATATCGACAGTAAATGGAGAGAGAGATTAAAGGTTTGATGTTTTATTCTGGCTTTTACTGGAAATGTATTTTAGCTATCATTGTAAGCCACCTTGAACCACAAGACAAGGCAGAGTTTAAATGTTCAAATAAATCCTGAGAGCCACATGGTGTCATGGTTAAGAGTGATGCACTCTAATCTGGAGAACCAGGTTTGATTCCCCACTCCTCCATATGAGCGGTGGACTCTACTCTGATGAGCCAGGTTTGTTCCTCTATTCTTCCACATGAAGCCTGCTGGGTGGCTTTTAGGTAGTCACAGTTCTCTCAGAACTCTCATCCTCTGCTACCTCACAAGATGTCTGTTGAGGGGAGTGGAAGGGAAGGTACTTGTAAGCCACTCTGAGACTCATGATAGAGAAAAAAAAATTTCTAAATAGAATAAATCAGTCTCGACCCACCTATAGAACATAGCAATTCCAAAACGTAAACCAGAAATCAGTTTTTCAAACTGCTGAGGCTTAACATTCCTTTCCAGAGTCATGATAACTACCTCAGTTCAGTGGGAAGACGTTTGTCTTTGGCTTCTTCCCCAGTTGTAGATGTGATTGCATGCTTGGCCCAGTCTTTTGCTTTCCAGTATATTATGGATCTGTATAAAGCTCAAGAACATTTAATCTCATGTTACAAAGTTAGGCAGCCCACTGTAACTTGTTTTCTTGGAAGAAAAAAAAATCACAAGAATGTCAAATGCCAAAAGGGGTCTCATTGAAGAAGGCAGTAGAAGAAGAAAAAGAGTTGGATTTATATATCCCCTTTCTCTCCTTTGGGGCTTACAACAGGGGCTTACAAAGGGGCTTACAAACTCCTTTCCCTTCTCCCCTCACAAAAAACACCCTGTGAGGTAGGTGGGGCTGAGAGAGCTCAGAAGAACTATGACTAGCCCAAGATTACCCAGCTGGCGTGTGTGGGAGTGCACAGGCTAATCTGAATTCCCCAGATAAGCCCCCACAGCTTAGGTGGCAGAGCAGGGAATCAAACCCAGTTCCTCCAGATTAGAGTACACCTGCTCTTAAACACTATGCCACTGCTGCTCCCCAGTAATAGCTCTGCTATATGTAGTACTTGTCCATGGTCCAGACAGTAGCCTTTATGCATCTGTCTGTATATGCCATTTTGCTGATAATCTTGTTTTAATCTATTGTGGTTTTAGTATATTATTGAAACAAAGCATAATCAGTAATTCCAGAAAATAAACTACCATATACTGTGAACTGTGGAAGACTGGTTGCACATTGAAGACTGCTCCCCCATCCCAACCCTAAGGTTAAGGAGATGGAGAGTTCAATTGGGTTGCAGGTGGTCTCACAAAATCACAGGTGGACTGATTCTAGTCCACAGGTTTTCCCACTTTGCCTACATTGTACAGTCATAGTGGGACTGAGAGGTCCACCCCAGGCTTTTTATGAGCAGGAGCAGTGGTTTTGCAGAGTTCTTTCATGCCCTCTCACCCTGCCATGATACAAGTAGCTGTCACAGTGAAATACACTGACTGTTGTGCCTGGAAAATCACATTTGGACAGTATTTCAGAAAGCCACATTTACAGTTCACTTGAGATGCATCTGCTCTGAAGGGAAAGGGAACTCATTCCAAAAGTGCTGATTGTAGTGTTGCAGTGTGGTTATCCAGGCAGTCCACTCAGTCCCACATACCTATTGGTCCCTGCTCCTATGGGTAGCCACAATCCCATTGCTTCCCAGGTGTCTTTGAAGACAGAGTGAGTCTTCTTCTGATGGTAACCATGGCTTTGCCCAGTATTTCCCCACAAGCTGACTTCTAGCTCCTGTAGTCATGTGTCACTTCTCTTTCTACAGGATATTGAAGCTACTATGAATTCTGCTCTGAATGAACTGCGGGAACTGGAGAGGCAAAGCACTGTGAAACATGCACCCGATGTAGTCCTCGACACCCTGGAGCCCCTGAAAACCTCCCCAGTTGTGGCACCCACGTCAGAACCTTCCAGCCCTTTGCATACTCAGATCCTCAAGGACTCTGAACCAGCTTTCCAGCGAAGTGCCAGTACAGCAAGCGATATTCCCTGCGCCTTCAGGCCAGCAAAGTCTGTCAAAATAGCTGCCCAGGTCAAACCTCCAGCAACCAGACCGAAGCCAGCAGTTTTCCCTAAAACAACCACCTCAACCCCTGCAGTTTCCTCAGCATCTCAACAGCCTACTGACAAGTCCTGTACTGTCTGAACTTGAAGCCCTTCTGTGAAAATATCTCATATGTTTATTTGTTTTCCGATGAGGAGATGCAGTTAAGAAGATATTACATTTTTTATTTAACTAGTATCAAACCTCTGCTGAAGATTAGTTTAAGAAGTTACTATAGCCCCCAGCAGCAAAGCGTCAGCTAATCAATCCCTTCACTTCTTTCATCGGTGATATTAAGCATCACAACTTTATCTCTGGGCACTGTTGAATGAGTGAGGAAAAGGCAAAACTGGATAGCCTTTTCAAAGTAAATTGCCAATACTTTGGTCAAGTGTCTGGCCACTGAGAGAAATCTTCGGTGTCCTCACATTTTGGAAATTAGTAGAAAGGACTTCTGTTTTTCAAACACTACAGGGAAAACTGCAACAGTGTTTCTCCATGTACGCATTTGCTCTTACTGGTTTAAGTAGACTTGGGCATATCTGGGCCTTATTTGTGTGCACTGTTACAGTCCTCAGTGGTGACACTGGGCGTACTGAGTTTGCATTGCAGCCTGCCTCTTTTCAGAGGAATGTGTTCTCAGACATAAGAGGTTTTCTGTTCTAGGTTTTTAAAAAAATCATAATAGTGTCACACGAGCTAAGTTTCAGTTCTGTTGATTCACATGTTCATTTGAAATTAAACTGATGTTGTAGATATTTGAGGAGTACCAGAGTTTGCTGCATGGTTAAGCTCTCCCCTGGTTGCATCTTTGCTTGGTGCTTCTGTAGCTGAAAGCATTCATATGCTTTGAAAGGAGATGTTAAAACTCTTTCTCTACAACAAACTTAGGAGACAATATAAAAAAAAGTTAAGTTTTGAAAATCAGCTGTTCATTCTCTTCCTTGTGTAGTAGTTGAGAGCAGCGGTCTCTTACCTGGTGCACTAGATTTGTTTCCCCACTCCTACATTTCCACTGGATAACATCGGGCTCGTCACAATTCTGTCTGAACTCTCTCAGCTCCACCTACCTCGCAAGGTATCTGTTGTGGGGGAAAAGGAAGGAAAAGAAGTGTGTAAGCCCCTTTGAGTCTCCTTACAGGAGAGAAAGATGAGGTATAAATCCAAAGTCTCTTCTTCTTCAAATGCATGTTTATGCTGATTTTTGTAAAATGAGATAGGCTCAAGCCCAGTTTCACTATTTCTGAGCTATCCTATAAAATCTAGTTCTGATTCTCACATTTAGCAGACTAGGCTTGTATTTTTCTTTTCTTCCCCCCCCCCCCCTTCCCTTCCCTTCCCTTTTCTTTCTTTTTTTTCTTTTTCCCTTTCCTCTCCCCTTCCCCCATGGCTGTGGGTTGCAGGGATTGGGGGGAAGGGGGGTGACAGCATAAAACAAACAAAACAAAAGCTGCTGTAGGGTATGGAGAGAGTCTGTGATGCAGCCTATGTCTGTGTAGATCATCATGTCTCCACTCTATTGATAGTCAAATGAATCTTCTCAATATCTGATTTTCACATGATGGATTTTGATTCAAGGTTCCAACAGACTGTGCAGATGCTTCTTTACACTGAATAGGAATTTATGTTCTACATTTGATAAACATTTTTAAAAAGATTGCACACTTCCAAAGGGACTGAGAGAGTTCCTCTGCCTCTTATCTCACCTCCATCCAAAGAGACTGCGAATTAAAACTGATTCTCATGCTATCACACTTCTTTGATTCTCAAATGGGAGTAAGATAAAAAACAACAACTGAAATGTGTGTTCTTTCATGTGACAGGCCTGAGTACAATTTCCTTTTCTTGTGGCTTTATGAATTGAATAGTAACTGATATTTTAATAGAAACAAGATACTTGTCTTTTGTGAACAGACATACTATAGTGATTTCAGCTTAATTTAAGGCTGTTACTAGGACAGGCATTTTTTAAAATCTTATAAAATTAAAAGGGTTGTTTTTAAAGAAGATTTGACAATCTCACAGTTGGTTGTAGAAAGCAAACCTTGTGAAAGATGGGGGGCAGTTTTCTTTTTTTATATATTTACTAGTTGTTGCCTTCTGGAAACACTGACAGTCTTTGTGTGCATTTTACTTCCACTTGGATCTCGGCTAGCTCAAAGGAATGAGAACTTGATATTAAATCGGATCATTCGCTCTCAGGATGAGACAGGTTTCTAATCCAGGAATCCATTTCTTTTTAACTTGTTTTTAAGGTTAGTGTTTTACTCAGGCAAAGCTATTGGATTTTGTTTGTTCATAAAACCATGATAGAAGTTCCACTATCTCAGGCCACTTTAGAGCTTTAGTGCCCATTATAACCACATGGTGTGTTAGATAGCATTTTCTCTCATTCCTTCACATACCTGTCAGTAAATGCGTGCAAAATACTCTGTAGCCTCAAACATTGGCAATTCTAACGTTTTGGCACTACATAAGGTGGTGATAGGTGAGAGCAGAAGAGCTACTTTGGAAAACACTAATTAAGCACATTAGCAATGCTTTATTTTGTCTAAGTTAATATCAAGCCTTGAACCAGTGAAGAGCAACTCAGCCGCCTGAGGCATCATAGAACAACTCTTTACTTATTGGTTCCACATTTTGGTTTGTGAAGAAACTGATCATTTTAAAAAACATGTTTCTGACTGTTTTAACTTCATTGTTTTGCTGACCTCAACATGGGAGAACCTACTGATAAGTGTAGCAAAAATGTAGAGAATACACAACATATTGTGTGCCATCCGACAGGAATTTAAATAACCTTATGTTGCAAATGTACATATGTAAAGTATCTTCATTCCATAGACAAGCTGCAAGCAATTTTTTCAGGAAATATATTACTTAAATTGGTTTAGATTTTCCTAGTTTTAAGACCTAGTTTTAAGTTTTAGATAACCTGTAATTTTACAAAGATTTCTATGCCCTTGCATTTTTGGAAAGGGATGTGCTGTCCACATCTTTCTGGTGGACTCTCTTACTTGACAGAGATTTAGAGTATACATTGACTTGATCTGTGACTGCATTGTGAATACAGTGGACAACTTCAGTTGCAGAGTGTGCTTCCTCAGCTGCTAACATTTTCATTTGGCAGGGGCTCAGTAAAAAACACTGACCTTGCACAAGGGGGAGTGCTAGTAGCATGCTCTACATTGCACATGGAATGCATAGAATCCACAACTTAGATTTTATGTAACTGTGACTTGTGATTTCTCCTTGAAGACTCCTGGAGAATTTAGTTTGGTGAAGATATAAAGCCTCTCTGTTAGACAGTGCCCCCCACGCCCCCACCCCTACCCCGCCCTCCAAACTATTTAAATCAGAATTATCTGGGAAGAGGGAATGGCTTTTCAGCTGATGAAGTCTGTAGCAGAGATATGCCTATACAATGCTGTTAGAGTGGAGAACTAATTACTTCTCTGTTGTAGGTCTGCCATTCAAAAGGGATATTAAATCAGTCCAGGAATTACAATTTGACCTGTGTTGTGTCAAGGGCAGAAGAGTTGGTTTTTATATCCCATCTTTCTTAACCGTAAGGCTTACAATCACCTTCCCCTCCCACAACACCTATCTTGTGTGGCAGGCGGGGCTAAGAGAGTTTTGAGAGAACTGTGACTAGCCTAAGGTCACCCAGGAGACTTAATGTGGTGGAGTGGGGAATCAAACCCACTTCTCCAGATTAGAGTCCACCACTCTTAACGACTATACCATGCAGGAATAGTAAGCAAATGTTTATAACTGGAGCCAGGCATTTTTGTTTCTAAGTGTCGAAGGGATTGTCACTTAACAAATAGATGGTGAAAAAGGCATCTCTGTGGATAATCTCTGGGAGTATCTGCACCCGTGACATTGTGTAACATCTCATTTATCTTAACTGTTGTTTGTAGGCTTCTGAATTATAAACATGCTTTAATTATTACTAAGTTGTCCCACCTTTTTACAATCTTCGGGGATTTAAAAGTCCTCATGATCCTCTAGGCTTAGTTCACATCCTGGTACATTGAACTCTAACCCATTTTTTTTTAAAAAAAATTCCTATGTATTGTTGCGAACTGCATGGTGTAGCACTGGATATTAAACAACACTGTGATCATGAAGGAAAGTCTCTTATATGTACATTGACTGCAAAAAGTCAAGAGGGAAAGGAAGGGAAAAATATCTCATTCTGTTACTCCCACAAACACCAACAGGAATTAGAAGTGCCAATTCAATGCAGCAGAAATCATCAGCAAGAGTTTGGGGTTCATATTTTAATTAATCTCTCCTAAGACTGAGGATCCTGGCTAATTGTTTGCCTGATTCTTCCAGCTACCACCCAGGGCACAGGGTTTTCATCCTGTAAAGATTTGTTTCTGTATTAGGGTTGCCAACTTCCAGGTGGGACCTGGAGTTTTTGGAATTACAATTGATCTCCAGATGATAGAGATCAGTTTCCTAGGAAGATAGCCACATGTCCCCTACCCAGACTTTGCCCTGCCCAGATACTGACCTCACGTCTCAAGGAATTTCACAAGCAGGAACTGATAACGCTACATAAGAATATATAATACCATTTCTGTACCTGGCTACACTATATTTGTTATGCTGAGTACTACATACTGCAAGATATCCAGTGTCTTTCTGGTTGACAGTAGTTGTCACCTGCAGACCACATTGAATGTTGGGGATAAAGGGCTAAGGGCATACCCCTTTCTATTGACAGTCTGAAATAGGGAGAGAAAGGCAGGTTCCTGCCAGGGAGAGGAGATACACCAAACACACTGTCTCAAGACTCCTTTGGGGAAGGGAAAACCAAAAATGTATCTAATCTCTTCTCTCCCTAGTTTGAATATGTCTCCTCTCTCCTTGCCTTCATCTTTCCTGCCTTCATCTTTCCTGCTTTTCAAAGCAATTGCCAGACAGGCAAGAGAGTGGTTTTTAACAGGTGCCCTAACAATATCCCTCAGTTTTGGACACTGCTTCCAAACTGTCATTTCCCAAATGCTGGTCTCTCACTATGTTGCAAAAAAAAAATCATTTTGGGATATTTTGCTTAGAGCCTTAGCTTAAGCTTGTTTCTTTAAAATGACTGACTACCTTTCAGGGCTAAATTTTATAGCAATTGAGCTTTTTTAGGTTACAAATTCATAATTATTCAATTGCCTGCAAGCTTTCCATGAAGATCATGATGACATAATGAAAGAAGTGCCTAAGAAACAGGAAGACAACAAAAACTGGTCTCCTTTGGTTGCAAGCTTGTCTTTTTCTGCAAGACCCTATAGTGAGCCTGTTTACCCAGAAGGCAACCTCAAGTTGGGTATCCATAGGTTGCCGGGGGGGGGGGGTCCCCAAAAGGACACCATGCTTTGAATGTGTATGTGGTGCCAAATATCTCTCATATCTAAGTAGTTGATTCCTAAAATGTTTAATCATGGTGAGAATTCTACCTTTTTACTGATCAACTCACAGAAACATTTCCTCATCTCCAATAATTATAAAGAATGATGCTAGGACCGCACAAAGCTTGTGAAAAGCTGTTGCCTGTCTGCTGTGTACCGCACAAATGAACAATTATGCACGTGCAGTGGCTGCTTTTTAAAGGTTCTAGCAACTTTCCTGTTCATATGCTTAAATGGAAAAGAAAAGCAATCGAATCTTAGCTCATTTTGAAAGTGCTGGAGTTGGGGGGCTGGAGATAATTTTTTAAAATGGATCAAACAGATCTGTCTGTTTTTCTCTGTTGAGCCAGTATGGGCACGTTTCCATATGTTGTAAAGCAAACCTTTGGTTATAGTGGAACTAAAATAATTTTAAAGAGGACTTGTGTGTTTCTCTTTTTCACACTTTGAAGGTAGATGAGTGTCATCTGCCTAAGCAGGGCTTCATAAATTAGGCTCTGTGGGTGCCAAACTGCTAGAGCAATATACTAAACTATGAACTGGTAACATAAAGGACAGACCATCATCCATCCATGTAGCCAAAACACAGCAAGGGCTGAACCGCATATATATATATATATATGAGAAAAAGAATGGCAGCAATGTCTTGATTCTACTGTATGTAACACAATTCAATTGCACAATCTAGCAATCTTCATTTTTTTGTGTTTTTACAATCTAATCCTGCAAAGTCAGGTTTGGGTTTATTCAGTGCATTATATTATTTGGTTTTTTAAAAATTAACGTCTATTTTAATGGATTTGGAATGGAATGTTCTTGTTTAAAAGCAATTTGTTTCTTATCTTTTACACCAGTCTATATATATGGTGTATATATTTTACTTTCAAAACAAAAAAGAAAAAAACTGTAAAATTGTACTTTGTATATAGTACTATGTACAATATTGGAGGTACATCTCTTCTTTCTTTTTGGTACAGTACTGTACAGTATTAGAGGAGTAAATGTGTTGGAATTGTTAAACCCGATTGAAGGGAAACAAATATATCTGTTGTCATTAGCAATAGTTTTGGAAAAAATAAATGTTTGGATATGGTGGAAGTACTGAACTATGGACAAAACTGCGTGATGTCTACTTTGTGTAGGGGAGAAATGTCATTTTTTAAATGAGAATTGCCTCTGCATTTTAAGCAGATCCCTGCAAACACCACACTAGCATATTCCATACTGTGCAACTTAGGAAGCCCACATTTTGTAAGAAGGTAGGATTCTGAATCAACCCTGAGAGAAGTACAATCGGTTCATACATACACATAATACTGTCGTGGAACCCAGCATATTAAAGAAAAAAGTTTTAGTTTAATTTTTCCCTGGCAGTGTGTGGGTGTTCTGTGAATTGAAATTATATTTGTCTTCTAGATATGAAATGGTATGCTCTATAACAGCGGATCTCAACTTGTGGGTCGCGACCCCTTTGGGGGTCAAAAGACCCTTTCACAGGGGTCGCCTAAGACCATTGGAAAACACATATTTCCGATGGTCTTAGGAACCAAGACACAAATAATTTTATTGTTGGGGGTCATCACAACATGAGGAACTGTATTAAAGGGTCGCGGCATTAGGAAGGTTGAGAACCACTGCTCTATAAGAAGCCATAGCAATTCTCACGATATAAGAGTTTGACCATCCTTGTAAATAGAAGCAAGGCTTGCTTTGCCTTCTCATTTTACACATTATAGAGGAACAATGCGGTCCTGTAATGTGTAGTGCATCATTACAGAAGACTTTTGATAAATTCCCTTACCAAAGATTCCTGAGCACACTTCAGAGTCATGGGATAAGAGAAAATGTCCTTGGAACTGAAACAGAGTAGGAATAAATGGACAGTTCTTGCGATGGAGAGATGTGAGCAGTGGCATCCTTCAGGGATCTGTATTGGGACTGGTGCTTTTCAGCTTGTTGACAAGTGACTTGGATTTAGAGTTGAGTAGTGAGGTAGCCAGGTTTGCAGATTACATCAAATTCATTAGGGTGATTAAAGCAAAAAGGGATTGTGAAGAGGTTAAACTTGCAGAATGAAAATTAAAATGGCAAATGAGATTCAAAGTAACTATTGGGAAATGTCTATAGGGGAAAATAATCCCAACTTCACATATACGCTGATATCAACTGAGCTGGAGCAACAGACCAAGAAAAGGACCTTGGGGTGGTAGTAGATAGCTTGATGAAAATGTTGACCCATTGTGTGGGGCAGCAGAGAGTAAAACTGCTGTTATTATATGGCCTTTATACAAATTTATGGTGTCACACTTTGAATATTGTGTTCAGTCACTATACTTGAAAAAGGATACTGTCAACCATGAAAAGCTTCAGAAAAGAGCAACCAAAATTATCGGGGCTAGAGTCCTATGAGGATCAGTTAAAACAGGGCTGTTTTGCCAGAAAAACAGCAAGTAAGAGGAGACATGATTGATTTTTATAAAATTCAGAGAGTAGACAGGTAGTTTTTATGAAATTCAGAGAGTAGACAGGGAGAAGCTTTTCTCCCTTTCCTGAAGTCAGCTACTGAAACTAGGGTGGGAGATTCAACACAGCACATGGTTAATTTGCGGAACTTGCTGCCACAAGATGCCGTCACAGCTGCTAATTTAGAAAGCTTTAAAAGCAGAGTGAACAAATTCATGGAAGACTGAGCTATATTAGTGGCTACTAATGATGGATATCTACCCCCGCTAGTATCAGAAATAGTATGTCTTCTTAAATCAGTTGCTGGGGAGCACAGGTGAGAGGGAAACAAACAAGACTGACACGCTATGGAATGGAAGGAGCAATCCTTTTTCTAAGCAAGCAAGCTTAAGCTTGTATGCCCTCAAGTCATTACTGGCCAAGGGAAGGACGGGAGTTACTGGCCTCTGAATAAACATGCTGGTATTTAAAATTGTCCACAGCCCAGCTTTTATTGATAATTGGAATAGGAAGCAAAGCCACAGCATAAAGAGTCAGATCCTGGCTGCTGGGCAGCTGGCTTGCTGAATCCAAAACCATTCCTTCCCTCAGCCCAGATGCTGGGGGAATCAGAGCAGCAACTTGATGTGAGCCATTTGGATGCAGGCTGCTTGATGAATCTCCCCTAGCTACCTGGGTGTGCAGGTCCACTGGCAGCCCATCATCTGGGCATGTGGCATTGAGGCCTGCCCCACCAGGTCCCCACTAACAGCCCTTCAGGGATTGGGTGGGATAAAAATAAATAAATAAATAAATAAAATGGCAGGCACACAGGCTTGGCCTCCCCAAAAAGGATCCTTCCCCATGCATAACGTCCAAGCTGTGGCAAGAATTATGTGAACGCCATACAAAACCAATACCCGTAACAGAATTAAAACATGGCCCAAACTCTGATTTAATGTACACAAGTGTTACAGAAAACATTAAATGAGTATAAAATAAGTATGTTTGACTGGAAGCAGGGGAGAGGTCAACTTTTGCTTCACATATACGCTGGTTCCTAACAATGCAATCCACATGGGAGAAGGGTTGTGGAATCGGTGTGAGCCCACTACCAATGCCATTTTGCCAGTTGCACCTACATCAAAAGTGGCCCTCACACCAGTGATAGTGCTGGTTTTGGGGCACTTTGTGGGGTTGTGGAACCTGGGCATAGATGCAGCCGCTGCCTCAGTGCTCCTCTGTTTCAGGAGGTTGTGATGACGCTGTTGTGGGGTGATCCTGGGGCATTCCAAAAGGTGGAACAAGCTTTAGTCAGCTTCCTGAGGGCTTTAAGCCCGGAAATACCCTCTAACTGCATGCAGAGCCCGTTGAATTATAATGGTAAGTTCCAGACCTTTTTTGAGTTTGTGTTTTTATCTTCCTTGCAGTGCCTCCCCATTCAGCTTTAGGGGCGACACAACTAGGCCATCCCTGGCCAACACGAAACTACCCTTCCCTCCATGGACTGGGCTGAAAGCCTGTCTGATTCTCTGGCTGACAGGGGTCATCTGTCATTCTGTGATGATAATCACATTCTGCAAAAGCTTTCTGATTCACACTGTCAAAGCATTCACATGGCCTTTCAATCTTTCCAGGGCACTCCAGAACTCTTTGTAATGCACTTCTTGGAATAAACTGAGCAAGTATGCTACTATTTTCATGAATGTAGCATATATATTTTTATATATTTATTAATATATATTTATTAATATACTTATGTGCTAAACTTCTCCTTAGATTCAAGATGGGTTTTTAAATCAACAAAAATTATACAAAATTAAACGATGACACCACAATCAATTTTCACAAGCCTGCAACCAAAATTACTTGCAAGTTCAGAAAGCCTTGTGAAAGAACTGTGACCTTACACGTTTCTTGAAATTCAGCAAGGTTGACTTTATGGCATGCTCAAGTGTACTCTTCCATAACATCAGATCAGTCAAAGATAAAGCTCAAGCAGGAACAGTGTTGGAGCCGACCAAACCATGAGAGGTGATACAAAAGAGATGTTGGTCAAATGACTGCAGTAGCACAACGTCACAATACCAGGGAGATGCAGGCATGTACCATAAGACATTTGAAACCCTCAGTATAAGGCAAAGGAACAGAAATAAAGATGACTGGAGTGGAAACATAGTGCTTGATAAGTTATTGCACAAATATTTTTGGCTGACCAATGATTCTGTCCAAAGCTCAGAAAAGTAGACAATAGTTAAAAACTGAAGCTACCTAAAGTCACAACTTCAGATCAAAGAATCCAAGGACCAATCTTATCATCCCTTGTGTTTGTATCTTGGACAGGGCTCAAGAAGAAGCACAGAGCCCAGCCTCTGTTGTCCAGATGTGGAAGAGACCCAGCACCAGTTGATTATCAGTTGCTCAAAGCTAGACCAAGGATATACACATCTCTTTTGCAGATTAGTATGGCTTGTAAAATGTTCAGTTCTGCTGAGTCCTGAAGATGATCGTTTTCTGGATGTCTTGAAAGACAGAGGACTTTGTTGGACTGCATCCACATATTGTTGTAAATTGCTCCATCGTTGCATTGCAACAATCCTATTCAATTGGATTGCCCCATCCCAGAGGCGGAGCGAGGGGAAACTGTGCCCAGGGCGTGCGTGCGCCCTGCGCCCCTGCCACAGCACTGCCTGCCCTGCCACGCCTCCTCCACGGCTCGGCCATGCCTCCACCACAGCTCCACCTGGAGCATTGCACACACACCCCGCCGCCCTGTGGGTGCTATGCCACTGCCCCAACCACACAGGCTAAAACAGTTGCAAAAACTCATCACAGCACAATAATGCAATATCCAACCATGCTTGAATGTGCCCCCAATTGTTATTGTTCTGTTGTTTTCAGACTGTCTGTGTTGATTTTATTGTTGTTATCTGTATTGGACTCTAGTTATCTGGGTGAAAAATTGGCTTATAAATGTTTTAAATAATTAAATAGTATCATGGAAATGCAATTTTAAACAACTAAAAATACAACCTAAGAATATTTGATTTTTTAAACATGGGTGATTATGTACTTTCATTTCTGCTATGCCTCAACAATGCTCCAGCAACTAGCTATTAATCTTCCACTATTGTTTCTGCTGAGATCATTTTGATGATTCATAGCGATTAATGTAAGTAGCAGTACATTCATACGGAAGGGGAATGTAACCCAATACTTGCTGCACCCACTGCTTGGCACACCTGCTGCAAGTTACTTCCTCCCTGAGTCAGCTGTGAGCATTTTCAGAATGTAAGGGAATGCACAGAAGGCCAGGGGAACAAGATGCCCATCTATAGTGGAAAATAACTGGCATTATCTGGCAGAAAACTCAGCCTATGAATAGGTAATTGCTACATAAAATAAAAGCCTGCAGTAAGATGCTGTTTGGATAATACTTAAAGGAAAAGCAAATGGACCAAAAAGAATATAGCTAGAAAGATGAAGCAAAATGCTTTGTGAACTTATTTCTGAAGCTAAAGAGGTTTAGTTACAGCCAACATCTGGATTTGACATTACCGGGGGAGTCACATGGACAGCCCTAATAGAGTGAGATTTTTAAAAATACATTTTAAAGAGGTCCATTCCCTCTGATGTTCTCTATTAGTATCAGTTCAGTTCAATTAGTTCAGTTTATTTTGACAGAAAATCAGATACATCAGTTAAAACCTTAAAAATGCAATACAATACTAGGATCAAAGAATGAGTTTGATGATATCATTATAATCTGGCCTCATTAGTCATCTAGTTGCATATGATACTTGCTCTCAGGCAAAATTTTGCCACTTTATATGTTATTTCCAAAGAAAGATCAGAAAGGAGAGAAGTATAGAATTGATCTGATCTTCCTGAGGTATTTGCTAGCATTGGCATAATAACAGCAATGCAATAATATATGCTCTATGGTCCTGACCTTTTCCATTTGGTAAGGCCACAAGGGCATACCCATTGTATATAGAAAAAGCAAAAATATCTGCCTTCCAAAAAGGTTGAAGGCCAGGGTAAAAATTCTTCAATACTTAGGGATTTCTAATGGTACTCAGCTGGGTAGAAAGGGTTTCTAGGTGGGGAATATTACAGAAGGATGCTGCTGTAACCAAACCCTATCAGATTGAAGGGTCAAACCCAAAATCTGTTGTTTGAGTGTTTCTTTGGCTTTCTGAAGATGTAGATGTAACAGGGCTGAAAGGGAAAAAAGATTATTGCATTTTCCCTTCAACAGTTTTCAACCAGTTTGAGTTAACTCAAAGTATAAGAGATGTTAGTCCCTGGGGATTACAATTTATTTTTAACCAATATTTAATTGTATTGTCGAAGGCTTTCACGGCCGGAATCACTTGGGTGCTGTGTGGTTTCTGGGCTGTATGGCCGTGTTCTAGCAGCATTCTCTCCTGCTAGAACACGGCCATACAGCCCGGAAACCACACAGCACCCAATATTTAATTGTTTGGATCCACATATATACCTCAAGTGATACCATCCCAGTCTCCAATTCAAGGAGAGCAAGTATTGATCATAGAAGCTTGGACTGGACTGCTTCCAGAAGGTGAAGATCTTTGTAAAGGCAGAGCTGGGAGCCATGCAATTACATTCCCCTGAAACACCCTAATTGCAGGGGGGGGGGGGTGCATGAGGCCTCAGAATGGCTGAAGTCTTCCCATGGGCATTTTCAGCCATATGGGTTGCTTGAGCTCTTCACAACCTTGTCTGCTGGAAGACCACTCCTAGACATTTAAATTATTTTACCTATTTCATTTAGGTGAATCTGCCATCTATATCTCTTAAGCCTTCTAGTAAAAACAAAAATTGGGTGGGTTTTTTTTTGGTAATTTATAACTACTTTTTCCTCTTGGTAGTAATTAGTACATGTCCAGAATACTCTCCTAAGGCCTATCTGCAAATAAGATAGAATTACTATATCATCCACATAATAATGACAGAATTGCTCTGGTTGCTAACTTAGCAAGATGGAAGCTTGAGTTTGATAAAGCCTGAATGATGGAGTTAATATAGAAATTAAAAAGAAGCAGTGCCAAAATACATCCCTGCTTCACTCCTTTTCCCAGTGGAACCCTACCAGTCAGGTGGCCCTGAGGACTACATTTTATCCTTAGAAAATTACCTTCATGTAACATACAAATAACTATGAATAATCTTTCATCAATTGTAGAATTTTTGAGCTTTGATACACAGACTATGGACCAAGCTCACAAATTCTACAATTGATGAAAGATTATTCATTGATATCAAAGGCTGCTTTAAAATCTACACGATGGCATATAGTGCTCCTCTTGGCCTACAACTATATTTCTCAATTAAATGATGTAATATCATGCATTAGTCTGTAGTTGAATAACCAGCTCTAAAACCGGCCAAGCATATTTTCTTGGTCCATCCAGTCCCTAAGGCCCTTTCCGCACGGGCCAAATACGGCGCCCTGGGGATGGCAAAAATGTCGTCCCCAGGGAGCCGTTTACTTCCAAGGGGCTTAGCTGCTTAGCAGCCCGTGCATTAAGTAGTATGAAGCTTGCCCGTTTTTTCCTACCTAAGCTTCTCCATTGAGGTTTGTGGAAAAAATAGTGGCTTAAGAACGCTACCCGTCTTGATAACAGCGGCTCCAATGCGCCTTCCCTCCCCCTATGTCCGGTCTACCTACCTGCTCTGCGGCCCTCTGGCACGTCGCCGAGGCCTGGGGACATGCCCCCTCTGCCCTGCGACTCCGGAGCGGTTGCGCAGGGCAGGGGGGAGTGTCCCCTGGCCTCGGCTATGTGCCAGAGGGCTGCAGAGCAGGTAGGTCGACCTGACGACAGCGCAGCGCAGCACCGTCGTCCCGGGAGGTTCTGGGACCGTTCATGCGGAGCAGTCCCAGAGAACGGAAGTCGGCGTCATATACGCCGACCTTGCCCTTACGGTAACCGTCGCGGAAGCTTGAGCCTAAGTTTCCAATGTAAATGCCTTTAATAAAGCTTGACAACAATGCTGAGAAGGCTGATTGAATGATAGTTTAAAGGATTTGCCCTTTCATCCTTCTTAAATATTGGAACAATAATAGCAAAGTTCCAGTCCTTAAGGATCTGGCCTGAGTGGTCAAAATGTGTGAAAAGTGCAGTCAACATTGGGGCCCACCAGTCAATACTGACCATTTCAGTATGTGCTCATCTTCTGGGTCAAGAAATGTAGCCCAATGATGTAAGTGCCCTTTGGACATTCTCTCAGCTACACTGGGGGCTATTACAAAGGACATTATGCAATTCCATGAGAAATATTTGTTGAAGCAGCGGTTACTCGGAGTAGGCGACCTTGTAGGATGCAATGTAGACAAGAACCGACAGACACACAGTCACCAGTACAGTTCTATTTATTGCAGTCTACTAACAAAGTGCTTCACCAGACCACAGATGTTTTCAGGCACACATCTGCTGTCTGTGCTTTCTATATACATTTGTGGTACCAATCAGGTGCCCCCACCTTATCAGGTTTGCACACGGTACATGCTGTGCACTCAGTACTAATCTGCACACTGCACCTGTTAGAAGGAGGGTCCAGCTGTCATTTAGATCTTGCTCATCTAAACGTTTACACAGGTTCTAACAATATTGGTGCAGTTTGATCTTACCTAGGTGGTAGGATCATTGACTCCTGGGAGAACATCTAAGATATGCTATAGTACAAATGCTATGAAGGTTGATGTTGGCAGAAAATCAAGAGAATGCTGGTTTGCTGACTGAAGCTCTCACCCCTTAATGTGGATCAGAATGTGTCAATAAGCACCGTTGGTTTTTTTAAGCCCTGGATAGAGGATGCTCATTTGGGTAATACTTTAACAGCCTACATACTGTGCATTCTATACTGGCTGGCTCCCATTCTGGTCTCCTCCCCATACTGGCACATTGCTCTATGTTTTAAGCCACCATCTTATGTGCTACTTTTACATAGTAAAAATTTCCTTTTCTTTCTTGAAGGGAGACTATATCTTAAACATTTGCTGAAATGATTCCAGCTTCATCCTAAACATATTAACCTGGCAGCTGAGCCAGGAACCAATCATTGCTCTGCAGAAATCATTAAGAGATTGGAGTTACATTTTTTTTTAATGATCAGGGTTTTGCTCTAAATTTCTATGTGTTAGTGGCTGAACTCTTATAAGCTCTGAAGAGAACTGTTAGATATTTTATGGTTGGGGGATTTCAAGAGGACAGAGACTGCAACTCAAGTTAAAAACATTTTTTCCTGTTGTAAAATCTGAGACTGGAACACTGAAGGGAATACTTGGAAAAAAACGTGTCAGGAGGAAGAGGGAAGAAATGTTTTGTCTTCTGAATTTTGATGCAAAACCTTATCCTGTTTAAAAGGTGAGCGAAGAAAACTTAGAAAACCAGTCCTAAATAGGTCTAGTCAGTAGTAAGTCCCAGGAAACTGCCCTTAGCATGGCACTGGAAAATGACTTGCAGGCTTGTGGTGAATCTTAAGCATGATTAAAAAGAGAATGGATTCTTAGGGCAATAACATGTGTCTGTGGCAACAGCTGCAACCCAGGAAATACTCACCTCCTGTTCATTGTCATCGTGGAAGATATTTTTTTCTTATTGATAACTGACATGGCATCTCTTTGAAATCAAAGTGCTTCTGTTAATTTTCCTGACTTTGCTCTTTTGGGGTTGTTGTTTTTTAAAGTTGCCTTTTTAAATCCTAAACTATTTTGTTCATCTAGAATAGCCCTCAGACTAATAACAGCTTTACCAAGAGAACCAGCATGTCCAATGATGTGTCTGTATTTGAAAGTTGCTTGCAGGGCCCTTAGTGCAGAAGATATGCTGGTGGGAAAATGTCACTTTCATTTTACTCACTAATGTTTCTTGTGTTGATGTTGAGAGGGTTAGGAGAGGAACTGTAGACATAAAAAAAAATGATAATTACTATTTTTTGGCCAGCTCAGTTAAAATTTTAGTCAGAACCCCATAAAGTAACTTTGTAGTGTCCTCTGTGATACCTGGTTTCCAAGGGGAAAAAACTGAACTTCTCTCCATAAGTACTTGGATTTTGTATTTGAAGGCTGAATATTGTGATTTTGGAATGCAATCCCCCTCTCCAAAAAAAAAATCCTGCAAATACACATCTTTACATGTAAGTTTCTGCCTTTCATGTGAAGTTATTTTCCACACTAATTTTAGTTTAGGAGCAGCAGTGGCGTAGGAGGTTAAGAGCTCGTATATCTAATCTGGAGGAACCAGGTTTGATTCCCCAGCTCTGCCACCTGAGCTGTGGAGGCTTATCTGGGGAATTCAGATTAGCCTGTACACTCCCACACATGCCAGCTGGGTGACCTTGGGCTAGTCACAGCTTCTCGGAGCTCTCTCAGCCCCACCTACCTCACAGGGTGTTTGTTGTGAGGGGGGGAGGGCAAGGAGATTGTCAGCCCCTTTGAGTCTCCTGCAGGAGAGAAAGGGGGGATATAAATCCAAACTCTTCTTCTTCTTCTTTAGGAGCAAGAAACCGTGTGTTATTTGCTTCTGAAACTCTGGAAGGTACTATCTACCTTGATGTTATTGTACATATCAGTTGATATCAGTGAGAGCAGAGCAGAGTTCACCTATTAATGAAACATTTAGTCCGCAATAGGTCATGTGGAGCTGGAAAGTGCTAGTTGCAGCCGTCTTATGGCAACCCTGTAGGGTTTTCAAGGCATGAGATGTTCAGAAGTGGTTTGTCATTGACTGCCTCTGCATGAGCTGAGAGAGTTCTGGGAAAACTGTGATTGGCTCAAGGTTACCCAGAAGACTTCACATGGAGAAATGGGGAATTGAACCCATTTCTCCAGACTAAAATCTGCTGCTCTAAATAACTACACCACCACACTGGCTCTTTCATAAAGAGCTGGTTTATCCAGAGTCAAATCTACATCTGTTTAGATTGATTAACCAAAGTACAAAATGACACCCGCCATATCTTACACATATATTTTTCTTTACATATTTGTATATAATCAACATACATAATATATATACAATCACCTCTTCTGAAGGATAGAATGAATTGTGCTGAACTCTATGAACTGTTAATGAATAATTACACTTCTCCTCATTTTATCAATTTATAATGATTGAATATCCCCTCAACCCCTCTGCATATATAAAAACACAACTGAAGGAGAAAGTTTTTCAGCCGAGCCTTTTCCCAGATTTTTTTTTTATACAGGACACATAATGTTGACATTTGAAAGACCAGACAACCTCATGCTCCTTTCCTGCCCCACGCACAGTGGAACAAACAATCTCTGCTTGGTAGCTGCAACCACCCCCCACCCCCCCTTAGCATCAGACTAATCAGGAGAATGGGGCTCACACATTGCAGAATGAGTCATCTCTGTTGGCGTTGAGTCTCCCCCACAGGGGAACAAGGCATACACATTGTGGAATATCTCCACTGGGCAACTGAGCTCCTGATCTGACTTGCTCCATCCCCTCTCTGCCCAAGTCTTGTTTCCTGTCTCTGAAAAGTTGGGTAGAACAGTAATTTGTGTGCATGAAGCAGTAACTCACTACATTTTTCATATCCAGCCATGTGGATCACTATCAGGAATGATGTCTGGAAATAGTAACAGATGAATCAGCTCTGCTTCTAATCTAGGAGGAGGCGTTTTTAATGTCTGTGCTGTCCCCAGCTGGGCATTCATATAGTAGACTGAAGACTAGCAGTATCAGCTGCAGAGATAAGGAAAGCTGCGTACACCAGTGTAAGTTGCACATCAATAAGACCTCAGCACTTTAGCCTGATCACCAATAGAATGCAGAAAACCAGCCAGAAGGAATATTGTCATCTGGGCAGATGCTTAATAACAGTTCAAAAGGGATTTGAGCACCCAAGAGACATGTGCATGTGTGGTATCATAAGGAAATGTGGAGGCTGGTCTCTGTGCAAATCACATTGGCGTACAAACAAAACCTACTTAAGAATTATCCCCCCCCCCCCCAACACACACACCTTCTGTGGGGAACTTGCACTGTTCTTTCCATTGGCCTTGACCTTTGGCTAGCCAAGGAATGTTAGTTGCTAACGAACACTAAAGCTTCTAATGCTTTCCATACTTCCTCTACTGTCATCTATTTCAGATTAAACACACCTGTCTAGTTACTAGCAGGATGTGGCTGAGCATGACCGCCTCCTGTGATGTTCTCATTACAAAAGGTTTCATGGTAATCCTGGTGCAGAGGGAGATTGGGGCTGGAAGAGAGTTGGCATTCCTCCTACTAGCCACCCCCAGCTGGAGGAGGTTTGAAAAAGGAATGCTTAATAATACTGATAGTGAGTTCTTTCCAGTTTTCACCCCTCTTTTTTTTCCTAACAGGGGAAAACCACATCATCTTTTAAAAATTATAGTGGGAAAGTCCCTTGCATTTGTGATCCAGGGAGTTAATTATTTACAGCAAAATGTAAAGAGGAGGAGGAGGAAGGCAGCTTTTGATGTTTAATCAAGCTGTCTAGTGTAGGGCTGACATTCAGCTGGTTACAACAAGTTTTCTCTTACTATCTGATTTTCTAGGAAGTAACAATACCAGTTTTTCTGGCAGCATATATGAATGCATTTCCTTCCTCAAAGACGTTAACAGCGTCATGTATAGATGTGTCAGAGGTCTCTATAGGAGAATTATCAGCGGCAATGTATAATTGAATGGTTGATACTCATAATTCTACTTTGACCACATGTAAGAAATATAAGCTTGTCAGTAATCCAGTGTCATCCATAGCAGCTGCGAGAAGTACTCTTGCAGAGTTTTCTTTAAAGAAGGATACATAAGATACTGAAAATACCTTTCTTGTGAACGGTTTACTTTCATGAAATAAATTGCCTCTGTAAACAGCATGGATTATAAATTACTCCAATAACAGTTAAGGAATTCTTATACAAATTGTAATCATCATTTTTTCCAGACTTGGGATAATTCTAAACATAATTACATCCTTCTTCTAAATCTAATGGATTTATAAAAGTATAACTCTGTCTAGGATTAGACTGTAAAGCTAATATGTTCATTGTCTCTGTGGCCAGATCTTAATTCAAAAGCAGTACATCATATTACTTTGTCCAGTCAGGGGTCTGCAACCTGCGGCTCGCCAGATTTTCATGGACTACAATTCCCATCAGCCCCTGCCAGCATGGCCAATTGGCCATGCTAGCAGGGGCTGATGGGATTTGTAGTCCATAAACATCTGGAGAGCTGCAGGTTGCAGACCTCTGGTCCAGCTATTATTTATTTATTTTTATTTTATTTTATTAAACTTATAGGCCGCCTATCCCCGAAGGGCTCAAGGCGGCTTCCAACATGGCTGTTACATAGACAGCAATCAACAACATAAAATACTAAAATCATTAAAACCTAAGAACTAAGCAGCAGTTTACTACAGAACTATAGGTTAAGCAACCCAGTTCATAAATTAATTAAGACAGGTCCCCGCCGAAGGCCATTAAAAGAAGAAAAAGGGGAGGGAGTAAGTAGGGCCTGGGATGGAATTTATGGGTAAGACAGGCCCAGCTTTAATAGAATGGAACGGCAGTCTCAGTTTTGATTTCAATTCCAGTGTCGATAGGGGGCAGTAGATCCAATGCCGGCCTTCCCGGGAAGCCCGGTGGAAAAGCTCAGTCTTGCAGGCCCCATGGAACTCATTAAGCACTCGCAGGGCCCGCACAGCAGGAGAGGTAAGGCAGACTCATTCAGGCGGGGGCCAGGAGTCGTAGTGCTGCTCTGGGTCCGGGTTGAGGCCAGCCGTATCACTGGCGGGGACCAGGGGTCACCAGTAGATCTGCCGTTGCCGAAGCGCAGCTACCTATGTGGGACATAAGGGGTGATGCGGTCCTCAAGCAGGTATGTGGGTCCCATGCCGCTGTATAAGGCCTTTTAAAGGTTAAAACCAGCACTTTGAAAACGATCCGGAACCTCCACTGGAAGCCAGTGCAGACAGTACAGAACAGGGCTGTTATGATCTGAATAACCACCACCTGTTAGAAGCCGTGCCGCTGCATTCTGGACCAGCTTCAGCTTCCGGATCAGTCGCGAAGGGAAGGCCCTGCGTAGAGCGAAAGTTACAATAATCAAGCCCTCGAGGTGACCGCCTTCGCGATGGGATCACAGTGGCCAGGTCGGACGGGGAGAAATAGGGAGCCAGCCGCCGTAAGCCTGGCGAGTATAGGTGGAAGAACGCGAAATTGGGTAACATGGGCCACCTGGTTCTCCATAGATAATGAAGAGTCCAGGCGGACCTCCCAGGTTTTCGCGCAGCCAGAGATGTTAGGGCTAACATAATCTCCTCCAGATCTTCGGCGCAAGGCTGAAATTCCCTCGGTCTCTCCCCCCGGCCCAGCCAAAGGACCTCCTCGGGCCTTCGCCGCTGCTAAGTTTCAACCTACTCTTGTCTCAACCAACCAGCAACCGAATCTTTTGACAGTGCGCTAGAGCTGCAGGGGCGGAGGTCGCTCCCCCCTCCATCAACAGAATGAGCTGGGTGTCATCCGCGATATTGGTGGACAGACCAGCCCAAAACTCCGCACCAGCTGAGCTTAGGGGCCGTATGTAGATGTTAAATAAGAGCGGGGAAAGCAAGGCCTCCTGAGTGAACCTCTAACAATTAAGTGGGGGGCTCTGTGGGAGGCCTCATCCCTCAAGTACCATACCCAGCTAGCTCCCCACCCTGGTGAAACGAGGTAATCCATTGAAGGACTGTGCCTCGCGACCTGCAGAGGCAGCCAGAAGGTGGATCAAAAGGTCGTGGATCGACCACATCAAACGCTACTTGTAAGATCGAGCAATACCAGCAGCGCCGATCCGCCTCGGTCTAGCTGCATGCGGAGCATATCTGTGATGGCGATGAGAACGGTCTCCGTCCCATGCCCAGCACGGAAGCCGGACTGGAAGGGATCGAGTGCCGGACTGGAAGGGATCGAGTGCCGGACTGGATCGAGTGCCGGACTGGAAGGGATCGAGATTACAAACCAACTGTTCCACAAATGCCTTAATAGCATATAGTAAGCTTTGACTAGTATAAAAGTACTGAAGGAAATCCACCTCCACATGCATCACAGGTAAAGATGAAATCTGAAAAGTTGACACTGCATCATTTCTAATAAATTATCAAAACCCACAACTTCTTCCAATATATCTACTAGAAAATAATTTTACCCACAAAAATTAAGGCTACCAGATTTGTGAGAAATTAAAAGATTACTTAGATTGAGTTGGACAATAACTATCTTGTGAAGGATTCATGTCATTACTAAAATAGGCGCTCATTAAATAAAACTCCTAGAAAATACCAACATGGTGTAATGGTTAAAAGCAGTGAACTGTAATATGGCAAGAGCTGGGTTTGATTCTTGACTCCTCCATGTGAGCCTACTGGTTGACCTTGGGCAAGTTACAGTTCTCTCAGAACTCTTTATTTGTTTCTTTTAGCAAAAAATACTAACAGTGCCATTCTAAGACACCTTTCTAATCCTCTTTAATGCAATGAACTTGGTATTATTATTATTATTATTATTATTATTATTATTATTATTATTATTATTATTATTATTATTATTACTTAGGTTTATAGACCGCCCTCCCCCGAAGGGCTCAGGGCGGTGAACAGTATAAAAAGAGCACAATCAAATTAAAGACGATATAAATACAAGTTAAGATGGCTCTAATGATAAAAATAAACCTTACCCCATTAAAATGCAGCATCAATTAATTAACTCAAGATGGCGCCTGCTATCAATTCCCACAGAGAATCCCAGAAGGGGTGGTAGGATCTTCATGATGTCAGACAAAACAAGAAGGGAGGGAGGGGGCCCCTAAACGGCTAGTCTCCCCAAAAGCCTGGTGGAACAGCTCAGTCTTGCAGGCCCTGCGGAACTCAACGAGATCCCACAGGGCCCGGACAGTTGGAGGAAGAGCGTTCCACCAGGCAGGGGCCAGAGCTGTAAAGGCTCTGGCCCGGGCGGAGGCCAGCCGTATCATGGAGGGGCCAGGGATCAACTCTCAGGCAGATTCTCACTTCTGCCGAACACAGAGACCGATTTGGGACATATGGGGTAAGACGTCCCGCAGGTACGGAGGTCCCAGGCCGCGCAAGGCCTTAAAGGTTAACACCAACACCTTGAAAATGATTTGGTAGGGTAGGGCATAACTCTGCTTAAGATGACTGTAAATGACCTTAACAATTGTCTCAACCCAATTTGGGCTAGAGAGATAAGGGTTATATGATCTTTAGATCTTACAGTTCAAGGATAGAAGATGAAAAAAGCAAACTTTCAATTCCTCAGCTGTGTTGTTTGATGTATTGTCGAAGGCTTTCACGGCCGGAATCACTTGGGAATCACAGCCCGGAAACCACACAGCACCCAATATGTTGTTTGAGTTTCCAACTCCTAGATGCTGAGTTATTATTGAACATTTGGCTATTTGGAAAATGCCTAAAGCAAAGAAGAGAAAATGTTCAAGTCATGTCCTGTACACATTAACAAACCAAACAGAACAGGGGCAGCATGGTAAATGAAATCTGATGCATTATGGAAACAAGAATAACATAAGAGAAAAGGCTGAACCAATGCCTGTTCATCAAACAGAAATGAAAAGCAAAAACATCAACACAATGCTGGGAGTGTTGCTGGAGTGCACAATAGACCTTTATGTGCTTAAAAATGGTTCTTTATAGCAATCCACATGATATAAATGTTGATATAGCTGGTTTCATGTACAGGTATTGTATCACTGAGTCAAATACACCCTGGGAAGGTCCTTCATACAGTCACTGCTCCTGGAGCAGAGTGGCCAAGACTTTTATAAATTCACTCCAGTGTGCATCCTCCTGCATAGTATTCCTTAGAAAATATCCACTACTGTAACAGCATACTTTGTTTTGCATCTGCTAGAGAAAATTTAGAACACCAACTGAACAATAAATAACATGTGTTGTTTTTGAGTACAGGACATACAACTATCAAATTCACATTTACAATTTTAAAAATTCCATTTAATTTATACTTTTAAAAAGAAGAGGGAGGTGTTCAATTAGTGTTGATATACACATTCCACAGATAATTTGTTAAACCAAAAACCAACAATAGATCTTCTAAATCCAGAGGCAGTATACCATGATAGCCATTATCTGTTCTTTGTCTTAAGCATGTTCTGACTAGAGCAGGGGTAGGGAACCTGCGGCTCTCCAGATGTTCAGGAACTACAATTCCCATCAGCCCCGGCCAGCATGGCCAATTGTAGTTCCTGAACATCTGGAGAGCCGCAGGTTCCCTACCCCTGGACTAGAGCAAACTAGCCTGGGCTATCCAGGTTAGGGCACTTATTCTTATAGTTTACAAGAAAATAAACACAATGCTGTTTTTTATGTTAAGAATTTTTGTAGCATTCTTTTAACCAAATAATTCATTTGAACCTGAGTATCATTCCAGGGACTTGTTGCTCCCTCACCTCCTCTTACCTGCAGTATTAAAGGGGGAGAGGCATATTACAACTTTCACGTTATTACGTACAGCTATTTGGAAAGGCAAAGTGGAGATTCAAGGCTGAGAACATTGTAGATTGCTTGATTGTCAAGAGACAGAAGGGGAAACAAACAGCCCAAACATATTTTGTCATGAATCTAATGCAAGGTTTCCCAACATGGCAGAAGTGCAGGGACTTAGTTGCAGCATTCTGTGCCACGTTCCACCACCAGGGGAAGGCAGCAGCAACCACACGGCTGCAGTTTTGCCCCTCTGCTGGGGAAAGTGCCCCAAAGAGGTCAAACGCCAGCATGGCCATCCCCACGGGTGGATCCCCTTTTGGATGGGGCTCTAAACCATCTTTCCCAATCAGTGTTCTTGACAGAGGTGACAAAAGACACTCCTGATGTAACCAGAGGGACAGATAATAATGATACTGTTTTAATATAATTCTTGATAGACATATAGTCTTAGTAGAATTTAGGTTTATTTTTGTTTTCTGTAAGGTTTTCCTTCCTGCTGTAAAATGCATTACTAAGTCACAAGCTTGCTGAAACAAAAGGATGCAGACAGTAAATGAATCAGGCAAACCCCTTCTGCATTTTACATAGCCCCAAGTAATTGTCACACACACCCAGGACAACTATCCAGAGGTGTTTCCCTCACCAAAGATAAGACCTGGATGTCTCGGAAGAATGGACCTTAATGGCCCCTGATGGCCCTATATAGTTATTGTATAATTCAATCTATGGTGTAACCTCTAAAATTTACTATAAGAAGTCTGTACTTTTCTGTGTTCAGTGTGCTTTTTGCCAGGCTTGGCCATGTGCCTTCCCTGGTGCTGACCAAGCTGCTGAATTCACTTCTTACTGAACGAAACTCTGTTCAACCGCATTAAAACTTTATTTTATTTTTCAATTTGAATTTTGTGGCTTCAACTTTATTTGTTGCCAAGCTGAAATCACTGACATTGCTATTAAAGTTACCTTTGGGCAGCTGGTAACACTGACCACTATCAGAACTTTAGTTCCCAGGAGTAGGTTTCAGAGGCATTTGGATACTCTGAATTTTTGGAAGCAAAAGTGACTGAAATCTATAAAACTACAAAAGTCTCATTCGTGTTCAGGCCTCGATTATTATTTCAGTATTCCCTAGGTTAATTTCATCCACATCCAGTTCTTTCCCCACAGCTCAACATTATGTAAGCCAGAACTCAGTACACATGCTTTCATACATGAAATGAACAAAGGAATAAAAAGAACTGAAGAATGGAAAATTGCCCAGGAAAGATGAACCTATTACTGTCCGGGACTCCACTGCTAGGAATCACTGAAGCAACTGGAAAATGGTCCATCAAATCCCACAGACACTAGTAACAAACAATCAACATCATCAAAGTTATCACTGGCACCTGCAAAGTGTTTTTAGAAAGTGAGTGGGGTCAGGTGGGGCTTTTGCTCAACAAATCTGACTGGCCACTGGAAATTTGATTTGCTGTGCCAATTTTTTACTATCAGCTTTTACACATGTGGGTTGGTTTGAGTGAACATTCTCTTCAGATTTGATTCTCAGTTATTACATGTTTTCCGCTCTTTGATGCTCTCCTCCTGTGTCAGATCAGAGAATCCCTACAGCTTCTGAAAACTTTTAAGTGTGACTTTCTCTCCTTTTGCAGGCAATGTGAATGAGATTAAAATGCACTTTGCTTTCCTCTGGGTTTTTTTTCATTCCTACCTACCTTTCCCCACCAAAAACACAGTAGTTCCTCCCACTGTTTGGGTCAGTATTTCAGGATGATCTGAAGGGATTCTTAAAAAATAATAACAGTGAAGATCTGTAACTGGAGTGGTAGACGCAATGAAATTGACAAGGCTGGTCTAGTGAAGTAATGCTGGACTAAAGATGGCAATAAGGAAACAAGGTGGTATGCAACTTTCCCAAATTGTGGTTGCATGGAAACAACAAGGAGACGGAGATATGAGCAAGATGGCAGATTGGCCTGGGTAGAGACAATTTGGGAAATGTAAACAAAAAAATGTGAGGAAACCTCACTTCAAAACAAAGATTACTTCTCAGCCACATGGTAAGTGCTAAGTGTATAAAGGACCAATGTTGCTCTGGCAGCATTTGCAGCTACAACATAAGATTCTTCACTGTATAACTGAAGGTAAGCTGTGACAGCCATTTTTATCACTGGCTCTGCCTTCTGCAGCACCTATTTTGTGGCTGCACCTACCACACCATGTCAAAATTTCAAAGGTATCCACAGACTCAAAAAAGTTTGGGAACCCTTGATCTAAGGACTGGTGTAGGTGAACCATCAGTACATCCTTTAGTCAGACACAGTTACAGAGTAATTTTTAGCATATGCAAATCAGATTTAAAAGCAACAGCAGTCTGGTAATACTGGGGGTGTTATTGGTCCAGCCCTGGATGCCTGAGATCACAGGTGAGCACCAGCAGCAAGCCACCTTGTGGCTTGATTGAGGCAGTTCCTCATCTAGGATCCAAGGCCTCCCTCTCCCCACAGTGCTAGCCAGAGCTTCAGAAGCAGTCTTGTGCCTACTATGAAGTGAAAGTTTGTTCCATTTTGTGTGCAGTATCAAATGTATTGGGAAGCATTTAATTATACTAGTAGATATTGTAGTATGATGTGTTCTTTATAGTGTATACTATGGTGATCCATTCAGTGATGATTAAAGGCTTTGCAACTTTGGGATTTTACACACTTGGTGGTTTATAGAATGTCTCAACCAAAAAGAGGTTATGCAGTTAAATAAGGATGCCATTTTGAAATAGTGTCTTTTCTCTTTGCCTTTGTGCTGGGAAAGGGTGGGATGTTAAATCTAATAAAATTAAAATAAATTGAGGATTTGAGGAGGGGAGGGGCAACAATATGCCTGGGCCCCACCAACACCAGCTTCTCTATTGGTCGAGTCTGGGGGTAACTCTAGCTAGAAGCCTGAATGCGTCTATTTTGTCAAGGTGACCTTTTTTAGTGGGCCATTCTGTTTTGGTAAAGGCATAACTGATCCTTTGGGAAATTTAACATGTTCTGCATTGGTGATCCTAGTGCTGAGTTCACACCCAAAGGTGTATTTTCCCCTTCTCTTATTTGTTTTCAAAATATCCTCTTCCCAACCTTTATTTTTGAAGCTAGGCTGCCACCTTGTGGAATATTTATTTTGCATTTTCCTTATAAAGCAAAAAACAAACAAACATGCTTTTTCTTGTTGCAGCAGTTAATTGATCATTTAAAGTTAATGTGTATTTTGATGCTAGAAGTTCTAAACTCAAACATATTAAAAGCTGTTGCTGAGAAAATAATAGACACAGGCAAATAAAGTGCAGAAACTAATGCTAGCTTGGAGAAAGGAAAATGTTTAGTATAAAGGGACTATGGCTGTTATCCAGAGCCTCTCCCAGGGTTTGCAAAGATCTGGAGACACTTTACAAGAATCTGATTCCATCGTAGTCTGGCTCAGTTACATTAATGTGTGTTTGTGTTAAGTGTCATTAGGTAGCATCCGACTCATGGTGACCCTTCTAAATCAATGCCCTCCAAATCATCCTATTGTTAACATCCTTGCTCAGGTCTTGCAAACTGAGGGTCACGGCTTCTTTTATAGAATCGATCCATCTCATTTTGGGTCTTCCTCTTTTCCTAGTGTTATTGTCTTTTCCAGTGAGTGTTATCTTCTCATAATGTGACCAAAGTACAATAGCCTCAGTTTTGTTGTTTTAATTTATAGAAGCAGTTCAGGCTTGATTTCATCTATGACCCACTTATTCATCTTTTTGGCAATCCACAGTATCCACAAAACTCTTCTCCGACACTACAGTTCAAAGGAATTTACTTTCTTCCTATCAGCTATCTACACTGTCCAGCTTTCACACCCATACATAGTAATAGGGAATACTATGGTATGAATTAACTTGATCTTGGTTGTTAGTGACCCATCCTTACACTTAAGAATATTTCCTAGCTTTTTCATGGCTGCCATTTCCAGTCTCAATCTCCTTCTGATTTCTTGGTTGCAGTCTTCCTTTTGGTCAATGATGGAGCCAATGAATAGAGGGTCTTGAACAGTTTCAATTCTCTCACTGTCAACCTTAAATTGATGAACTTAAAAAGAAGCTGAGGCAGAAAAGTCTGACTCTGAAGTGTTCATCCCTCACAGAACCTCAGTGTGTGAGTGACAGGTTAGGAGTGAGTGGAGTTTTAGAAGGGGTCAGAGCTTCTGACAAGGTTGGGAGTTCAATTCTGAGCTCTAGAGAAAACAGATGTGTTTAGCATCTGTGAAGGACCTGTAGCATTGGCAGGAAAAGAGTATTTGGGAAAGAAGGAACACTACTCTAGCCATTAAGGGGAATTATCTTCTGGGGAGAAAGGAATTCCTTGCCCAGGACCTAAGAACAGAGCTAGTTCATCTTCCTGACAGAGTGGGAGAACTGAGGAAAGAATTTGTGTTGAAGAGGAACCATTCCCTAATCAGAGGGTGAATTTACACTTCATGTAGGAGAATTCACATCCCTAGTTCTTTAGAAAGATTTGCTTCAAATGCTGTGAAATAATTCTAAGGTTTGAGAAGTCTGAAGGACAAGGGGGTTGGGAGAATACCCCTTTCTGAATAGTTTACAGGTGCCAGAGTCAACACATGAACCTCTGAGTGCCAGCTTGCATTAATTCTGTGAAATATCTGGAAAGTATATCACATTTTAATGCATTAAGAACTGTGTGTCCAACTGAAATCTAATCTATCAGCCAAACAGCACCTATGCTGAACTAAGATATTGGAAGAATTAGGGAACGTTCTTTTCCTTTGGTATAAGGGAGATGGAGGTTCTACCTGTCATTATCCCCTGCCTTCATAGCTGCACAGTCTCAATCTCCTTCTGATTTCTTGGTTGCAATCTCCCTTTTGGTTAATGATAGAGCCAAGGAGTAGAAAGTCTTGAACAATTTCAGTTTCCTCATTGTCAGCCTGAAATTGAGAAATTTCCCAGTCAGATGCTGTGGCACACCCATTCCCTTTAAAATCAGCCATAGCTTTTCATGATCCACATAGGCAAATTTTTTTGCTGTAATCTATGAAACACAAGCTAATTTTCTTCTAAATTCCCTCATAAGATCAGTAATGTAAATTTGCAATATGATCTCTAGTGCCTCTTCCTTTTCTGAATCTAGCTTGAAGATCATGCATTTGTCATTCCACATGTGGCAACAGTCTTTATTGTAAGATTTTGAGCATTACTTTACTCATGTGAGAAATTAATGTGATGGTCCAATAGTTGCTGCAGCCTGTGGTGTCTTTTCTTTTGCGTTTGGAATGTTAAATTGACCATTTCCAGCCTGTGGGCCATTATTTTGTTTTCCATATTTGTTGGCATATTTTTGTCAAGATTTTGATAAACTCCTGTGAATTGGAATAACTGTATTGGTATCCCATCTGCCCCTGAGGATTTGTTTTTCCCTGTTGCTCTCAGTGCAACTTTCACTTCTAGAACGTTTCCAAAATACTTTGTTCTATGTAAAGCAATTTTGTGATTGACCTTTGATCATCTGTTTCTGCTTTTCACATGCCAATTTTTTCTGCTTTATGACTGTTGCACTGTTGTAGTCTGGATTGCACTGTACAATGGGTGGACAACATTGCTTCAAAGTAAAGGACTGGTAACAACATGCAATAGAAATAGAGATCATTCGTACAGAACCTTTCCCTTAGCTTCGTCCTAATTCTGGCCTCCAACCAGGTACCAGGATAACCCTATAATGAAGAGAACCTAACTGCTGGGCAATTGTGTTTTCACATTTTTAAATCTCTCTACTAATGTTACATAAAAGCAGTCAATGCACTTAGCAATGAGGAAGAGGACAGCTGAAGAGGATGCTGGTTGAACGTTGCTGGAGAATTTCTCTGACGGGGGATGAGAGGCCACAGAACAGGACAGTGTACCTTTAAGAGAAAAAGAAAGCAGGAAGTGGCTCTGATGCTCTAAGACTCTTACACAGGCGCGCGTGAGCGCTCGCGATTGTTGCGGTCTTGCTAGTCAAACTCGCCCATGTCTCGGTTTAGAAACTGGCGAGGAGTTAAACTGATCGCAAGAGAGCTGCCAAGCTTCAGGTGAGCTCCTTTACTTCCGTGTCGATACCTGGGAGGGCTGTAGGCTATAGCCTAGTATTGGGATTTTCATGGCAATTGTGCAAGGCGAGCAGAGTTCTGGCGCGCCTTCCTTCCTATGGTTGTACAGCACAACTGTACTATCCTGACGTTTTTATTCCATTCTGCGAGCTGCTTTTCAAAATGTATCAATCCCCTCCCCTGTGTGAACAAAGAATACAGAACACAGTTTTCCACCGTTTTATAGTTAAAAGCAGGTTCTCGATGAGTGGCCCACTCCAGTCTCACATCAGGGGTTACTGCTTTAAGCCCCTCTGCCCACATCCCCATGCCAAATTAGGCTTGATGTAAAATGTTCACCCTCCATTGCTGCTGCTTATCCTCATTAACTGCCATATCCCATCCTGGAATGATTTATAAATTAGTAACCTGACCAGTGAGAATATGTGTCCAGGGTTCAAACTTTACTGGATGACTTTGTGCATACTTTCTTGATCTGGTCTATTTCACATGGATGATGTGAAGGTAACACAGAAAGAGAGAGTTACACTGAAGGTTTAGTACAAACATTACTATACTCAAACACTTGTGCCAAAATTAATAGCTGATCCAGTTTTCAGGTCCCATCTTCCAAGACACACCAATGATGAACATTTTGATTTTGGACATGAGAAAGCATTAAGAACATTTTCCCCTCCCTCCAATTGGTATGTTTTGTAAAAAACTCAGCTGTGGTTTCCAGCAAAAGAAAATACTCTGTTGGAATAGCATGAATTCTAGGAGCTTCGGCAAGGTGGAGGTTTTGGCCCATTCAAGTGGTGTGGGAGGGGACTATCTTTACAGTGGTTGGAACTTGCTTTGAGATCTGCTACTCAAGCAAAAGTACAATATAAGCTAAGACATGATTGTCATGAGGTTAATGGACAGGAAATGCTGAAATGGCTAAAAGCTACCAGAAGTAAAAGATGTAGCGCTAGTGGACCAGTGGTATATTTTTTGTGTTGGTTGAGAAAGGTGCAGTAATTGCTGTTTTTGAGGATGGATAATAATTGGTGGAAAAACATGGTTAGAATTAGTTGACTTCTTTGGGAGCTTGTTTGGTTGTAGAAAAGTTCTTAACTGGAGCTTGAAATTTAATGGATACTGAGGCAGGTAAAATGAAAAGTATTTCAGTGGTGACTTGCTATGCATATGCTCTAGATGTGGACGTCCTAAATGCCTGCAGAAGGTTATGGGATGGATGATAAGCAGTAAACTGAAGCTGAATCATGACAAGACTGGGGTGCTGTTGATCAATAGAAAAGCTGTTTAGGAACCACAGTATTCTTCAGTCCCCCAAAGAATCAGGTTCATAGCCATCTGTTTCCTGTCACAGTTCAAAGTGCTGGTTCTTATTTTAAAGGCACAAATAGATTTGGGCCAGGTGCCTGAAAGACCACCTCCTCCCATACTTTCCAGCTGACCAATCAAATTTTGGCTCCCAAGCCCTGCTCTCTGTGCCCTTGCCTTTGTGGGGTGGAGGGCAGTGACAAGACATGAGTATTTTCTGTGGTAGTACCTTGCCTTTGGTATGCCCACTCCCTGGAAGCAGCCCCAGACCAAAACACATATTTTTCCCAGGCCTATAATTAGAGGGGTTTGTCTTATTAGCTTATGTCTAATGGCTTGTTTTTAATATTGTGATGGCTTTAATTACAAGTTGCCTGAAGCAGGATCCTGAATAGGTGGCAAAAATATTCTAAATAAATAAATGGGAGCAGTACAATTAGCATACTGTACAGTATTTCATGATGTTGAAAAATGACTGCTTCCCTCACGATTCTTAGCATTGGGAGTTTAGGAGAGGACTGAAACATTCTTCCTGTTATTAAACATATCAGGAAGTTAGTCCAATATTTACAGAGATGTTTCAAGCTACTTTGTTTGTTATATGCAACTTTCTTCAGAGAAAACTGGTTAATTGCAGAAACTGGGCCCTTCATTTATCTTTTGTAGGAAGCAAAACATTTCCTCTTTAACTGACTGTTTTGCAATACTTTTGCTTTCTGGTCTTGCAAAATAGAGATGCTTCTGGTATCTGCCCCAGGTGAAAACACCTGGCAGTATTTGCTTATCAGGCTTTGTTTATTGGTCCTCATACTCTCAATAGGAAGTGGTTGGTTCTTTAGGAAAAAGATCTGAAGACTTGGCTTTCCTGATACTTTCCCGAACAAAGAACTCAAAAGAGAGACCTGCACCAGGGTATGGTAGCCACAGAGGAAGCGTAGTTGGTGCTTAAAATGTTTGTGTTCAATTTAGTCACCAGAAACCAACAAAAAACCCAAAAAATTATTTGTTGTGAGATTTGCAGGTTATGTATCCGTGGTCTCAGACCACAGCTACTTAACCTGAAAACATCACAACAAATATTTAACTCCAGTAGTGAAAGCCTTTGAGAAATTTTTAACAAAAATGGCACCTCCTTTCCACAATGTTCTTTGTCTCATGTGGCATGCTGAGATGGAAGTCTTAAACTATCTCCAGTTCGTCATGATAGTCCAATGCAGTCACCTGGCTTAGCTGAGGTTTGTTTCTTTCCCATTATTTATTTTGTAATCTGGTTTAATCCAGGAAGAAAGGAAACTAGAAGCAACTGAGGCACTTACCTTTGTATGTCACAACTAAATAGAGTTAGCTGAACACTTCATATTTAGTCTCTACATGTGCAAAAAGAGAAAGGAGAGAGTGCAGGAGCACAACTGACCAGTCAAGTTTGTTTGTGATATGACTGTTGCAAGGACGTAGGTAAGGGGGGGGGGAGTTTCTTGGACGTAGGTAAGGGGGGGGAGTTTCTTGGGTTCAACCCCCCCATTGCATGCCCGAAGCTCCGCCCCCCCCCCCCCCGTTTGTGGGTTTTTTGTATTTTAAAGTGTTTTTCGGTTTTTGGCCTGCAGGGAGCGCAGTTTTAGGCTAGCAGCACCAAAATTTCAGGCTATTGTCAGGTGATGCTCCTGATGAGACCAGCCTAGTTTGGTGAAGTTTGGTTCATGGGGTCCAAAGTTATGGACCCCCAAAAGGGGTGCCCCCATTCCCCATTGTTTCCAATGGGAGCTAATAGTAGATGGGGCTACCCTTTTAAGGGTCCATATCTTTGGACCCTCTGAATAAAACTTCACTAAACCTAGGTGGTATCATCAGGATAGTCTGATGCTGATACCACCCACGTTTGGTGATGGTTGGTTCAGGGGGTCCAAAGTTATGGACTCCCAAAAGGGGTGCCCCATCCCCCATTGTTTCCAATGGGAGCTAATAGAAGAAGATCCATAACTTTGGACCCCCTGAACTAAATTTCACCAAACCTGGGTGGTATCATCAGGAGAGTATCCTAAAGATACCCTGAATGTTTGGTGCTGCTAGCTTAACAATTGCACCCCTGATAGCAGGCACCCCCCCAAATTTCCCCAGATTCTCTTTTTAAATCCCTTCAGCATGGATTTAAAGGGAGAGTCTGAGGTCCCCAATTTAAACATTGAAAGTGATGCTGTTTCAGGGTGGGGGATGGATCACTTTCAATGTTGTTTTAACTGGGGACCCCAGATTCTCCCTTTAAGATGGATTTAAAAGAAGAATCTGGGCTTCCTAATTTAAACACCATTGAAAGTGATGCTGTTTGGAGGTGGATTCCAGCATCACAGCAGCCGCCCATGCCGGGGGTGGTGGTGCGCAAACCTCAGATTTTGCACTGAGCTCCATTTTCCCTAGCCTGGAGGGGAGGGAGAAGGGACTGCCGGCTGCCAGCTGGGAGCCCAGCCAGTGGGGCGGGGCGGGCAGGGCAGGGCAGGGCAGGGCAGGAGAGGGCAGGGCAGGGCAGTCTGTCATCACTTGCCTCGGAGAGCTGCTTTTATAAGCACTGAGACCAGGGGCAGGGCTTGGGGAGTGTGGCCACGCCCCCAGGGGTGGGTGGGGGCGTGGCCTCATCCCAACCCCCCATAAAAAATCTATATCTACATCACTGGACTGTTGTGTTTTAAACTGGCTCCACTCAAGATTTCTTTATGCAGGTTCAGGCCTGGTTAAAACCCACCTCTAAAACACTCATATGACCTATCCTACCTGCTCTCCACTCCATTATTAGGAACTGATGTTTGGGGAGGTGCAATGTCCCGGCACTGCATTCTGAACAGTACCAAGTAATCTGCTAGTAATCTATTAATAATCTACTGGTATTTAAGTACTTCTGGTAGAAGGTGACCAGATACTGGGCTGTGGTGCACTTCTTGCTTATAAAGAGAAACAAATAAAATATTGTGAACCTGTATCAAGGGATTATGCTCTGTTAAAGTAGTAGAGATGTTTGTCTCTGGGCTGTGGTGTCCACTAAATTAGCTTAATGGCTTGATAACCTGCCCAAGCTAGGTTCCAGGAATGGTGCTTATCTTACGCCACCTTGTGACGTTTTCTTCGTGCTTCCATTTGTCTTGCAGGTGATAGGCTGACCACCCACTCGCTGGCCATGAAAAGTACACTGAACTATCTGTGGGAAACAGAGGATGTGCTGGGTCAAGGTGCCACTGCCAGTGTCTACAAAGCCCGCAACAAGGTTAGGAGGTGCTTCCTTACTGGAATGTGTATTCTGGCTTTTCTGTCCCAAAAGAATGAAAACAAAAGAATTACAAATAAAATGGGGCTGTTTGGCAAAAGAGATGTCACAATACAAGTGCAAAACAATAGTCACAGTAGGATGTTGTGGGTTTTCCGAGTTGTATGGTTGTGTTCCAGTAGTATTTTCTCCTGACGTTTCGCCTGCATTTGTGGCTGGCATCTTCAGAGGACCTGGTAACTGTAAAGCAAGTGGAGTATATATACATGTGAAATGCCCAGGGTGTGACAAAGAAGCATTTGAATTGGTTAAAAGTATTAAATTTTGCAAGTGAAATGTGTATGTGTTAAATGCTCCATTTTAGCATTTGTATATAACATTGAAGTTGCATAATCAATTAGTAAGGCCATTTGCATAGAGGTTTGCCTGTGCGTTTAGGTTCTCATTTACAATCCATTTTATTGCTTCCTGCAGAGAGACATCTTGGGTCTGGGTGGTGTTCAATAACCATTGTCTTGATTTTAGTGTTTTTGAGTACTGGTAGCCAAATTTTGTTCATTTTCATAGTTTCTTCCTTTCTGTTGAAATTGTCCATGTTCTTGTGGATATCAGAGGCTTCTTTGTGTAGTCTGATGTAGTGACCGTCAGAATGGTCCAGAATTCCTGTGTTTTCAAATAACATTCTGTGTCTAGTTTGGTTTATACATGTTCTGCTAATGCTGATTTTTCCGGCTGAATTAGTCTGCAATGCCTTTCATGTTCTACTGGAACACGGCAATACAACTCAGAAAACACACAGCATCCTAGTGATTCCGGTCGTGAAAGTCTTTGACAATACAATGGTCACAATTCTTTTTTGGGTATATGATTAAAGGTGACAAGTGGAGTTACATTGAGGCTTCTCTTAGGCCCCTTCTGCACATACAGAATAATGCACATTCTATCCACTTTCACAATTCTTTGAAAGTGGATTTTGCTATTCCGCACAGTAAAATCCAGCTTCAAAGTGCATTGAAAGTGGATTGAAAATTCATTATTCTGCATCTGTAGAAGGGACCTTAGTGAAGCATATAAAAAGATCACATTAGGGATGATTAATAAGGAAAGTTTTGAGATTCAAAAGCTACGTCCACCTCAGAAATGGTAGTCAAGTAAGGAGGAAGTTGAACTGGGATGCCCAAGGGGTGGGAAGCTGGGCTTGTTTTTGTGTTGTGTGGGGTTGTTACTTTGGGCTGCCAATGTGGCACTTGCATAACATCTGTAATCTTTCTGAAGGCCTTTCTCTCCTACCCAAAGGGTCAAACTAGTTGTGACCTGTGATTAAGATATCTGAAAGATTTATTTTTTAAAAGCTTGTTAGTATTTACCTCATTCTTTCAGTGCCTCTTCAGTGATTAAAATCACTCACCAAAGCTACAGTGAGTTCTCTGGAGGGAGAAAACAAAGATACCCCTTTAGTCAGCACCTTTAAAGAAGCCTCAGGAAACTGAAAATTGCCTTTAAAAGACCCATGGGAGCCCTTTAACATTTGGTTGTAGGCCCTCAAATGTGTGCTGGCTGATAATAGTGCTGGTTTTCATTGAAAAGATAATTTAGGTGATGTTCTTTTGGGGATATTTCCAATGCAACAGCTGTCTATGAAAAGCTGAGGCAATTAAGTCCCTGCATGAAGACTTGATTGTCTCAGAAACTATCACGTGAGCTCACTTCATACATACAGTTTCTCATATGTGCATCTATTTGTAATGCAATTGTTTGGATTAATCTCTTCATGGAAGGTGTGAAGGGGCAATGGGAATTTAAGTTTTACCAGCACATCTGTTGTTTCGGGGAATATTCACTGATGCAAGTGAAATCATAGAAAGTATTTGGTGAGATGCATGACTCAAATGGCTCATGCACGTGTGTGTGAAATGAGCCACCAATAGTCTCTTTATCATGTGCCCATTGCCTATGTGGATATAATCTTTTAACTTTTACATTTTACATGTTTAATGTTGCAAATTTAAAAGCTTGCAATGTGTTCATGTACAATAGAAAGTCTTTCCTTATATCCTTGCTAATTTCTTTTTCCTCCCCCTGCCCTAGAAATCAGGAGAACTAGTTGCTGTGAAAGTCTTCAACAATGCCAGTTACCTGAGACCTCAGGAGGTGCAGATAAGGGAATTTGAAGTCCTAAGGAAGTTAAACCACCATAATATTGTCAAACTCTTTGCTGTGGAAGAAATTGTGAGTGTGACTTGTAACAATGAGGAATTGTTGCTATGATAGCGTTGATAGGGTAATAGTAACTTTATGATAAACTCTGCACGAACAAATGTGATGTGTTTTGTTTGTCCAGAATTTTTGTTCAGCATGTTTGGGAGCCCTGCCCACCATATATAGCATCTGTGTAGGTCAGTCTAACACTTTATCTGACTACTTGTTTATACAAAATATGCTAAAAGCCATTTGAGGTTGTATGAATAATGTGTGTGAGTATACACACACATATGCTGTATATTGGCCTTGGTACACTGGTATGTCACAATGCAGCCTGTTTCGGGGCAGCATTTGATCTCTTATCTGCTGGTGACTCTCCTTAGAAGAATCCTGGTAAAGGGGCAGGGGCAGTGGTGGGATTCAAATGATTTAACAACCAGTTCTGGTGGTGGGATTCAAATAATTTAACAATTGGTTGTTTACAAGCACCATTTTAACAACCGGTTCTGCCGAAGTGGTGTGAATCTGCTGAATCCCACCACTGGTCAGGGGGTACATTCTTATGGGCCCATTTTGGAAGAGAGATGGGGGCTCATACTGTTGGGGGCCCCGATCCAATTTTTACCAAAGTTGAGTGTTATTTAAGGAGAGTCACCAACAGCTAAGCTGAAAAACAGCCCTTTGAACCCCAGAAAGATTTGCCTTAAACTACAATTGAGCTGTGATATTTAAACATTAAAGAGCTACTGAGCCTACTGCCCAGTTTACACCAGACAGCAGGTTCAGCACCAGCTCTTTAAAGTTTAAATAGTACAGATCTTTAGTTGAAAAAATAATACAGCTCAAGTGTAGCTTGTGGAAACATTTACAGGGCCCGGGAGGCATTTTTCAAGGTAGAGGCACCAAATGTTCAGTGTAGCTGCTAGTGACTTTCCTTAGAAGAAACCCCAAGTGTGGTAAAGGTTGGGTCAGGAGTCCAATTTTATGGGCCCCATTTTTCTTCCACTGGTAACAGTGAAGGATGAATGGGGCGCTCTCTATGGAGGTCCATACAATTGGATCCTCTGACTCAATCTTTACCAAATTTGGGGGGTTCTCTAAGGAGAGTCACCAGCAGCTACACTGAAAATTTGGTTTCTCTATCTTGAAAAACACCTTCCCCAGACCCCTGGAAAGATTCTCAATGGGGTATAATGGACCCTAATTTTTTATTCTTGAAAAAAAAACCTGTGGAAAAACCCCATGCCAGTATGGGGACTTGGGATTTTTCGAGACTCCTGAAAATTTTTGAGTCCAATATACCCAAATGTAAATTCCAGTGGATCATCTTGTTCATTGAGTTGTGTCTCTGTTTGTACTCAGTCTGGGCAATCTTTGTACTCAGAGACTGTACTCAGTCTGGGCAATCTTTTTGCAGCAGCTGAGGACATGATCTACAGTTTCATCAGCTTCTTTGCACAATCATAAGCATAAAAAATAAATAAATCTATATTTTGCGTAATCCGAGGATTTTTCGATTCTGGCCTTGATCGAATTTGTTCTAATGGCTTTCCCTTGAGCAGCTAAAATCAGAGATTCAGGTTCCTTTTTCAGACTTCCAGTTGTTAACCACAGCCAGTCATTGTCCACCTTGTCCTTGATCTTCTCCAGAAATTGGCCGTGCAGAGCTTTGTTATGCCAGCTTTCGGTCCTCATTTTAATCACAATTTTTCTGTATTCTTGTTTGGTTTTCTGGGTCTTCAGCAAACGTCTGTTCTTCACTTTAATCAATGCCTGTTCTTGACTTTTAGTCACATAATCAGCCAGCGCATATTTATCCTCTTCCACTGTTTGCTGTACCTGCAGTAAGCCTCTGCCACCAGATCTCTGGGGAAGGCATAATCTTATCACTGCGCGGGCGTAAGGCATGGTGCATTGTCATAAGCTTCAGAGTTTTTCTATCCAATGCATCCAACTCAGCCTGTGTCCAGTTGATGATTCCCGCAGTGTACCTGATGACGGGTATGGCGCAGGTGTTGATGGCCTTGATGGTATTCCCACCATTTAATTTCAAAATTTTCCTGACCCTCTGGGCATATTCTCTGCTGACCACAGTCTTCACTTGTCCGTGTTTGATGTTATCCAGCTGCAAAATGCCCAGGTATTTATAAGCTGCCTCTTGATTGCAATTGATGAGTTGGCCATCAGGCATTTCAATCCCATCACTCTCAATAATCTTGCCCCTCTTTATTGCCACAGTGGCACACTTTTGCAGGCCAAACTCCATTGAAATATCTCTGCTGAATATGCAGATTGTGTTCACTAATGACTGGATTTCTTTGTCTGATTTCCCGTACAGTTTCTAATCATCCATCTACAGCAAATGTGAGATTTTTCCCAAGTTTTTGCCCATTTGATATCCCAACTTTGTTTTCTTTAGAAATACTGTTAGTGGGATCATGGCAATGATAAACAGTAAGGGTGATAGTGAATCACCTTGGAAAATTCCTTGTTTAATGTTGATTGTTCAAAAGTTTTCATTTCTGACTGTCGGTTCAGTTTTCCACTGTCTCATCGCTTTTTCAGTGAGTACTCAAATGTTTTTGCTGTGGTTTCCACAGATTTCATGATCCAACTATGGGGCAGTGAGTCAAATGCCTTCTTGTAATCAATCCAGACCATATGCAAATTTGTTCTTCGATTCTTGCAGATCTCCATTATTGTTTGCAAGTCAGTAGTTGCCCTCTCTTCCTCCTCCTTTGTGCTCTTTCCAGTTAATTTTTGTGTGATCAGAACAGTTCTTTCAGGAAATTTGTGCTGTCTTCAATTGTGGCAAAGTAAAGTGTCTGTAACTGACCTATTTTTGTAAGTGAGGTTCCTGACCCTAATGATAGGATTTAACTTTTACCCTTTAATCCAAACACAGGAAAGCAGCAAACAGAAAGTGCTAGTGATGGAATACTGCTCAGGTGGGAGCCTGCTGACCCTGTTAGAAGAACCAGAAAATGCCTTTGGTTTGTCAGAATCTGAGTTCCTCATAGTGTTACGCTGTGTGGGTAAGTTTCTGGATTACCCTCTTTTATTATTTGTATGTATGTATGTGGCTGATATTTATAACCCCCCTTTCTCTCCTGCAAGAGACTCAAAGGGGCTTACAATCTCCTTGCCCTTCCCCCCTCACAACAAACACCCTGTGGGGTAGGTGGGGCTGAGAGAGCTCCGAGAAGCTGTGACTAGCCCAAGGTCACCCAGCTGGCGTGTGTGGGAGTGTACAGGCTAATCTGAATTCCCCGGATAAGCCTCCACAGCTCAGGCGGCAGAGCTGGGAATCAAACCCGGTTCCTCCAGATTAGATACACAAGCTCTTAACCTCCTTCGCCACTGCTGCTCCTTTGTTTTTTAAATACATGTTATTAATATAAAAAACATACATGTCAACAAATAAATGCCTTTAAATTACATATATTTATTTGTTTGTTTATTTGTTTATTTATTCCGCCCACCCCCGAAGGGCTCTGGGCGGTGTACAATAGGCCAAGGACAACATTACACACAGTAGGCCAAAGCAACATTTCACACAATAAAAATAAGTTAAGTTAAAACAATTTACAAATTCTATAAAACACAGCAGCATTAATACAGCACAATAAAGTACAACAACATTACAAAAAGTACGACGCCCGATCCCAAGGCCAGGAGGGGACAGCAGTGCTAAGTAGATGCTATATTGGGCGTGCCAAGGATGGAATAGCACGCAACACAGGGCATCCTGGAGGGGGAATCCATGGCCGGCCTCACGAAAGGCTTGGTGGAACAAAACCATTTTGCAGGCTCTGCAGAATTCCCCAAGATCCCGCAGGGCCCGCACATCTGATGGAAGGGTGTTCCACCAGGCAGTGGCCAGGGCCATAAATGCCCTGGCCCGGGTAGAGGCCAGCCGCATCATGGAGGGGCCAGGGACCACCAGTAAATTGGTCTCTGCCGATTGCAGAGGCCTACCCGGGACATATGGGGTGAGACGGTCGCGAAGGTAATTCTTTGATCTTGTTATATTTCGGTATAAAGTTTGTATTATTCAGTTTCTGAATTTAATAGGTTTGTTATATCTAATGTTTGATATACTTTATAATATAAGATATACGAATATTAGTAAAAGTAATAACAACTAATATCCTAACTAAGCTGTCCAACCAATTCATAACTAATAAGAGATAAGAATTGCTATAGGATTAAAAACGTTCTCTCACCCATCCACCCTTAGTCCACCCACCAGAACCCCTTTGTGGACTTCCCCTACAGTATCCACATTAGTATTAACTTCTGTTGTACTTTATGTAACCTTAATCATATAAAGAAAGGGGAAAGAAGCCAATATTTTAAGTTATGATAAAAATAGAGAAAAAAAGAAATAGGGAAACAATAAAACAATATAAATTTGCTTCCTAACTGTATCACTTTAACCCTGTCTTCCAATTACTTCTTAGAGATAGAAAGAAAGCATCTTACTATAACATTTATGGGTTAATACTACAGGGTGTACATTGATTTTATTAGTTTTTAATATATACAAAAACCACAGCTGCCTCTTTGCTGTGTAGAGGTCTGACAAAAGATGTTTCAACTGATGTGATAGTCTATCCATGTTTGCAAAATATAGAACTTTTCTGTGCCATTCTTCCAGCATTGTGGATTACCCATTCGTCACAGGCGATAACACTTGAAGTTTTTGTATCACTGGTCCAATCCAAGGTGATGTCTCACCAACTTCACACATGATTGGAATAATTCACATACCGTATATACTCGCATATAAGTCTAATTTTTCGGAACATTTTTTGTGCTGAAAACTTCTAATTCTATATATATGCTGAAAGGGAGGTGTATTTTTAAAAATATTTTTAGGGTTTTTACTTTGTCTATCACCAGGGGCACCTGTATTTCAGGGCGGCTTCAACAGGTGACACTCTGGATGATACCGGCCAGGTTTGGTGAAGTTATTCAGGGGGGTCCAAAGCATGGACTCTGTAAGTGGGTGTTCTGTCCCCCATTGTTTCAAATGGGAGCCAGTAGAAGATGAGGTTGAGCATTTGAAGGGCTGTGGGTCCATAACTTTGGACCCCTTGAACCAAACTTCACTAAACTTGGGTGGTATTATCAGGATAATCTCTTGTTGATAGTTAGCCAGGTTTGGTGATGTTTGGTTTAGGGGGTCCAACGTTATGGATCCCCAAAGTGGGGGCTCCCATCCCCCATTGTTTCCAATGGAAGCTCATAGGAGATGGGGCTACCCTTTTGAGGGTCCATAACTTTGGACTCCCTGAACCAAACTTCACCAAACCTGGATGGTACTGGCTAGGGAGGGTCTCCTAAAGATGCCTCTGAAATGCTTTGGCACTGCAAGCATAAACATGTCACCTCCTGATGGTGCACTCCTCAAATTTTCCTTATTAGACTTTCTAACCCTTTAAATCACCCCCAACCCTTCTGAGGGGATTTAAAGGGAGAATTG